>NW_015090828.1:4102688-4127584 GCF_001431845.1 Calidris pugnax | reverse complement strand
CTCTGTTTTCACAGACCCCCCAGAAACAGGAAAAAAAAATCTTCTTTTATCAAATTTTTTTTTTTTTTTTTTTTTTTTTCTTTTTTCCCTCCAAGCTGCAGCTCCTGAGGTAACAGAGTTTGAGGCTCTAAAAAGATGTCTCAGCCCTGAATGGGAGCAATCTCCCTTTGCTCAGTGGAACCTGGTTATAAAAACACACACAGACTCCTTTCAGGGCTAGTTTTTCCAGCGTATATGCGTCAGCAACCACTTGTCCTTCCATATCAAATCTCGTTCTAAATAAATGTATCTCTGGGCTTCTGCCTGATTGGCATCGCACTTGTCCTGCCAGGTGATTCAGTAATTCTGAGATCAGTATTAATGAGTATGGGAACAGGGCCATAGCTACGTGATGCTATCAGCAGGTTGTGCTTCCCTCGACAATGGATGACAAATTATCCATGTCGGGTATCCTCGCTAATTTGCATGCATACATGCATGGGTTTCTTTCCAGTAAAGACGTATTTCAGGTTTGCGGTCTTCTATCACAACGAATAATGCAGGCATAATGCCACGCAGCCAAAGAGAATGGCCACTTCTCTTTTCTTGGCAACGCGAGTTTGCAATATTAATGTACTTATAAATACACTGTTTAAAATGGGACACTGAAAAGGAATTCCTGTTAAAATATAAAGGTTAATAATGCCCCAAGAGGGCTTACGAAAAAATGAAAGTAGAGCGCTCAAGAGCTCTCCACTCTAATTGCCCAGATAACCTAGGGCCAAATGATATCAACAATACCAACATTGCCTGTGCCAGTGAACACCTACCTCATTGCACAGTCTTGCTGAAGCCAACAGCAGTGCTGGGAGCGCTCAGCCTAATCCTGTCAGAGCTGCCTCCCTGGAACGATCTAAAGAAACTTCTAAACGTCATTGAAGCTTTGTTAGTCCCGGAGCCACCTTAACCAGCAAAACCTGGAGCAGATTTCTCTAAAAAGCCATTAGAAACCTGACTTCAGGTATGCTTTGTAAGTAAAATTGGATTGATAAAAGTATTTTTGCTATGTAAATTGCTGATGACCATGCATCGCAATGTTTATTTCCTGTTCTGCTAGGGCTAGGCCCAAACCACACAGGCTTTTCAGGTTCTCTGGCAATTTCAAATCACTCAAATTTGCCTGATCCCTTTAGCTCAGTATCAACATAGCACAAAAGGGTGACCACAGTTATTGAGCTAAATTTCAGTGAGTCTTCAGGCTTGGGGGGATCTGTAACTTATTGAAACTGGAAGAAAAAACTATAAATTCTCAGGGAAAATTGGAGCGGCCTGTATGAACAGCTACTACCCAATGTACTACCTACTACTGGTGTTCTGAGGAGAGGTGTGTTAGAGTACCTCTGTAGTTTAATTAACATGGAGAGAAAGGCTGAGAATTAAATTTAAAGTAAGATGATATGAGGCTTGTTCCACCTAGAAGTTTACAGGAAACTGACAGCACTTTTTTTAATAACCCATCTAGTCACTGATTTGCACTTAGCTTCAAATGGAAGGACTATATTTGCTTTAGCATTCTATGAAATACTTTCCTCTTTTTAAAGGGAAGCTTCAAAGTTGTCAGATCTAAAATGACAATAATGCTGTTTAGAAAAATTCTCGGTGGCATGAAGTTTCACACCAAATGCTACAAAGTGAATAAAACCATTCTGAAAAATAGCACTTGCAGCATGGAAGGCCACCTCAGCATGTCTGAGTGATTCATGCAAGATATAGTCAAGATTTATTTGATCCATTTTTTTCCTATAAACATAAAAATTCCTAGTATCTGCAACCAAAATTATCCAGTAACATCTTTGGGATACCATCTTCTTGTTGGGAAACTTCCTGGACATCATTTAGGCTTTATTTTACCGGTGGTAACCAGGCTGGTTATATTGCTGCCTTATTCCTCATCTTTCTCAGGAACCGGGAGGAAGGCAGTCTGCCTTGTTATTTACCCCAGAAGAGGGGCTGTGCAGAAAGCAAAATGATGCTGTTATGTGCATGTAGGTACTCGTGAATTGTAGCTGGATGTATGTTTAATTTCAGGCTCAACAGCCCCAGCAACCCATTTCAATGAACTTCCCCCAAATATGAACAGAAATAAGCTAATGAACTTTAGACTGTGTTTTCACCATGGAGAGTTTTTCTGACTTTCTGGCCCTTTCTTTCTTGGAGATTCAGTTTCCTTTCAGTGGATCAGCAGTACTAAAAAGTCTATTCCCTGCTTTTTCACTTTTTCCTTTACGTCATCTTGTATAAAGTGAATTAGGTCTTGGAAAAAGAAGCTAGCTTTTTGGGTTTGTGGGTTTTTTTGTTTTTTGGTGTGTGTGTTTTTTTTTTTAACAGCAGCCTGGAGGAAGAGGTTTGAACACCTGCTGTCTCTTGATGGAGTGTCACAATTTGACTTTCCAAAGTCCTGACATTCTTTCCCTTTTCTCTCTTCTCTTTTGGTGTCAGGCTAATATTTGTACCTTTTGATACACAGACCTCCAAAGGGACTTCTGGGCCTTAACCCCAGTATTGTCAGGCCGTGTTAGTTTTGATAAAACCAGACAGTTTTGCCATTGCTAAATGCTTTGAAGAAAAATTAAATCACTTTTTCCTCCCCTTTTCCCTTTTTTGGGATTTCAGGCCCCTTAACACTTCTCCGGGAGAAGGAAGAAGTTAAAAAAAAAAAAAAAAAAAAAGAGGAATAAACGGCTGCTCCCTTGAGCTTCAAATGAAGCAGAGCAAGGAACACAGAATACTTATGTGCCTGATAAATGTCTGCACTGCTGAAAGCTAAAATTCTGAAATGGCAAGACAAGACATGGAAGCTTTATCTCATATAAAGGATGTTGACGCAGACTTGTTTTAGTGAAAACAGATTGTTAGGCTGACTTTGGGCTTTGACTTACCTGGGACTTGATTAATATGACATAAATACAGTTCACGTGACAAAAAAAAAGAAATAGTTTGCTCTGAAAAAACAAAAGCAATTAGTAGTCCCACAAGTAGCCAATAAGAAAGGTTTACTGAGATTAATCCCTTCCACATGAATCCAGTGATGTGGGACTACTTGGAGAAACCCTTTTACCAGCCTGTAAAGAGGCCAGAACCCCATTGGAGCAATTAAGTTTCCCTGGGGATTTTAATTCTGGGGAAATTTTTGGTCAGCTCCTCCTCAGTTTACGTTTGGATAACTGCCCAGCCAGAAACTGGGTGATAGGAATCTGGTAAGAGGTTTTCTTAATCCTGTACCTTGATTTATGCTACATTGAGCCACTGCCTTATTTGTCTATGGAACAGTACATGCTATTTTTCCCTCCATAACTTTTTAAGTATTGCTTTTAATTTGAGACAATGAAGAGTAGGGGTACAGCAGAACACGCACGAAATAGTATCGAGACCAGAAATGTGAGATGTGAGAGAGGGAGCGAGGCCACAGCTTGAATCAAATAATGGAAACGTGAGTTACACTAGAACAGAACAAGAAAAGACCAGAAACAGGGAGATGTACAAATCCTGGTCAACAGCAGGGACCCAGAAAACTGGAAATGGTCTGTCAGAAGCAAAAGGAACATAAAAAATGAGAAACCAGCAAGAAAATAAAAAGCTTGGAAAAGAAGAGGTTAGGTTTTCATGGTGTCTCCTCCACGGGATAGGGATTATGGGTAATGGGGCAGAAAAAGCGTGGAATGAGCAGTTCATTTTGAAGTGGATCAAAGCCACTGATTTTGGGCAGAGTAGGATTTGTCAGGGTTGTGACAGGGTTAGAATAGGGGCCCTGAACTACTTTAAAGCATGCTCAAAGCTCTGCTAAGTGTGAGAAACTAACATACTGCTACAGCTCACCCAAGAAAAGCTGCTGTGTGTCGACTCTTCAAGAATTTAGGCCAAACTGAGCAGGGAAAAGCAAAAGTATCTTTAAAATTTAGTTTGCCATTCTCAAAGCATAACATTGCATTCCAGAAATACTGAAACTTCTCATTTCTACATTTTTACGCAGAACTTACTGGCTCCTGAATACAGTAAGGCATTTTAATTTTGCTTAAAAGCTGGTCTAATTAAAAAAAAAGTTGAAAAAACCTTCAGAAAATTGAATAGCACCAAAATCATAGCATAGTGAGAGGTTTCTGTCTTTTTAATTAAACTCCCAATGAACTAAAATAAATAATGTGGTCTGGATTTGATTTAATCTTTTTTTTTTTTTTATTTAGGTTCATCCACCATAATATTAAAATCCATTGTTCCCCCAGATCTAATTAGTTCTGGATATAGGTACAGATTTTCTGCCCTTTTCCATTTTGGTTTCACCATTCACCCACACAGTACCTCTTGATCTGTCGATTTTTCTGAGCCTTAACTTAAGAAAGATATAGTTACTGTTGAAAAGTCTATTGTAAAGAAAAAGATTGATCTAATACCAACAAAGGTATTAAACCTCAAGGAAACGAAAGACACCCGTTGATATAAAATAGAGGAAGCATTTTCTGTGCCGATAAATTGTAAAAAGAAGAGTTCTATTTACTGCATCTGGCCAGCAGTCTCCTAACATCAAGGCGTACGCTTCAATGCTGCATCCAGGCAGGCTTCAATGCTACTGAGAAAAGCTTGGAGCTTTAGACCTTAGCCAGGCAATCAGTATGTCATTAAAGCAACATCTCTCATGCTTGAGACAGTCGGCTGTACAGGTTACATAAATTTTCTTCTAGAAGAGCTACTAAAACTACCCAGGGCAGTACCTAAGAGTTTTTCCTGCCCGATGTCATAGAGTTAGACTGGCTTTCTGCTTTACAGAACATCACAGTTTTCTCTTTAGCTGCTGTCTCCCAGCTGAGCCCTAACTACCGGCTGCAGAGATGCTCTCATTTGCTTTCTGCCTCGGTGAATGCATAAGCAGAACAACTCCAGCAGGGAGGGAAGGGAACTGTGTGCTGGGTCAGGATTTAATTTGCTGTTCTTAGTGGAGAATGAGGATTTGTCTACATGTAAAAGTTGCCTTTATGTAGAGGTGCTTATATGGTAGGGAGCTACTCTGCATCCATATGCATTTACTTCCTCCTGTCACTGGCAATATACCACTGCAAGAGTATTATTTAGTGTGAAAGAGCTCAGAGACTCCAGTTATGTGCTGGGATTCTAGCTGTTGGTAGCAAATGACAATTAGAGATTGGTGCACTCCAGAAAGTTAAATGATTGCCAGGCTCAGCAAATCTGTGAAAGGGCAAAAGTCAAATGTGTTCTGCAAAATATCCCCTCTCCTGCCCCAAATGAAAATCCTGTCTTTCCTCTTTCTCTTGATGTTATTATCTGTCAAACACATGTGGCTAAGACTAGGACCAGGGACTCAAGTATTCTGCTAAATCTGGCTGAAGTAGCTTAATACACTACCAGCCCCTGTGTTCTCTCTGCCCTTGGGCAAGAAGTTGCCAGGTCTGTAGCTGGATTAGTAGAAAGGAGCATGTGCAGCATCTCAGCGATGACTGCAGCACCTCCTGTATAATTGCAAGCATGTTGTCATTGACTTTTCAGGCTAATTAGGCCAGAGAGGTGAGACCACACTGGTAAAAGAGCCTGTGAGTGGGAATGGCTGAGATGTTTGCACACATTTGCTTTGCTGCTTTTCTTCAGGCATGCAGGGGGTCAGAAAAGGAGCAGGGAGGTCAGCAGGGTACGGGAACATCTTTAAACACTTCAGCTAGTTCCACCAGAGGTCAAGAGTCAAGCCCTAGGCTTTATCCTTGTGAGCTTGATCAAACTGCCTATGGTTTCAAGGTCTTTCTTGAAGATATTTTTTCCTGCAGTGCTACTTTTTAAAGAAAAGTGGGAATATTAAAAATTGGAATTAAAAAATACAGTCAAATACAAAGCAAATTTGCAGGTCAGTTTAAACCCTTCTCTACCAAACCTTGCATAAAGCAAACAGCAAACATAACCAGTAAAAAAGTTGTGCTGTGTGTCCGTGTCCCCGCCCCCCCCCCAAACAATACTTTTCACTGACTTTTTTTTTTTTCCATATTTTTCTCTTTTCTTTTAACAGAATAAGTCTTTACTCGTTTGTTTAAAAATGAATGTTAGCCAAAAACATCAGTGCAAAATTTTCAGTTCCATGCAATGCTTCTCTATGCCCAACATCATCTCGGGGAATGTCCCATTTCCTTGTGTCTTCTCTGTTGGCTGACCTGATAATTTTAGGAAAGTGGGAATACATGACCTAGGGATTTACGGTTTGAACAACAGCAAAGGCTGGGTGTGCAGCCTCTTAGACTAGGTCCTCCTTCAGAAGGAAAAGGTAACCAGAGAAAGAACACTATCAACTTCCCTCCAGTTTTCTGTCCCTAAAAATGCTTGGGTAGAGTTTATGTATTTGTCATTGCCACCATGTTTCAAAGACACATCATGCCAGGCAGAATTAAGAAGAAAAAAACCGAAGAACTGGTTTCTTCCCTTTTAGAAGCTACCTGGCTGGGAAGAAGGGACATTCTGTTATAATGATAACCTTGTTATCATTGATAGCCTTGTTAGAATGATAACCTGATAACCTTGACGTTGCTTGTCCCAGAGCAGATGTGATGTTTTTGAGAGACTGGGCTGAGTGTGATGGGGGACAAATTGCTAGGATGATGTGAAAATCTGGTTATGGGTTGTAGGAACAGCTTTTATTTTTCAGGCAATTTACAGAAAAATGGCTACTTTCTGTAGTGCCAGTAGCTGCACAAAGAGGTGCAGAGGGGAAACTTACCCCCAGGATGGACTGTGGGTCACAAAATAGCTCCTCTCTTCTCTTGGAGAGGAGCAGCAAAACCAGGATCTGAACTGGTGGAGTCGGAGGCTCCAATGTCTGTGCAATTAAGATATTTCACAGAGATTTTTGGCCTGGTATAATAAAACTACAGCTTTTGGAAGTGTGGACATAACCCTTCCCTTCTACATTAATCATGAAGTGATGAGATGGCTTTGCTTTTTCCTTTCTGATGCCCTTCCTCTGATCCAACACAAAAAGAGACAGTGGGGATAATCCCTTGGGATCACAGTATTCAGCACTCAATTGGCAGGTGTTATTTTACCCTCATTTAAGAGGATTAAACAAAGTAACCATCCAGAGTACCCGGATGGGTGCCTCCCACATCAATGATCAAAAACTTCTTGCACAGGTTTTTGGCTTTTTAACCACTCCTTTGCAACACTGGGGGCTGCTCCTTGTTCATCCTCTCTGCTAGTCCCAAGGTCTTTCAAAAAGTGGGAAAAAGAGAAAAACTCAGAAAACGAGTTGTATTGAAGTCGCTATCAAGGCATTTATTGGTATGGCAACTGTGCTTCAGCTTTACACCTTTTCCCTTGTTTTTCAAACCTGCTCTTGCTTGTAACGTCTAAAAAACACACCATGGACAAACCATTTAAAGGCAACACTGCAGAATGCCAGCAGAAAAATAAATGGGGAAGTAAGAGAAACTAAGAGGTTTGTCAATTCTGGGTTGGTTGTTTATTTATTTATTTATTTATTTTTAATTTAATTTGCATTTGGAGTGGAAAGTGTGTGTAATCATGTGGAAAGTAAATTAAGACAGCTCACTTGTAGGTGTTAAAGAGAGAAACACCTCATTTTCCTGAAGGAGGTGGCTGTTGAGAGATGATAAGGCAAAGTACGCTTCCAAGCCGGACTCCAGAACCTCTCTGCAGCCTTTTGCAGGGGAGCGAGGGTAGATCCCCCTCCAGCCCCAGCAGTAGCAGCAGAAATAGGAGCCCGGCTTTGCTTCCTCTGGGGAGACAGGTCTGCCATGAAGCACAGAGAAGGGGGAGCATTCTTCCCTTTCTGTTTTCTTTCTTTGCTTCCCTCTAAATCTTTTGCACTTGCTCCTCCTTTCCCCTCCAGCTCTGCCACCGCCGCACTTCACTTGCTGCTCAGGTAATGCTCAGCTGGCAGCTGTGCCAAGCAAAAGCCTGAGTGGAAGGAGTGTCTGAGACCACGTCTGTAGCAACTGCCCTTTTGGCTTTTATCTGCTTTATAGAAAGGGAAACTGGTATTATTCAGTCAGCTTTCTGAACTCATGAATAGGTAATGAGTGTGACACTGCAGCTCTTGCTTAATGTTCATATCATGAGTCAGACCTGCAACCATAAATGCACCAAAGGACAGAGTGTTTAACACTTGAGTAGCAGATTTTCTTAAAGCCTTGGCAGAAAGGAAAACATTTTCTCACCATGTTTTTTTTTTTCTCAAAAGCATGAAAAGGGAAGCTGATTGAAAAAGATGATGAGTTTAGCAGACAAACAGATGAGCAATTGAGCCCAGGGCAAGAGAAGAAACAATTCCCACTGAATGTAATTCTTGGTCTAGGTCAATCCTTTTAAGCAAATGTGTCAGATGTTTGAGGCAGGGAACATCTCCTGTATCATATATGGAAAGTGGGATTTGAAACCAACTGTGATTTGAAAAGCTTGAGCATTAGTCCAGGTTCGAGATGGCTAGTGTGAGATGATGGCTACAATAAATAGCAATACTGCCTTTTATGCATGTGTTTGCTATTCCAGCTACTTGAGTAAACATAATGTTCCATCAAATTTCAGCCTGGGAATTTAACCTGAACTCAGACTGTATTTTGTTTTGCCTTCCTTATCCCTTAGCTTCATACTAACAGTGGAACTGGCGCCTTGAGGCTAGGTCCACTCAGTTATTTATTGTGGCACATAGTAATTAGGCATCTGACTTAGCAACCTCAAGTCTGTGCAAGGTACCTCCATTTGATATATGGAGTATAAGAAGTTAGTTATCTCAGAATGGGAAAAAAGGCAGAGGATATACTGAGCAGGGAATTTCAGCCAGATTTCATCAGTCATCAGCCACAGCAATAAAGATCCTGGAAAGGTTTTACTACGCATCAGGGAGGTTATGCACATTTTCTCAAAACTAAAAAGATACAATGGGAAAGACTAGGAACTTCTAATTCAGCCTTGGCTTTTTGCTTTTTTTCTGGCTTTTATTAGGTTACTTTATCCATGCTGGGAAAACATTTCCCACCCACGTAACCTGCCTGCCTATTCTCAAGCACACTTTTGGTTTAAATTTCATGTGCTGAGTTCTGCAGGTGCAGCTCCTTTAATTATTTTCTTGAATTCTCCAAATGTGAAACAATGGAATGAAACTGCCTTGTATCAGCTAAAACATCTACTTTTTATTAAATTTAAATATTTTCAGCTTTTCTTGATTTAATAATAAATATATTTCTGTTGAAAAATCACTCTGAGGAAATTTTTCATTCCAAAAAAGATATTGAATTACTTTACCTATTTTTTACAATGAAATGCTAAGAAAGCCAACATTTTCAAATGCTGTAATTATAACAAATAAACAAAATCTTACAACTTCGCCTTTGGCAAGCATGATATATCCATGAGATAAGACTAACATCCCTCCACCTTATTAGATAAATGCTAAACAGGAAAAGTCTAGAAAAGATTGAATGTGGGAAATAGAATTGCTTCAGCTTTGGGGGCAAGAATTTAGTTTTTTTTTTTTTTTTTTTTTTTTTTTTTTTTTTTTTTGTCAGGCAACTGCTTTGGTAAAAACTTCCAGGCAGTCACAACTTCATTATGAATTCATAATAATAATAAAATAATTTTTTCTCATAATTCATTTAAATTACATGAAACATTTTTGGAAAAAGCTACTGAAATAAGAATGATGATTCTATAAGCAAATTTATAAATTGCAAAAGTATCAAGCGGGCATTTTTATTGCTTGTTTGATTGTGGTTCCTTTTCTACACTGGTCAAAATTGCTGACAGTGGGAATAAGTGTGTGTATAAAATGAATGTAGGACTATGTGCACAGCCAAGACTATAGTTGAGTGGGTAGAATTTAAACTGTGCTAAGCATGTTGTAGGTTTCCAGAGGAAATCTTTTAGTTCTGATATTAGCCAAGCTCATAGAATGAATTAACTACAGTGGTGTTGGAGGGGGTGGTGGTCTTGTTGTGGGGGCTCTTTAGGGGAACGTGAACTTTTCTCTCATTTGCCAAATAGGAAATGAATTGACTGGGTAAATTCGGCTCTCTGAGGAAATGAAAATGCCACATTTACTTACTTCTGAAAGGGCACTTTTGTGCCTGAACTTGAAACACTGCTGAGTTCAATGGGAGAGTTAACGTATATAAATGTACATTTCATGTCCCCCCAGTGATTCCAGAGTGGAACTGGTGGGAGGCAAATGCAGGGGGCCTTATGCAGAACAGCATGTGTGCTCAGGCTGTCATATATCATTATCTGTCAGTGTGAGCACGGGGACTGAGTGAGGAACACTGGTGTTGTGGTCTTGCCTTTAACGCTGACTTGCTATGTGGCCTGTCTAATTAACCTCTTTAGATCTTACGTTCTTGGGCACTAAAATGAGGATAATAATCATTATTTACCTGAAATGGGATCTGTGCAGCTTAATGAGGCAGTATTTGTGAGGTTTTCAACTACAGAAGATGCTATAAAATTCAGAATAGTCACTGAAAAGAGGATTTGAGGTGCCAAGCTAGTGACACGAAGTACACGACATATAGCCTTTATAACAATGGGTGATGATCTGTCAGCATTGCAGAAAAAAAGGTGCTATCATTAGCCAAAGTCTCACATCATCATTAATTTTATATTGGGTCTTATATCGTCTAAACCAAGGGTGGAATCTCTGCAGGTACAGCCTCCCCTAGACATCAGTGGGAATTTGGTGTTCAACCTGTGGTTACCCCGGCCGGGGCACGCTGCTTCTGTGGTGCCGAGCTCTGCTGGGGTCACCTGAAGAGGTGCAGCTCAGCAAAGTCACCCCCCTGCGTTAAACGAGAGCTGTGTTTAAGCATTTTGCTGAATCTGAACTTTCAGAATAAGCCATGTTCAACGCTGTGCCCCACTGCTGATCCACAGCCAGGGATGCTGGAGCTTGGCTGGCAGCATCCTTTCAGTGGCAAAATGCATGAAGGAGCACCAGCAGGGCTCCTGCTCTGCCTTATGTGTTTCTTTTCTGGCTCACACCAATGTCACAGTAATATTAACCGGGGCAGAGAAATGAAATGAGCCCTGAAAATGTTAGTGGAATACAAACTTTGCTTTACTGATATGAAAATTTCCTCTATTTAAATAGAATTTTTAATGTAAAAGCTGCGTAGACCAAAAGAATTTACCCAGCTACCATACCAGGCAGCCAGCTTGTATTCAGGATATGTTTCTTGCTGTTTTGCAGTCAAATAGAAAAGCCAGTATTCCTTGTCATTTTTTACATGTCTGCCATGGGAAAACCAAAAGAATCCTGTACCAATAGTGCCTTTACAGTAAGAGCATCTGGTTCTGAGGTTTCATGTGAGTTTTAATGTGCTAGTGTTGTGCTCACTGCTAGAGCATCCTTTTCCTTTACCTGCTTTCTACCTGGTGTACGAAGAGGAAGATTTTTTCCCCCTCTCTTTAATACAGTGCCGAGCTGATATATGTTTTGAAGACAGCAGCTTCGGTTAAAACTTGAAGTATTGCTAGGGCAGGGCAAACTGTGATGAATTTTAAATGCTGTTTTTGTAAAGATGTGTCCAGTGCACTCTAGGTCATTTGAACACTTGGAGACTGCTGCAGCCTCTCACAAAAAGAGGAGGAGGAGGGTGGGAAGAAGCATCTGCAGCAAAAATATATGATGGTATTTGTGTTGCACAGTATAATTGCCACAGCCAGAACAAGTGATCTGAGGGTAAGCTAGGGACTGGGGTGGGAATCATCTCACCTAAAGGTTGAAAACTGGTCATCTGTTTCTGTGCAGGTAGCCCAAATTTCCCTTCAGAGACAATTCATTTGACCTACTTCAGTGTCAGCCATAAAATGAGACGAATTAGGACCTAGGAAGAATCTTTGGTCACTACAGAGAAGCAGGACTTGACTAAGGAGAGCCCAGTCATGCCCTGGGTGTCTCAGGTGAATTCCACCTGGGACCTGCACTGGGGTCACAATGAAGCAGAGGTTTTTCATACCATTTTAGAAACACATTAATACATTATCAGCAAATTATAATCCTCTAGGCCAAGGGACATGGACCTCCTGAATGAAGTCTTTAGTGTATTTTCTTCTCAAGTTTCTCCAAAATTCCCTTGTAATAAATTCTTAAAGCTGGTGTCTAATTTCTTGTTAAAAGCCATGTGTAAAAAACCAGTTTTTCCTAATCCAAAGTCAAGAAACGTAATTTTTTTCTAGTTAGGGTACTTGTTCCATTTTCCCCTTCTTTACTATCTTCACAGATTAAGATACACCTGCCAAAAGCGGCCTTTTTGTTTTTATTGGGCTTTTAGAATGTGCATTCATTCATAGGGTAATTTTATCTAGTTTGATCTGAAAGTAATTTCTCTTTCATTATACCAATAACTATGAAGGCTTTTCCTGCAAGTAAGTGCATAAACACTATCTAAAAATTCTGTTGTCATTCCTGATTAGGAAATACAGCTACAGTCAGGCCAAAAGCTAACAAAACGGCTATCTTCAAAGAAACTGAGGCTTCCTGCTTTATTTTTTCTTTCCCTGATCAAAACCCTGTAAAGAATCAGTGGCCTTTTTGCTCTGTGTGTGTGTCACAAGCTTTCAAGCTTCTTTGTAACTGCTAAAATCTAACAGAATGCTGTTGGATGCTGAATATCCAGGATGTGTCATTAAGCACCAAGCAGGGAAAGCTTTAAGCTTGAATTGCAGAGTGCCAAATTCTGGCTTAATTTATATTACTTGGCATAACATCTGGCAGAGGATGGACATAATTATAACCCTCCTCTTGTTTAATCCCCTTTTGCTTTCCCTCTGTTCCCCTCTCAGCTCTTACCAGAGCACCAGCCGTCTGCCTAGGAACTGGAATGCATCTCCCAAATGGAGACCTGGGTCTGTAAAGACAAAACCTACTGTAAGATTTATTTTTTTTTCTTTGCTGCATGCTGACGAATACAATATGGTATGAAAATGTGGTTCTTTTACTACTGATAGACTGCAGGTCTCATCTGGAAACAAAAAAGAATGTATGGAGGTAGGTGTTAGTTGGTGCCTTTCATAACTGCCTTGAGGTATCGAGGAACTGTGGGACTACCTATTTTAGGGTTTTGTTTTGCCACCCATCTCTGCAGTATCTGTACGTGTACCATATAAAACAGACTAGGAGAACAAAGACCATAGCAGACCTCATGAGTATTTGACTCATCGGCTTTTCTTCTGTTTACAGAAAGTTTGGCCTGGATGAAAAATATTGTCTCTAAGTACCAGGAAAGGCTTTCAATTCTGCTAGTCTAGTTTGAGAATTTAGAACTATTAGAGAGTAGGGAATTAAGAAGCATCATTTTAAAATACATATTTAGATATCTAGCTATTAGTTATTTAGAAAAGTGTCAGGGGAGAAACCTTTAATGAGTTAGCAATCAGATTTGTTTCCTTAGCAGCCTTCACTTCAGTGTTAACAGAGTGTCTGAGATGTCTTGTCATCAACATTCAAACAATGGTCCAAACCACAAGAAACAGTAACTGGCAGAACTACATTGTTTCTTTCCCAGAGTTTCTTTTTGTGAAGTCTTTGTTTTATTCATGATTTATTGTCTAGTTCTGTGCTCAGAAAATGATTCATCTCTCACGATTTTTCATATCAGATATCCATACTGCATGACTACTGGATTTTATTTGTTTCATAATTTCTGGCTTAGAATATTTAAAAGAAGTTTAGGTTCTTTTCTTTCACTGGCTACCACCAGCACTAAAGATTATGCAGGCCAAATTAGAAAGACAAGTATCAAATTTAACATAGAAGGAAAAAAAAAATAAATTGAACTTTAGAAATGCTCTCTTTTTTTATTTTTTTTTCTTTAAACATGCCTACTACCTTTGTTTCCAGCAGAGGTCTGTTTTGGGACTTCCCAAAACACATCAAGTAAATAGGAGTGGAGACATGGAATGAAGAGAATGTTTTAATCAAGTCAGGTTTACCTGCAAACCATTACTTGGAGGTAGGCTCAGCTGGGCTCAACTCAGACTGCTAAAGGACAACAGAAAGGATCAGTGAGTGATTTATCTATTACAGGTCCTCTCGGAGCTATGAGCTGCCCAGTATTGCCTCCCAAAGAAGGACTAGCTCTGCCAGCTGACTTGCTTTGCTTGGATAAGTCATGTTTGCTGAAACAGTAGGGTTTTGTAAACATGGCTCATTTTCATTGAAATTACTGAGGGGACGATTACACTGGGAGTTTAACAGCCAGATACAAGGAGGCAGTGACTTTCAGAAGGCGTTTTTCCAAGCTCTTTTGTGTACAAAGTTATTTAACTGAGTGATTTTTATTTATTTATTTTTTAAAGTATAAGTAATGCCCTAAATTGGATGTAGCCATTTTGTGTAGCTCTTCTGGGTGTTTCTGTGACTGACATTAAAAAGAGCAATCATTCTAATTGGAGGCCCAGCTGGAAAAGAGACAATGCCTATGTGATCTAAGCAACCCATTGGGAAGGACAGCAATGATGCAATCAGGTCTCTGAGAAAAAAGCTACAAACATGAGAGTGGAGGAGGAAGGGAGAATGATGTAAGGGCAGATAACCCATAACCTCTCCAAACTACAGAAAAAACAGTGCTTCATAGTACCAAAGCCTCTCCTGTGATTAGTCAGCAAGTGAAGAGGACAACGAATCTGTACATGATGGTATTGAAAGCAAAGGTTTTGAGGGATAAAGTGGGAAAGGAGGTTTTGCTGAGAGTAATGACCATTCGCTGAAATATGGACTTCTTTTGTTTGGTTGGTTGGTTTTTATTTAGAGGATAGTGCTAGTACTTTTCTTTAACATTTAAATCTTTGCTTATCTCCTCACCTAATCAAAGTAGCATCACACCAGGGGTATCTTAAAAACAATTGTAAAAACTGTTGTTTTCCTGTGAAAGCTGTTTTGTTGAAGCTGGGATGTCCTTGCCCATTATTACTAAAAATATTACGTAAATAATTGACATGAATAAAGCTGAGATGTGCTAAAGCCAAAGGCTGGTTGTGTGCAGCACATGCTTCACCTGTTGGCCAGGGTCATTGCTTCTGGGCTATGTTTACTTTGCTTCCAGGAGCAGTCTGCTGAGAGGTCTTTTTCCAGAGTGGGAGTCAAATTCTCAAGTCAGAGATGTGCAGTGAATTGAAATTGCTGTTTTCTGGCCAGCCATCGTTGCTTGCCTATTAGGAGGTACACAGAAATACAATAGCAGAAGAATTATTCTCTTTGGCATCCCACGAATCAGTAACATCTGTATTCCAAATTCATCCCTCTGTATTGCTTGCTGTCTTTTTTTTTTTTTTCCTGGTGGGGTCACTGCCATTGCTATTGTTTTAATTGCAGCTGATGAGTCGTGGGCTTTTGAAATCATTAGTGATTCCAATGAGCTCTAGAAACAGACTAGTATCATTTCTGCCTTGCTGTTCTTAGTGTCCCATGAAAGTGAAATCTATATAGAACTTAATTACGTTTTATATCTTATGTGTTGTTTTAACAGAACTAATATTTACAAATGGATTTGACAAATATCATTGCGTTTAAAGGAAGGACCCCCTCTGTGTTGTTTTTTCAAGTTACTGGAAAGAAATCGGAAAGGATGAGTTCTTTAGGAAACTTTAATTACTAGCTGGTTTCATTGACCCACTGGGCTGGTGTCATCCGCCTTCCAGTCTTTTTCAAATTGTTCCTCTGTCATTTGGATGTTTGGGGATTCATTAGTATGTGGCCATAATAATTACAAATTATAATGATTAAAAATTAGGGGTTTCTGCTGGAAAGTGTTTTTCTCATTCCAGCCAAAGGCAAAATACAACCTTAGATTTCTGTTCTATTTTTTGTACTAAGTGGATGAGATTAGCGGATGAGTGTGGGAGGAAGGAAGCAGCTGATGGGAAGCTTATGGAGTAAAGGAGGCATTTTGTGGAGTCTTTTTGAAAGCCCTGACTCACATCCTTCTGTTAGAGGACATTCCGGTTTCTTTTTCCTGGCCACAGCCTGAAGCAGCTCTTGAGCAGTAAAGGTTGTAGGTTTGGTTTCAGTGGTACTTTATGATTTCAGTTCTCTGACCTAGCCTTCTCCATTAGTTTTGTGTTTTGCCGTTGAATTCCTAAACTTTTAAACACAGTAAAGGATATGACTGCAGGCATTTAACTAACAAATACTAACAAGTTCATCTGATGTCTTCTGCTTCTATTTAAGGAGCTGTTTACTGGAAAAAAAGACAACTGCGTGTTGTTGAAAGCTAACTGTGCATTGTCATAACTGAATACATCTGTCAATTAAAGAATTCTTTGAGTTGCTGCCTGTATTCTCTCTGACCGGTCTTCTGATCCCCCTCATCTGCTGTCAGACTTCCAGTTTGAGAAGCTGATTTGTTTGTACTTCTTTCAAACTGAATCTTCAGAATATCTGAAGGTATTTCTCACCTTACAGCCACTTCACATGGGAGAGGAGGACCATCAGAAGCTAGACAAATTGCTTGAAGACAACTCTCCCATTGCTCTCCTAAATGGGATAGAAAGAATAACGGGTTCAATAAGTTCTAATAGGCAGTTGGGATACGGAAAAATTTAAGCCCCTATCCCTTTTCCAGTCCTAGATTTTTCATATACAAGTCCAAGAGAGAAGGAGGGGTACGTGCTCTGAATTATTTCTCATCCTTTTGCTGTCAAAGGTGAAGAGGTTGCTTTAGTCTAGGCAGCCAGCACTGCCATGACTTCATGTTTTGTAATAAAACTTCTGACTGTTGTAGCTCATCTGTAATGAATTCTTCAGTAAATAGAGAGGTCTACAACACATCAGGCATCCCTTGTGTGCCCTGGCGTTCCCTGCTGCAGGGCTCTGTGTTCACATGTTACAGAAATCGAGGTTTGCTGTGTAAAATACTCAAAAGGCCCTGCTTGTAAATATTGGACTATGACTTGCAATTTTAACTCTACCACTTGCTTTTCTTTCTTAGTTTAACAGCAACAGCTAAGTAAAAATTTATTTTCTATACATTTTAGGAAATGCAATGATGAAATTAATTTTTAACCTGGCTACCCTTTTTGCCACAGTTTTAGCTTCATACCTTTGTTGCTTTTTTTACTTTCCTTTGTCACCTTTGTAGGCAGTTGAAGTAGACATTTTACTTTAAAAATCTGGTCTCTTAGATTAGGCTAGAACAGGAAGGGAAAAAAAACAACCAACAAAACCTGAAAACAGTTCTTGCTTGATAAATGAATTCATATCTTTTCCAGGAGAAGAGAGAGGAAAGCAAACCACAATTAATTTAACAAATTTTCCATTTTAATGTTTCAGGGGAGATTGATGCTGTTTACATAACAAAGGAACTTGCCTACCTTTGTTCCAACACAGCTGCTGTTAGTTAGCCAGATGTGACCCAAGAGATGCCCTAAGCACATTTTTGTTTAATTGGGCAATGTATCTGTTTTGGGGCATGTAAGGTGTGACTGACAAACATCTGCCATGAGCACGACTGTCACTGCATTAGAAACATGCAAATAGGTTTGGCCTGCCTCAACAGCTGCTGGCATCTTCTGGAAACTTTTCAAACATATTAGAGAACATTTAGAAATGTTTCTGCCTTGAATATTCGATTTTCTTGTCTCAACATCCTTTATTAACACAGTCATATATGGGAAAGCTGAGAAGCTGCAGGGGCTTTTCAGCTGGTTTTGCTTTTGCTGGTGCTGTTATTGTTTGGGTTTTGTTTGTGGTGTGTGTTTTTTGTTTTTTTGTTTTTTTTTTTAGTATCACTCACCTTTAACAAAAATTTACAATACCCTGGCCACAAAGCAACAAGCTGTTTATGAAATACACGCTCTCATGTAAATAGATAACCCCTAGATCCTGAATGGAATTGTCTTCCCTGCTAAAGAATCCTAGTTCACTTGCATTTTCTTCCAGATGACTCCTCTTGATGGTAGAAAGCAGTCCCTGGCAGACTTCCATGCTATCCTAACACTATGCCAAATGAAAGCTGCTTCACTCTTTTGTTTTCACTTGCAGGACACTTTGTGGTATAAATCAAACATTCCTGCTTCATATATAAAACTGGGAGGGAATTAAAACAGGTCTATTGTGTTTCTGACACACAAATTCCTGGGGAATTGTAAGATGCGAACTGTTTCCTATACCAAATACCTGACAAGTAACAAACCAGCTATGACAGTCTGGAATTAATTTGTGTTGTGGTGGAGAATTGGTCCTTGTCATGCATTTATAAGTTTTGCCATGGCCATGGTAAGGAGTTTATCTATTCAATTAGCACTCACAGATACGAGGTCTTCAGGGAAGGAGATATTGCATTGTGGCTCTGGCACAGAAGCCTTCCTGCAGCATGAACTCCTACTTACTGTCAGAGCTGAACTATGATTCTGTTGGTTGAGGAGCTGCACAGTGCATTAAAATAAGAGCTGGGAAAGGCTGAGGGAAGTCTTGGCTGTTTCTGACGCAAGGGGAAAAAAACAATTACATGTGTACTTGTTTGAAATTCTAGAAAGTGCTTATACAACACAGTGTTGTTATATACTAATCACCACCAATGCTTTGCTGCTGTTTTTTCATAGGATATAGACTCTTGGTAATACCTGCATTATCTTAAAAAAAAAAAGTAAATCAGTTGATATATCAAATGTATTCCTTTTTATAATAAAATGTCTTTTGGGATACCATCCTAGGAACAAAACAGATTCTCTACTATGTAAATGAATTTCAGTCAGATTGATTGGATGTATACAAAATGAAGATGAAATATCACTAACCTTTCACAGCTTTTTCCAGTTGTTAGACTGGAAGAATACAATTTTTTTTTATTATTTTCTTGACTAAACCAGGAAGCCCTCCCATATTTTTACCAAATAATTAAACCACTGATGAATTTCAAACTGATAGCAAATGTTTCTACTCTTCTGTGAGTTTGCCCATCAAGTTCAGTCAAAACTCAGTTTATCTTTGAAGTAATAACTTAGATGAAAAATTTTTATCTGGCCGAGATGCTGTCAAAGCAACAGATCTGTCATCTCTGGAATGTTTCTTTGGAATAATAAGCCACTGTTCCAAAAAGGCTTTTGCTTGCTTTTCCACTGGTCTGTACGTTTCTGCAAATATCTTGGATTAGCAACAATATCTGGAATTGTGAGAAAATAATGGTTCACTTTAATAAATAAAACACTATGCACTTATGCAAAAGGAGTCCATACTCCATCTTCCTTACTTTGTGATTGTATCAACTAGTAATTTCCAGTCACATGAAGAAAGAGGGGTGTCAGCATGTCACCTGCATCAGTTAAAAGGAAACAGACATGGAAAAGTGGTAGAATTCAAAAAGAAGCACTGATTTGGGAAAGTTGACTTATTTTCTTTTTCTCTTTTTTTAGTTCCGTCCGTGCCCCTCAAAGGAAGGAACTGTCTGCACAACATAAGTATCCAGAAATTCCAAAATCAGCGAAAGGTAAAGATTATGATTTTTTTTGTGTGTCCACTGCTTATCTCTAAATATAGTAGTACTAGGATCAGACGAACGTTTTCAGCTGCAGTCTCTGCAGACTTTTCAGGAAAAATATTTACTGTTCCAGCTTTTCCTTCAACTTTCATGTGAACGCAGAAGTCTCACCAAGAGCTTGAAAAATCTCGGAGAATTTCTTTAGCAGTTTCTATTTAAACTCTTAGCACTACATAATTTTTGAAATTGTGTTTTATAGCTCTCCTCAATCCACTGAGACACCAATTTCCTAGAAAATGGTCATCGGTTTTTGTGCACAATTGATTTGGTCATGACTCGAGCTGCAAATTATCAGGCTCTCCACTTCTGTTACACAGGCTGCTTTCCTCTTGGATTTTGGCCTATGTGTCTATCTCGCCTTACTCATGCTTTAGCATAGTAGCACCTTCTATTTCTGAGAAAAGGTAGAAATGAGGTTTAATGCTTGCATGTATTTTGTGGTGGAAGAGATAGTGGGAAGGAAAGGAAATTAAGTAATTTCTTTCAAAAAGCATAAGAAAAAAGTTCCACAAAGCAGTCTGTCTCTTTTGGTGATTTTACTACATGTTCTTGAAGCTAGAATACAAATTAAATAGAAAATATAGACTCCTTAAAAACTTTTACCACTTCAAGGAGTGTGCAAGTGTGATATAGAGCAGGCACAATTAGCATCAGCCCTGACAGTGCTGTAAAATGTATGTTCAAAATAAGTCATGAAAATAACGTAACACGTAATTTTTCCTATTATTGCCAAAAATACACATTATTATAAAGTAGACCTAGTTTATTCTAGTTAAAGCACTCACCTGTTTTAGACAGAAGGACCATGTAAAATAGTGACAAATAGTGACTGGTGAACTTTTGAATCATATATTACTTTTATTATCACCCGAACTCCATATTTAACCTAGTGAGTACAGCAGTCGGGGTAGGGGATGTAAGAAGTGTTCTCTGTGTCAGTTGGGCCTGAATTCCCAATGCCTTCCAGCTTTTTTTCAATACACAAGAGTAGGAAAATCTGGTAAATGAACAAAATTCAGAACTAAAGAATAGGATGGTAGACAACAAGGAAAAATGAGGTAACAAAACTAGTAAGAACAGTAGGAATATAAGGGATTCAGCTAGTGAAAGTGTGGCAACAAATATTGAAAAGAAAATAGATGTGATTAATGAACAATGCTGCCATCCCATTGCTTGTTAATGAAGGGAACATGAGCAAAAGTGGAGAAAAAATTGCTTTTGAGGCAGAATCTGAAGGTGGATATCTAGGATGACAAAAACATGATGGAAAAAGGTTTTGATTGGGACATCAATATCGAAGGACTTATGCAAACCGTGAGAAGCAGAAAACAATGTTTGAAAAAACACTGTGCTTATAACGGGATGGAAGCAAGATGGCAAAGCACAACTGAAATAGACGCTTCTTAATCAAACTTAGGGAGAGGATGGTAAACTAGTTCTCATATACAAGCTACACTAAGATTGTTATGAAATATACAAGTTAATTAAGCAGAATTAAACGGAAGGATAAACATAGATCTGTAACTAAGTGTGATTGAATTGGAAATCCTGCACTAGGGAACTGAGAAAAAGCCCTTGCAGAGGAGCTGCCAACCAAGAGGTGCCCTGCTTTCCCCCACCCAAGGGAGCACGTAAAGAGAGATGGCCGGGAGCCGAGAGAGCCTCTATGGGAGAGGGGGAAGCAGTGAACTGGCAGCTCAGAGGCAGGAGTGAAATACTTTAGGACAAGAGGAAAATGTTTTAGAGGCCATTGCAAGAGCTGTCTGGGAGAAGAGAGGACTGAGGAGAAGACAGGCTGTCAGGCAGCAGGGAGGGGAGACAAGCTGGGAAGGCAGCATGGAAATGGCAGAAAAATTTTCAAGAGGCTGAAAGGAGAATTGCATGTTGCAGAAACATCTCACTGTGTGTGGTGGTGGAGGATGTCCCTGGACAAGTGCCTCCCTTAGTCCTGGGTTAAGAACAACAAATTAAGAGGGTTAAGAGGGATGTTTGAGGGCTCTTTGGGATTTCTCTGTTATTACAGGGCTAAGTGACTGGGGCTCTGAGGCATCACTGTTGGGGAACAGAGGAATGACTAAAACACCTAAGGAAGAGCCTGTTGTACTAAGGCTTTTGAGTTCAAAAGGCTTTGAAAGAACGTCAGTTGCTCTAAAGCATTTAAATACTAGCAGTGTCCTCAAGTTACAGGTAGAAAAGCCATCTGGAGTTTATTTTAGGAACAACACAAAAAGCCTTCAAGGCAAAGGGCTCTGTGTTCAAAAGGGTTATGAAATCACTGAAATAGAAATCAGGAGTTATGAGTTAAAGTAATGCAGAAGAACCTGACCAGGAAATTAAGCTTGCATCACAGAAAGTCAGGATAAGGTGACAATTGCTTCATCATATTGAACTGGACACTAACATGGCAAAAGAACAGCAAAAATCTTGTTGGTGATATAGCTGAAAAAAAAGGAGTGGGCTGCAGGAGTTACTTATGACCCCAAATTAAAATGTACATTTTCAGCAAGGGAGAGGTTGTTGAGGTTCTCAGGTATCCCACCTGAGAACAATAGTGGGTTAGCTGATGAGGTGGAGACTTATTCAAGGTAGAAGCAAACCTGCAACAATTCACAAGAGAGAAGGCAGGGAATTACTTCTGTAGTTTGGTCCCGTGTTAGAACAAGCTCTGAAGGAGAGCATTGAGCTGAGATGTTCAACTGAGTTATAGGATGTCAGCTGGAGTATCTCAGGAGCCTGGGTGTGTGTCTGTAGCCTGCTATATTTTGAAGTGAAAACTGTTGTCTCAAAGCAGAGTGAAATCTCAACCATTGGAGCAGAAGGATGCTGTTTCCCACTGGAGCAGTGGGAACAAAACTAAAAACAATAAGCTTGCTGCTAGATAGTTCAGTCAGCCTAAAAGGCATGTATGATACAATTGCTTAATACAACAGGGAACTCAGCTCAGTGAGTTCTTTGCAGGACTATTTTTCTATTGTAGCCATTAATGACATTCAGTGTAAAATGTTACTGTTCTGACTTTATTATTCAGTTTTTTTCAATGCGTTGACCTAAGTTTCTTGACCCTTGATCCTGTCCTGTCTAAAATGAAATCTCTACCCAGAAAACACCTTGAAGCAGCACTTCAGAACTCTGTGACAACCAATGAGCCTTATCAGGTCAATGCATTAAAGCTGTAGCAAACTTGTTAGCCAGATCCTGGCAATCAGTGATGCAATGTAAAGTCACTTTCAGGAAACGTTCTTTTCTTCCAAAAGTCACCTGCAGTCTGTAAAGATATTCCAGTTTATCCTAATTTTTGCACACAAAGTAGCAGAAGAGAACTGGAAGAATGTCTTATACATCCCTCTTGGAACACTTCTGGTGTTTACAGCCATTTGCAAAGTCATAAAACTACACGTGTTGTTGAAAGTGTTTATTGAATATGAGAAAAAAAACCTCATATAGTTTTTCTTGGAACCTAAGCAGGATAGAAATAGCTTAACTGAATACACGTCTCTATACACGTCTTCTATTTCTCTGAATATGTCCCACCTCTGTCTGACGTTTGTGGTGGGAGGGAATCCTCAAAGATAGAGTATTTTGGACAAGCCACTGGTGTTGAATAGGTCAAGCAAAACCAGCACTTGTATTGTAGGCCAGCCAGTATATGAGATTCAGGGTGGGGCAGGTTTTTTAATAGTTTCTCCATAATGTTTTATTTTTCTCAGAAAGGTGTCTGTCAATGAGTAAGCTTTTTGGCTTTTATTTACGCATTTATTCAAGCATTTATTTAAGGAATTGATAACTTTTATATACTTATCTAGTAAAGGTACTCTGTCTCAGCTCTGGACCATGTTGTACTAGCATTGGAAACTTCTGCCTAAATTTTTGTACTCAGGAGCAGGAGCACAATAGGTTAGCCTAGATGGCTATGCTAAAGGTTTTTGCATTTTCCTAGGAACCAGAGGGATTCACTACAGTCCTGTTAATATGTAACTCTCTTACTGTTTCTCTTGCTTCTAAATTGAAACTGGCCCAGCATGCACTGATACCTAGCTAAGAATTGCCTGTTTTCCCCTTTTAGGCAGATTCAGATCTACCAGCTAGTTCTCCAAAGCTGGTTCAGGACAACTGGGTCTCCAGGGAACAGTAAATACTGTAATCCTTCTAGTACTGAAAACTTTTGTAAGATAACAGCTTCATCAGAAATAAAAACTAATTAAATCAAATCACAAAGTGCTTCAACTGAGCTAATAAATGACCAATTGGGTATTGTCTAGGTATTCATTTGATTATATAATGCTCTCTGGGAAAAAGTCACACCTTTGAATGGGATCAAATGCTCAAGGTTAAATCAGTAGAGATAATTTGTTAGCATCTGAGAAGCATCAAGAAGCAGTACTCTTTCATAGTGGTATTAAAGGTTAAGTGCCCTGGACAGTGAGTGTCACAGGAAAGTAAATGTATCCAAAGGACATTTTAAACCAGAGACACAAGCGCTGGGAAATGAAGTATTCATAAACTCTTTAATTATCCATCTGTAAAATCTCCTGAGCTACTGCTGTTGATGATTGCTTTAACTCTCACCCTACTTGCTGATGTCCACGGGCTGTTAAGTATATGTTGCGTTGCTTCATTGGTTTCAGAAAAATGGAAGCAAAATGGATGGACTAGAAAAATAGATTAAAGATCCTTTAGAAAATCCTTTTTCTACTTACCAGAAAGAGCAGAGAGCTAATAGGTCCTGATCCAGATCAGCAGGGTGTTAGAACAGAAAAACAATATATTATGTATTGAATGAGAAAACCTGTTATCTAACTCAAATTAGAATTCTACACCAGGTCACTACATTTTAAACCTTTTAATTTATGATTGTAAGGTGATCCAGCCAAAGAGACATTTGACAGCAAAAAAACCTGTTCAGAACTCATACTTCCTGTTAGCTGCTTAATAGACTTTTTCTTTTCACCCCTGAGGAAGCTGAAATAAATAAAAGATGGGAAAAAATCAATATGCGAACAGGTGGAGAAATTTATTGGCTGAGAGTGTGAGCAGAACTAATTTAGATAAGGCAACGTTTCTGGAGTAATCCAATGTTTCAAAATAACCTCCTTTGCAAATGCTTGACCTTACGAATAATCCACAGTTGATGAAGGTGTACCAGAAAAGTTATCTTCACTTCTGGTAGTTATTGCCTATGTAAAAACATAGAAATTACCAGTATTTGTATTAATCCAGTCCTCTTGCCTTTTTTTTTCTTTTTTTTTTTTTTTTTTTTTTTAATTTTTTTTGGTGTTTTTTATTTGAATTAATCACAGGGCAGGATGTAAGCGGGTTTTTAAAGCAAAAGGCAGAGCCACATGGGTCCCTGGAGTTGCCCGAGCCAAAAATAACATTTTAAGGGTT
>NW_015090828.1:3784852-4102678 GCF_001431845.1 Calidris pugnax | reverse complement strand
CCCCGGTTTTCAGCAAAAAAAAAAGGGGTTTTGTTTTTTTTTTTTTTTTTTTTTTTTTTTTTTTTTTTTTTTTTTTTTTTTTTTTTTTTTAAATTCTCATTGGACTATTGTAATTGCTCGATTCTGGCAGGGCTTTTCTTGTCTGCCTTTCTCACTGTCTTCTGTCTCCCTTCTCTCTCTCTTGGACACGCAAAAGTACTTCATGTATAGTTTTTATAGGCTTCTTGAAGGTGATCGAGTTCTTTGTCCTAGAGTTTCTCAACAACATATTCAGTGGATGCAGCATCCTGAGGACTAGAGCAGAGGGTAATACCAGTGGCTTAGAGAATGTACCTTCTACTTCCTGGCCTCAGGGAGAGCTTTGGGAAAAGTGGGACCTGTTTTTCCAAGTGCTTACCAGAAATCCACAGAGGAAACTATTCAGTCTTCTGGGGTCCTGGGAATCCTGAGACACTGGGATACGCTACTTCCCCTGCGCCTAAATGTTTTTCCTAAAACAAGAGTTCTTTGGCCAGTATCCCATGTAGAGGTTATTTGTAATTAGGTAGAAGAAAGTGTATTTATCCTCATGGTTTCAACTTTATGAAAGTTGAGTAATGAGTATCTTTTTGAGATAAGCATTTCATTAAAAAACTTAGATGTGATAGTTTATAAACAGTTCTTCCACTTGAAGCATATAACTTTAGGCATGGTTTGACTTTAGCCACAGGCAGGCATGATAATGCCTTCATAGTGAGACCTAAACAAGGTGTCTGCTAGAAGCATGGGCTGTTGACATCCTGCTTGGCTCAGTGGGTTCTATATGGGCTCTTGGTCTCTAATTCTTCATGTCAGTTCAGACTGTGGGGTTCCCAGCTGTAGCCTGGACAGGCAGATCTGATTTTCACCACTGACAGGTCCACAATGCAATAAACACAGAATTTCTCAGCGGTCCAGTCAGGGAGAAACAACAGTAGAAATAAATACGGTGGAAGAAATAAAGATATTTGTTTTGTGATGGTTCTATTTATGACTTGCCTGCCCCCTCAAAATATCTATGATGCAATAGTTACTTTTTACATCTTCTGAGGAATTTTGTCAGCTGCGTTTCTGATCAGCCTTAACAAGTGGTCAGTATTCTGCAGATCACGTTTTTCTAAGTTGTGTCCTTTTTGCGGTTTGGACTAGAAGAAACATCTATGAGGAGACCCATCTTTATATACCCAGACACTGCATTTGAATGAGCAGTTATTACTTTCTGGGTGATCTGTGATTATTTAGTCCTGAGAAAGGTACCATGATGTTTTGCACCAAGATGGAGACACCAGGCAATGGAAGGTGAACAAATGCGTATTCATATCTCAGTTGGAAAGAGACATGCACAGAATCCCTCATACCAGACAGTGTACAAACGCCCTAAATTGTCATGGCAAACATTCACAAACACTTCTTAAAAATGTTTTCTAGCCATGCTCCTAAACTTTTCAACTCACATGGAATAAAGAAATTGTTGTGAAGTTGATGAAGGAATTTGTATGAATGCAAGCTGGTGGTTTGGAGGTTGTCAGCAGCACATCAGGGCCACTCGTTTTTCTTCTGCTTCCAGGAGAGGTCAGGGAGTTACACAGAAGACATCCCAATTGCTGCTCCTTCTCATGAAGCAATTGTATCTGACAATCTACCTGTTAAAATCTTTCAAGTTTTGGATAAGCAACAACAAAAAAATCAATTCTGACTCCATAGAAATTGTTACAGTTTAAAAGATTCATTATAGACCCAGGACAACTGGCTTTCAATACCCCCACCATAAAGACAATCTTTTGCAAAAAAAAACTTAAATAAATGACTAGAGTAGCAAAAGTCTTACATTTTCTCACATCCTTTCCTTCCTTATTATAAAGAGATTTCAGACACAAATACCATCGTTTTTGTTTCAGGTCCTCTTATTTCCTCGGATAGTAACAGATAATGCAGGGAGAGAACATGTCTGCCAGGTGCAGGAGAACATTAATCTTGACTTATCAACAGTGTAATCCAATCCCTCAAAACTTAAGTTCTTGCTTGGGTGATATACACATACTATTTCAGACCCCTGAATAGTAATATATTATCAGAACAGAAGAGGAGTTTGAGATCTATTTCCTTCACACATTGGCAATAAAAAAATCACTGCTTTCTTATGTTCTTTCACACTTCTTGAAACAAAAATTCTCTCACAGATGCTTTGCTCAGAGCTCAGCTCAATGAGAAAAGGCATGTGTAATGAATATGTGATTCAGCATCTTCACCATGGTCTAAGATCTTCACATTACAGACTTGTTTACAGCCAAATGCTGTAGTAAGTCTAGATCAGGAGGTAAGGATCTTTATCACCAAATAGTTATAAAAGTGTAGTTCTGTAGGACTCAGTATTTTTCCCTGGTGCCAGTCCTAGGAATTTCTGTAGTTTTCTTTTGACTCTTGTATGTCTCCCGAATGATGAGAAACACTCCAGCAGGAAACATGTTATCCTCTGAAAGCACCACTGAATGGCAAGTGTTCAAGGACTTCAGTCGTCAGGTTGGATCGTTGGTTTCTCAACTAGAGCCTGGGCACTGACAGGGTGGCTGGCTGCTGATAGGGAGCACACCAATCCACTGCTTCCTTTAGAGTTGGGAATTTATAGTTCCTGTCTTCCGTAGCTATAATCTGAAAATGAGTAATTTGCTAGAGTTGTGCTGTCGGTGTCAGTAATGGGAACAAAATGCTTTCCAGCAGGAATGGTGAGAGCTCAGTTCAGTATTGCAAACCCCACCTCAAAAGTTCCTCAGCAGTAGAACATTGCCACAGGTGTCACTGAATGTGTGAGCTCAGAAAAGTTCCCACAAATCCTTTTAGGATTAGAAATCCCATAAAAGGTCATCAGTTCCAATCTAGGATAGTTGTGGGCATGGCAGTTTGCAGGTATTTAAGTAAATACTTCAGCTACCTTTAGAAAAGGAAAGGTCACAGGTTGATTTGAGGACCATTCTGTGACTGAATCCATGAAGATGCTTAAGTCTGAAGGGACAGTAGGCTGCAACACACCTTGATTCACCTTTTGACATTGACCAGATTGACTTCTTGTCACAGGGCATGTTTGGAATCTTGTACCAAAGTTCTAAAATATCAATCTGGCAAAAGCACCCCTGCATATTTCCCTACTAACATCAAATAAATGTTTGCGTTAGCTAGAAAATTGCTGTAATGGCTATAGAGCAGTGCTGTGGAGCTTGTACACTGTTTTTATTCTACCTTTTGCAGAATAATGGGCCATCTTTATGTTGAAATCTAGAATACCTAAATATCAGCAACTCTGTAGAGTTCCCCTCACCCTGACCTCTCTGGGCTTCAGTTCCCTTCATTAAACTCCACTATTAATATTCACTTTCCATCATGGGCTGTGGGAAAAATAAATTCTAACATTAAAGAATGTGAATATTTAAATTTGCATAGACAGAGCTATTAATCTCATTGCACTGTTTGTCTGCCCTTTCATAGCTTCAATCCTAAATCAGTGCCTTTGTATTTCTGAACTGATTACATTCCAAAGAGGAACACAATTCTGAAGTATCACTTAAATAATAGACACTGTTTAAGTATCACTCACTTATCTGGCAAATCTTTTAAGAACACATCTGAAGCACGTTCTATTTTAGATGCATTACTCCAAAGTGTTCCCTTGTCTTTTCCGTCTCACCTCCGAGTTTCTTTCCTTAGGCAGACTCATAGTTTCCCCTCTGAGGACCTTAAAAAAACCCCTTGATTTCTTATTTCTCATTGTATTCAACTTCCACTAAACTGTTTTCAGACTGAATCAAAAGCAGAATTTTTACATTGGCATTTAGTAAAACTGGAGGCATTTATTTGACTTTATTTGTATATCTCCATCTTTTACTTCTGGGTTCCGAGACATTAGGAAATTGTTCTTCGTTTCCTTTGCTTGAAATTATAATTACTAAGTTCATAATCCCGCATTTTCAAATTCACCAATTTCCTGTTGCTAGACTCATTTTTATCATCAGTGGCTGGCCAGTTCAATCAATTGTTCCCTGTAGGATGTTTTTCTGCGTTTCTGTGTATTTGTTAGAGAGGAAAAAACAGACATGAAGTAATCTATCAGAAATCTCAGGAGGCTGAAAAAAAAAATCCACATTTCTCTCTCTTTTTTTTTTTTTTTTCAATAAAAAGAAACAGAATAGATCCTTTTCTCTCAAACTCAATACAATTTATTTAATAGGGAACCGTATAACAAATTATTTAAATACATTGAAAATAAAAAATTGATTTATATGAAAAAGGCAGCTTGAGTAAGGAAAGCAAGCTGAAATAACATCAAATAATTATAGATGTAAGGAAGACTTTGTCTTGGTTTACTTTAGAAGATATATATTTTTAAAGTTATACTATGTTTTTAATTTCTATGCACATCATTTAACATTAAAATAGAAAATAAATGAGCAAGGTAATGTCATATTTAAACATTGATAACTGGTTAACACAGCGTGTGTTTGTGTGTACTTTCAGAGATATCTTTTATTTCTAAGGAGATGAAAAATAGTTATTATTAGTACATATTCTTATAATCTAATTACTCCAGAGCAGTAAGTTTTGGCAACATGCTGCTAGTGCGGTTTTGCTTGCACACTGTGCTATGATCCCGGCTGGCAGAAAGAGAAGAATTGTCAGGAAATATTTACTTGTTCTATGTTATTGTCCATACCCTGATGAAAGGTAGGGTGAACGCTTTCCTATACCTGGAATTTAAAAGTTTCAAGAAGTCACCAGGAGTCTAGAATATGTTTTGTGGTGATCTCCGTGTGTTCTAAAGGAAGTATATCAACTAAATGAGAAGAAACTGGGCTGTCTCTTTACCCCATTTTTGAATTGAAAATGGCAGCCCATATGCTGCTTTAAAGAATAGCTAAAAATAATGATTATAGTGGATCGTATTTGTGAAAACAGAAAATAACTGCTCCTGGTTTGTTGTTTACTTTGTTGTTTGGGGTTGTTTTTTTTTTTTTGAAACCCAGTAGCAAAACAACTCTCATCACAAGGAGAATTTTGTATTTCTGAAGATGAAAAACTAAGGACTGAGAAATATCTTATTTCTTCCCTTCAGAGTCAAAAAAAATACTACAAGAACTCGGAAAATTACAACATATTCAATGTTTGATCCATTCTGTTCTCAGCCTTAAAAAGAAACGATTAAAAATTCACTCTGAAGTTAGCTTTGCATGCATCCTGTAGATACAAGCCTGGTTGAAAGAGTGGGTTCAGATTTGTAGACATCTTTGTACATGTAAGAATAAATACACAATAAGGCTAAGAACAGATGAGAAAGTACAGACCAGTTTCTGGATTTTGCTGACAAACTCTCAGTGATGACATGTAATACATCAGACCTCATGCAAATTTATCATGGGGAGGTGATTTTAAATATTTATTGTGATGGTATGGGGCAGTTTTTCTCATTAGGGATTAACACAGATGAACTAGTTTACTTTGCCTGTATAGCTTCTTTTCATAAGTTACTTTTAAATGTTATTGCTACAAATATGAAATGAAACCTAGAAGTAAGTCATGCTGCCTGGGAGCTGGAAACCTAACTAGTGATACAGTCTTGTATTTTTATGTGCTATGAGCAATACTCCTTGTGGAAATTGAAATGCCCAGGTCAGTCTTTTTTAGCGGAAAATTGGAGACAGAGGCTTGGTCACTCTTGAAAGCATAGTGTCAGGGAAGGAATTTATAGTCAGACACAGAATTCCTGCCTTTTGTGAGTGTATACACTGCAAGGTGAGGCTAGTCTCATATTGGTGCAATTCCAAAGAACTGCTGCAGTTCAGACGACTGATTCAAAGCTGGTTTTAAGGACTTTAAGTTCTTAATTAATGGAAAAATGCTATAATTAGAAGACTTAGCAGGAGAAAAGCAATCCTAACATGGTAATGGTTTCAAGCAGCCCATTTATTTATTGCTCTTAAAAGACATCATTAAACTCCTTCATAAAGTAAGGAAACCGACTAAGTACCACATCAGAAGTTCAATATTATTCTATTACAAGGCAAGTTTTAGCCACAGTATTTTCACCTCCCTCTTTCTTCCTGTGATTTTCCTTCTCTGTAACTGTGAGGATTAGTTGAAAGGGCAGAGGCTCCTCGTTCGGATGAGTATGATGTAAAGTCAATGTCAGTTGAAACCCAATGAAAAATGACTCAGGGTTGAGTCAACAGAGAATTGCCAGTCCCATCTGGTGATGACGCATAGCTGACACTATATCCCTAAGTGAAGGCTTCGCTGACTGTACTTGATTTTATTTGGGATGTTCCTTCTGTAATTGGTACCAAAGTGATACGACAGAAATGAGAACATCATCTTACCCTCCTTGCTGCTCTATAAATTTCAGCCACTTTTCTTCAGCCCTCTTTTCTTCTCTCTCTGTTCCTAAATTCAGATCTGAGCATAGCTAAGAACTGCACGAGGGATTTCTCCTCTGTTAGGGTGAGAACTGAACCACTGAAGTAGTCCAGTGTGCAGGTGGGAAGCTGCAGTATAGGAATTCACCTGGCACACAGTACTTCAACCCTTTACGTGTAGGATCCTTGTGAGACAGTAGCCCCATATTCTTTAATTTCCCTTCTTTAGCAGGCTGATGAGCGTGACTGCTTCAGATAGCAGAAATTAAGATCAAAGAATGGCCTGTGGCCTCAATACTGCTTCAGATAGCAGAAATTAAGATCAAAGAATGGCCTGTGTGTGGCCTCAACAGAGAGAATGCCAGTGAGCTTCATGTGGTGCTGTACATAAGGAGATGGAGAGCTGGAAGATGCTTTTGCTGGAATATCAGCTGAGCATTGCTTTGAAAAGCAAAGACAATAAGTGAAGGGGAAGAAAAATTAAAATTCAGTTTATGTACACCTAGGCTTTAAGATTTGTTTGAGAATCAGAAAAGCTGACTCAGCTCAAAGAGCCCTATGCCTGGACAATATTGGAAGGCTAAGCAAGCAAACACTCATAACTTGCAACGAATGCTAATGAACAAGTATTTCTGATACACGAGATTCTGGTTTTGTTGTCAAAATAGCTTGGTATCTACAAAACTTACTGTTGTTCCATGCTGTGATTTCAGTTTTCTGGAGCAGAAGTTCTAGGGAGAAAATGCCAAGATAGTAGAAGTTTCAACATATAAAGGATAGATGAGCAGATCAGGGGAGGAAAGGGGCAGAAATATGGGGTTATTTAACGTAGACTCACAGAACTAATATGGCATGTGAAATCCATATTTCAGTACCTGTCCTGAAGCCTCTAGTTGGCATCAAGAACATACTAAGACCCAACTTTTGTCTAGACAAGCAGTGAAGACCAGCAGCTGTGATTCCTCTAAGAGTTTGTGCTACCATAGTACCCCACCACATTATTCATACTGGGCAGGACTCCAAATCCCTAACCCATGTTTCCTGACACATGAAACATTTGGTGTTGAGTAAAGAACATCTTTCAATTAAAAAAAAATAATAATCTAATATTTAGAATAGGAGGGAGGGAGGATAAAGACAAGTAAAGGGTGCCAGATCTTGTGCAGTGCTTTCATTCATTTTATAGATACAACTAGCAGCATGACTAGGAATTTTTAAGTCCTTACAGAAATAAAACCAAAGCAGATAACTTTTTGTTTCCTTGTTTGCTTCCTCTGCCTTAAAGTTTGGCTTTTGAAGATGTCCTTGAACACCTGAAGATGTCCTTGAACATCTAAGGATGTCCTTGAATATCCATTCTTGACTATTAGGCTAAAACTCTTCCAGATGGGGATATTTTTAGTACTACTGCTAGAGCTAGGGTTAACATTGAAATATCTCTACAGAGCTCAACACATGGGAGATATCATTTGGTTTTGTAGTATCACATTAAAAGCACCCGGGCTCCTTAGAAAGTGACACTGTGTATTTGTCTCCCAGTACCATCCTGACAGCTCTTGTTTGAACCACATTTCAGATGTTCTCTAGCTTATTGCCTTCATGCAACACTCTGGCACATTCTTGATTTTCTTTTCCTCCTGATAAACCTTGACGCTCCCCTTTTTCTGGAGGCTTTCAAAATTTAAGGCTGCACATTGTAGTCTTTATGATACCTCTGCATGCACGCCCCAACAACTGTGCTCTTGAGTTATATTTATCATTAATTTGGCCATTTGGTTCTTCCCTACTGTTCAGCTATCAAATAAAAAATCCATTTTTACTGTGCGTGTCTTTGAGGTGAACACACTGAGCTGATGCAGGTATTTGAGCATTGTCATGAAATGCTTTAGTTGTCTTTTCAGAGAGGATTGATTTTATTGTACACTACTTTTTTTTTTTGCTCTTTCTCTATTTTTTTTTTTTTTTTGTGAAAAATGCCAGGCTTGGAGCAAGAGAGACTGAAATCTTCTAGCTCCCCACAGAACACCACATAAAACATTGTGTAGTGATAGTGAAAGTGTCCTCATATCAGTTCAGTGTTTCTGCTCATCCCGAATCTGAAGAGATCACTTTGAAAGACAGGAGATTAAACCGTTTCCTGTGCTTTCTCCTTCATTGTAAATCGAGGTGAGAATTTCTGTCAACTGTGATTGTGTTTCGGAAACTCAAGACGCTTCTTCTTTAAGAAATTCCATAATTTCTCTACAGTTTTCTTTTAGTAGCAGTGCTCTTTCTCCACTCCATCTTACTGGCTTGTGTGAAAACTAATTAATGGTACATTCTGCTTAATTAAAACCTTTTTCCTGACAAAAAAAAGAGAGACTTTTCAGTAATAGGAAGATCTTCAGAAAGCAAAAAAAATCATCAAATGTAAATTTTAGCTCTCTGAACTCTTCTGCTAAAAAGTCTGAATTGTCACCAGATAAAGTAAGAGGACTTTATCTGTGTTTCAGTAATGAAAATAGTTCTTTTTTTTGTGGTATAAAAACTGGACTGTGATTACTTATTTATTTATTTTTAATACAAACCTCCCCCAGCCCCTTCAGTATTCCCTGTCAATTTACTGTCAAAATACATGATGGTACTCCCGAGTATTTTGTGTGCTTGTTGCTAACAAGAAAAAGAGACAGAACATTCTGGCGACTCTTTCTTCCTCTCCTCCTCTCTCTTTTTCTCTTTTCTATTGTATCTGCTTTGAGTTTTCTTTATTTTCATTTTATTCCAAGGCCTAATTTTGCCCATAGGCCCCAGAAAAAGAAAGGACAAGACTCAGTCTGTGACCAATATTCTGAAGAGGGGTCTATGCTGTAGTAACAGTAAGGACTGTGTTCTTTGGTTATGTTAACTAGTTTGTAGTAGTTAAGTGTTTTTAAAATTGCAGGAAAGACAACGTAGCTTGCAACTTGAGAGTAGTGGTGTAAGAGTTTGGCCATTTTTGAATTCAAGGTATTAAATGAAGTAAATATCACAATTATCTGTTTTATCTACTATTTCATTTGAGTGAGCTAACCCAGGTTGTCACACCTGTTCTGTGCTGTGCAGATATACTTGAGCAGATCCTGTCTGTACAGACAGTGCTGTTATTAGGGTACTGGTTTGAGGAAATGATAACATTTAACACAGCACCACTTGGGAACCAGTGCTGGTACTCTGTCCAACTGGGGAGCATGGGCTGTATCTCACTCATCATTCAAACTTGCATTTAAAGGATTTTATCAAAAAAGATGAACTATTATTGATTATTTTTGCTCCTAGATATTAAGCTTTTTTTCCCCCAATGAAATTTCAATCTCAATTGCCAAGAGAAACCCTGGGTACACCTCAGTGTTGCTCAATTTCACAGGAGCAGAAGATGTAAGCCCTTGTAGTAAGAGACAGCTCCCTCATTTTTCACAGGCTACCAAAAAGCCAGCATGGTGAAAACAATTTGCATTCTCTTCCCATCTGGGCTGGTCCTAAAAGAGATCCCATTACTGTGCTGAGGCATTCTCCTTCAATCTGGTATCTCACACTCATTTTGGGTAACGGACTTTGGAGAAGAAAAAGCAAATGGCCTTGTGCATCCATTGCCAAGGAAAGAGAAGGAAAAAAAAGAAGATGCAAGGGATTTTTGTGTGTCTATTCTGTTGGGTTTATGGTTGGAAGTGTCTCTTAATATTCTTGGAAGAATAGAAAGCTTCCACCTCCAAAATTGAGGTTGCCTGGCACTTTGCACAAGCACTGTACTCTTTTTAAAGAGGAAAAACTCCGTAATCTAGAATTCAGAGTCAACAATATATTAACTAATTTAATGAACATACAATTTTGAAGAAATATAGAATGTGGTAGTGAAGGTACTTCTCTTCAGTTTATCATTTGATACAGGTCTGGGCAGTTGAGGCTTTCCTGGTCTCTTAGCTTTCCTTCTGTCTGCAGCTTCTCTGGTTCTCTTCTGGATGATAATTTTTCTTCTTGAACTAGTCTGTGTAGACTGCTTGTGAATTGAACAGTTTAGCAATCTAAGAACAGGTCCTCCAACATCTGCAATTGTAGCTGAAGGACAAATCAGCTCTTACTGGAGAACGGAGGGAGCAGGGACCACCATGCTGAGCGTTAACATGAAATGCAGGAACATCTTTAAAAAAGCAATTGACTTTGTGAGCAACTTCCTGAATTCCCATTTCTGCCTTTAAAGCTCTCTGTGTCACATTAAGAGCCTTTCTCCTTCATCAGTTCATCGCCATGAGAATAAATGAGCTGTCACACACTGAGTACTCTGGGCTAAATCCTGCCCTCAGATGTCTGAAATTTCATTTGCGTCAGTGGAAATTTCATACACATGCATATCTATGCATTTTTGTGCCTGTGAGGTGGCATTTGCTTAACATTATGCATTCAGTAGAGGGAGGATGGGAGGAGCTTTAGTTTTTAAGGGAAAGTCAATAGTTACCATTCTGCAAACTGGATAAAATTTCTACTTCTTACTTTTTAAGTCACCACATGAATTAATGAAAAAACCATCAAAATTAAATTTATGAAACTCTTTATACAAATGGATGGTCTTTACAGTGGTAAATTAGATCAGATTGATTTTATATTGCTTATGCTTTTTAAAAAATATATGATGGTGCAGCTTTTAAAAACAGAACAGGTAACTTGCAGCGAGACCAATGAAAGGCAGTGGTTAAGCACAGGAGGTGGCTGCGTGGTTAGAGTAGGATCTGAACCTTATTGAAGCCGATGCAAATGCTTTCATTGAGCTCATTAGAGATGAGTTTTCTAAGCGCTATCTGTGACAACCCCCCTCCTGGTTTTTTCAGTTAAAATGATTGACATAGCAATAAACAAGTCTTGCTATTTCACTATCACATTTTATGCTTCGTCGCTAACACTGAAAACAAAAGGATCTATACCCACTTTCTAGAGTTATTCTTTGAGAGAATATGGAATTCTTTACAAGCATTAATGCTATAAAATTTATTGTCTTTACAGCGAAGTAAAATCCTGTTATCTAGACCACAAGTTTAGAGTAAAAATCCACTATTATGGCACTGTAAAAAAAACATATCAACTTTTCTATGGCTAATGGAGTTCCTGATATGAAAGTAGTATAAGAAATGAGAAATAATACAGATCATGAAAAATAATTGCTGATAAAATGTTCTTAATAAGTTTTTTTGAAATGGAAGGATGTTCATAACAATAAAATGTATGTATAAGTGTACATAAAAGATTACTTGACACGTGTAACTATAACTGTAGGAAAAACTTGGTTTTTCTCCTTAATACAAATTAAAGAGAAAATAAATAACATTTGAAGCTAGAAGAGCAAACAAAAGCCTTCCTGCAATAGAATTTCCCATTATTATTTTTATTATTGTTAGTTACTATGGCTTGATGATAAAGTTTGCTTGGGTTTGGTTTTGTTTTGTTTTGTTTTGTTTTGTTTTTCCCTAGTAAATCAATTTTAGGAAAAGTAGCACTCAATGAAAGATAAAAGAGACTGGGGGAGATTTTGGTGACAAAGAGCTGTTGTGACAATGCTGTGATAAGATGTTTTCATTGGTAGTGAGATTCTTTCTCCCCCTTGCAGCCTAGAGCATGACGGTTTAGTCTCTTTGTTTGGAAATGAAAACAAAGCTTAACGTAATAAATGAAAACTTGGAGAGGATATTTCTATTTACTTTTGGGGCTTTTTTAGTTCATTTGGCTGAAAATGTCACCTATTCCACTCTGAGAAAGCTAACTCCTCTGCAACAAACCCTGGCAGCAGACTTATGACAAGGATGTTGAATGAGCTAAACCAACACTCAGATGATCTATAACACAAAGGTCAAAGTAAACCTTACAGGGCGAGTAGGAAAGATGACAAGTACAGCTATTTTAGAAACTTTTAGAGTGACTAGAAGCCTGCTGGCTAAAATCAGTGGGAGCAAAGATTGGGACATCAAAGAAATGAGAAAGAAAATTTTTTTTTTCTAAAGATATTCTCTTGCACATCATGCTATTTCTTTTATTTTTCTCCCTCCTTTGTTCTTTTAATGGTAGGACTTTGTTTTTTTGATAAGTTCTTTTGCCCTTAGTCCTCCTCTTAACAGTCAACAGTTTGAGAACTTAATTGCTTCCTTCCCGTTGGATAGGAAGAAAAAAGTATAGGATCTGATGATCCTATACTTTGAGTGAAAATATGTTAGTATAATACTAACATACTTACCATTTTAAACCTACAGATTTATGATAAGCTGTGTGCAGAAAGTTGTGAAAATATTAGCAAATCCTCCTGAATGACAAGCATATTCTTCAAAATGTGGGTTTTTTTCCTAAGAAATAGACTAAATTAATCCAACAAATTAATTGACAACTTTAGTTGCAGCAATAGATTAGGGATAAACTGCCAAGGAAAAGTTAAGTAAGAAACAAACATCCCAATTTTTCCACAACTATCTTTAGTATTAAAAACAAAAAGACAAAACCACAGAAAATGTGTGACAAATAATGAAGTTATTTCTAAATGGAATTAGTTGTCATTTTAAGTTCTCTATGTCACATTGAGATAGCTTTTTAAGATGTGAAGTGACAGGGAGGACTGGGAGGCCAGTGTTTCCTAGTGAGTGTCTGCCTGCTTCGTATGTGCTTTGTAGAGGTAGCAGTGGTTTCATCTGGGAAGCTCTTGCATAAATAGCCCTGGATTTTTTAGAGCTGGCTTTGCTTGAATCTATGGTTTTGAAATTTTGGAGAAAATAGAGGTTAGAGAGGGCAAGACATCCATCTGGAAGCTCAAAATAAAAAACAATGTGCCTGAAGTTAGTGAAAAGAAGAATTTTCCACCTCTCTTGGCCAATATTCCAAGTATATCTACTTGAAGGGCCTGCGGCAGTATTTTGGCTATACATTAGCACGCTCCCCTTTTAGAATTATCATCACTAAACGGGCTCAAACCAAGTGACCTTTAAAAATCAAGGAACATACTCAGCTTACAACTACAGAAGCTGACAGCAGGATCACAGTGTGAGCTCTTTTATCAGCGGCAGCATAGAGATGTGCCTGTCACTTGTCTCTGACGCTGGCCACCCATCTATAGTCTTCAAAAAGTACATTGTAGCTGAGCTGTGGAAGATGGCACAGGACAGTTAAACATACTTGTTTCTCCATGTAGTGATGCAGGTAGCTCTTTCCCTGTCTCCTTTTTCGCTTTCTACTTTCTTTCACTTAACAAATGAAGAAAGAGGAGAGACAAGAGCTCTGAATTATACATTGCTGGCCTGGAGACTGTCAGGTTTGCACACTGAACCCAATGTATCTAGTATGGAGTCCATACAACATTCTCTATCAGTATGGTTCTTAGCTTCAGGGCACAAACATCATTTATACTATGTAGGACACTGAGTCACAGGAGCCAGGCATATAATATTGCTGGGAATTAATGGTGACATTTTCTAAGGTAGCCATTGATAGTAGCCCTAGAATGGATGCTTATTCAGAGGAGAATCTATGGGATATTTTTTCTACTTCTGGAGAGTGAGATATGCAGTGAGTGCATGGATTTTTTTCCATCATTGTTATTTGTTCCTATCAATCTGTATTTTCTGAACCAACACTTACTTTTCAAGATCTTTTTGTTCCTTTGGCCGTACTTTTTATCAACTCAGTCCTCTGATATTCTAGTAATTGCTAAATACTTTATGATTCACTTGAATGGTGTCCAAAGATCTTTCTATGATCATTTCCAAAGCGCCTGGAAAAGTATCAGGTGATTTCCATTGCATGACCTACCCTGTTTTGCATGAGGAGAACAGGCATTGAATAATAGTTCGTAGAAGCTTAGAGGTCTCAAATTGCAGAAATAAGTTTCAGATTTTGGAGTTCCTGTTTGCTTCCTTTCTTGGAACTTTCTGATATCCACAGGTATTCCTTTGGAGTCTGCAAAATTTCATGAGCTGGAACATCTTTCTCACTTGTTTCCCATCTTTGCCTCTGAAATGAGGATGGGTATCTGGGACCGCACATGCACAGGATGCGTGTCCCACTCAGTATGTAGTCAAGGTTTTAGTTGTAGTTTTTCATCCATAGGTGAAAGTTAATGTAACTTTCCTTAAGAACTTGCAGCACATTTGAATGATGTGTGTAACTGGTATTTTTCTTCCATGTATTCAGGGTCTCTGAATTCCCATAGCTTGTTCTAACATCAACAACCATTCAAACTCCTTTCTCTGTAGCACAAGTTCTAACATCTTAATAACTCTTCTCTTAAAGTTATCCTAGGGAAAAATAACATGTTTTCGTTGTATTTGTTCTTTTTTTGATATACGTCAAAAGAGTACAATGGCTTGGGCTTGTGTTTATTTTTTTCAAGAAAAGAAGCTTTTTAGCTTTCTTTCTTTTCTCTCATAGAGCAATGTCAAGTAAGATCTTCCCTTTTTATGCTGATGTAGGTCCCTCATGATGAAAGCAAAATATGACTCATACGTATGTTACTGCAGAAACCACTCCTCTACACAAATGGGCTGAGGTAAAAGCACTGACTGGAAGCTTCATAGATATTTGTATGATCCAGTGTGTAGCCTCATTGAAAATCTGGCCAGGGGGAGGGGAAAGAGGCAGAGAAATGGAGAATTTTGTCAGACTGCTCTATAATGTCCATCAGACATTTTAGCAGATATAATTTAACAAAGCTAAAGTTGCCTTCTAAAGGTAAATGTTAGGAGACTGACAATAATATTCCTGCTCTATATCTCTTACTACTGCAGTTTTTTAGAACTGTTGCTGTATCACATATAAAAAGAAAGGCATAGGACTAGATGTATGAACTGTCATTACTTCTTAAACGTATTTGGATGAAAGGGCATTACAAAAGAGACTCAGACTTCCTCTGGGAAGCAACATCTTAATAAAAACATTGGAGCATGAGGCTGGGTTTGATTAATGGAGTTCAGTTCTCTTCCTCTTGTTGCAGCTGTGCTCCATGAGTGCCACCAGCATCAAGCCAAGCAGGATGCTAAAGGCTACAAGAGAGACTGAAGGGATTAGGGCCTCCAGCTTGTCCTGATGGCTGTGTGGTATCTGCACTGAAATGGGGCACAAAGGGAAACCCTGCTCACTCCTCTCTCACATCCTGATTGTCTTTACCCAGTGTGAAGGGAGAACAAAATAAGAGAGTGAACAATTTTTGCCTGCATTTCTTAATGCTGGTGCAAGTCCAAACCTGGCCACACAGATAACCACACTGAAAGCCTTACCACTGAGCGCCAGAGAGTAGAGTCAGTGGAGAGGCTGTGTACCTATTCTCACAGTCATTGAAATTGACAGAAACTTAATGTAATTTTCACGTGGACAGATTTATGGTGGCTATGTGTGTAGGAGAGTGTCATTTGGAACAGACTGTTGTATATGACAGAAATGTTGCACCAAGATAAACAGGTGAGATGGAGGCACTGAAGGAAGTGTTTCAGTCAAGTTCCAGTGCCTGGAAATCAGTTTTAAACATAATTTTGGTTGAGAGTGTTTCACAATGAAGTGCAGTGGCAGGGACAACACAAACAAAGAAGAAACTGTCCTACCAAAGCCAAAGGGTTCCAGAAATGCTGAAAACATCTTTTAATAAATAACATTTTTAATAAAATGGAGTGAATCCACACATATGATGTTGCATAGCATGAAAGGTAAGAGAGCCAGCTGTCCTCAGAGACAGCCATTTACGATTTGTTCAGATTTACTGCAGAAGGCTTTTAAATTGCAGTGTATCTGCACACAACAGGTGCCAGGAAGGAGAGCAGCAGTCAGGAGTTAAACTTCTTTCTGACAGAATAGCTAAAGCACATTTTCTGTTTCCAGCTGGAGAATGCTGTATTACAGTAATTTCTGGAGCATTGCTGATTATGTAAAAATGAAACATTTACGTAGTATGGCTTTAAAATAAAGTTTACAAAAGGAAGAACAGGAACATAGTGACTTCTTAAGACTGAAGAGAAAATCTAGGCTGAGGAGTAATTTTGAGGCTCGCCTGCGTCCCTGATAATTGACTGTATCAGAACTGAGGCCTGGAGTAAAAGAGTCCTCTCAGATGGCACTGAAAGGCCCAGGCTTAATATCTGATGACCCAATTTGAGGCCTGCCCACACAGCAAATGCAGTGGATTATAGTGGCCGAGTGCCAGGGTATGGCACAGCCCGAGCTGGTGACTTAGCACCAGATGATGACAGCGGAAACGATATTATCAGGAGGACAAAGACTGGGGGAAGGTTTGCCTTTCAGAGGGAGAGTCAGCTTGAGCCAGCTGTTATAGCACCAGGCAGAAGCTCTGGTTGCTCCATGCGTCTGTGTTAATTCTTGCAGTGAATGAGGCAGCCCTCAGTCAGACTCTTTGGCTTAGAGTTTTTCTGAATAGCAAAGGCTGGGTCCACCATGGAGATCTAAAATGTAACTTATGCTTGCTTTCAGCATTATCAGCATGGTTGTGTTTTTCCCTGCTGCTCTATGCCAAGCGCTAACCACAGTGTGCCATGTTAAACAAATAACTCTAGTCAGTGGCTCCCAACCTTTAGTGCCCTCACGTGATGGGGACAACGTTTGCAGTCAAAAGCTAGGGTTGAAGGTTTGGCACAGTAAGGGCTGTGCGAGGACAGAGGAAATTTGTGGAGTCATGAGAGACACAGTGGTTTGTATGCCAAGGTGTGAGTGGGGCGAGTGCAGGGCTTTAGCTAAGGACTGTTTCTTCTAGTGAAGCTCTTGCACTAATTGCAGCACAGTCCCACTCTGGGATCCACACTGTGTACACAACAATAGATGATCCCACCCTAAGTGGCTGTATCTGGCACATAGGGTCTCAGAGTGAGAGAGGCAGCGAAGATGTGACATAAATGTGCCCAAATGGAGGAGCTGGAGAGAGCTGGAAAGGGAGAGATTCAAGGTTGAGGAGCGCTGCAGTAGCTAGGCAACTCTGTACAGCCGTCTCAGACTGCTGACAAGAGGCAACCACGAGAGCTCAAAAAAAAAGTTGACTAATGCCAATTTGACAAGTAGCACATTCATTTTTGACAGACCATTTTGGTGTTTTTCCTCCTCCCGAGCCTCTTGCTCTTTTACTAGCATAAAATAATAGCTTAGTGCTGGTTTTACTTACCCCTGCAGCAAGCAAGGGACCAGGAAATCAATGCTGACTTCAGAATGGTAATTCAGCATCAGGAGCATCCCTGCCAAACCCTGTCTGTAGGTAGATGCTTAGCCCCAACTCTGGACTTTACCACAATACAGTGATCGGAAACGTATCATAAAATGCAATTCTCCAGGCTACTCATGCTAAAAACAGCTAAGCAGTAATCATATCATTTTCCTCTAAGAGCATACCTAATGTGAATAAAGTACAAGTAATTACTTTACAAGGGGAAAAACATCTGGTTTAAATATGGTATAGGAAAGATAAGTAGTTGTACTGTCTATTTGAGAGTGTTTCTAAGAACGATAAATGTACTATATGTATTCAAGCTTGAAATGTGTTGCTATGGTAGATACACTGATTACTAAAATAGCAGCACTAGTTAAAAAAAACCTTAAATTTTTTTTCTGATTTTGTAGGTGGAAGCAGTGGGGCAGGGGGGGGATCAGTCTTTTTAAAGTAAATATGTACCTGAATGCTTTTTGCTGGCACAAACCCATTTCCAGATTCTCTGGGTTATTTACAACTCTCTCCTCTTTATCTGCCTGATGCAACAGGGAGTAGGAAGCAGGAAAGCAGGGAGAACATCTTCATACATGCCCGTAGCCCAATGAGTCTGTTCCCTTTTGTTTTCCCACCTCCTGGTCAATAGGGTGTCTCACATACAGCAATGAGCAGAATCTAGTGTTTCCAAGAAAGCATCCATTCTCACGTTCAACAGCAAGTGGGGCTGTTCTCTGTCACTGACCTCTGCTAGATATGCATGTTGAAGAGAGTTTTGAGAAAATTTTTGAACCTTATGGTATTCATCTTTGAAAAAGAAATCTACCACCTCTCTGTAGAAGCAGACAGAGACCTTTGCAAACTATTACTCATTGTTTAATACACTGCTTTTAAAATAAATTAGTGGAAAAAAGCGATCTGTCAGCATCTAGTTCCCTGAAAACCTCATGGTCAGTTTGGGTGTTTAGAGAAAACAACTGCAACAGAAAGCTGTTAGACCCTTAAATGATTGTTAGAAATAACTCTGGTGCCCCTGCAGAGCTTGTAAGCCTTTGCACAGATGTTCTGAACTAAGGACTTGGTGCCAGAGGTACAGTTTTTCCCAAATTAAAATCAGTATCAGACCTCATCTTCAATGTCCATATTAGAAGAAAAGGTCGGTGAGGTCAAGCTCATCTGTTCTTTCAGAGTTAAAAGGCAGTTTGAGCTGGGCAGCAGAAACCTCTTTGGGGAAGCAGCAGAGCATTGCCTCAGTTGTTCATGTTTCCATTACATGCAGTTTAAATTTCTTCTTTTAAATCAAGCCAAGATATAAAAAGGCCCAAATGCCACACCAAATACTGTTTATATGTAACTCTGAGATCAGTGAAAGGAAAAAAATTCTCAGGGAAAATCCATGAGTAACGTGCATTTTGAGTCACAGAATTCAAACACTGGTCTTGAATAATATTCCAGAAACTGGAAGTTCATTAAAAATCTTTATATAGGAAGGTGCTTCTTTTATGTAAAAACATACATATATATATATATACACACACACACACAAACAGAGAGTATGTCTGATACTGAGTATGGTAGTGGTGCCCAGTTTTTATGGATGCAGAGATGGTCTCCAAAATGTGAAATGAACATTCAGTGAAATAAATTTTGGAAAGGCAGAAAGAACTGCTGCACTTCATCTCTGGATTTGAAACATAACGACTGTGTAATTGTCAATGAAAAATTTGTATTTTTATGTTTTTTCATCAGTGAATTCATATACAGATACAAGATGGCGTATAATGTGGGTTACTTTTACTGTTTCATTCCTTTCATTCGCCCAAAAGTCCACTTTGTAATAAGACTGTTACCCACAGTGGGAAGGAAAGCCTCAATGTGCTTCCTGCAATCCTGGACACTCACTCTACCTCTTTATCAATCACCATATAATATCAAATCCATCTGTGACTAAAATTCTTTTAATAATGGATGCAAATTTCCATAACATTTGAAAAATGGAAATTTATGTGTAAAATAAATTGAGGGAAAAAATCAACGTTTTTATGGAATCAGGTACCAGAATTAATCAAATATTGAAATAGAGAAGAAAAAAGAGAGAAAAGAGGAAACAGTAAAGCAAATAATTTTCTTCTGTCAATTTTTTTTGCACCATAGCTTTTTCATTTCAGCATATGATCGAATCCAAACCTTCTTAGCCACACGTCTCAGGCATTATGGCATGAAGTAGAGGTCTAGAAAAGATTATATAATGCTCAGTATCTCTTCAATGATTATTCCTTTTCTAAATTCTATTGTGGTTTTTTGCAAAATGGCCTTCTATCCCAGTGGTTTATGAATACAATACAATATTTTTATTAAAGGAAAGAGCTGCTAGCAGAACTCTGAAGAGACCTTATTCATGCACAGTGCAAGAGAGGGAACAGAAAGTCAATTAGTTAGCTGTAAAATTCTCAGGCAAAGCAATTTTAGGGGGATAAATCCAGAATGGAAAGACTGGAGAGGAAGTGCATGGGAATGAGTGATTAAATTTTCTCATGTAGCCCAGAGACTAGCACTAATGTTCCATGAACATACACCATCTTCTCAATAATCCACTCAGCACCAATAACTACATCTATAAAAGGACTGTTAATAAGGGACTGATCAAACTAGATTGGAGGAGCTTGGCCATACCCCAAACAGACTTGGTGCAACACCCTTTTGATCAAAGTTTCTGATAGCTTTCTAGGCAAGCAGATAGCACAGCTGAATGTTTTAGTAATTGTTTTTGGTGACTGTGTTACTATTAATGCTTCATTTGAAATGCAGCTTCATTGCTACAAAACCAGCAGTGATGGATGTTTAACTGGTGAAAGAGCGTTGATACTTCAAACTCTGCAGAAAGAATAAATAGCTGATTCTTTATTTCTTTTTTTTTTCCTTATGAAAGATAGTTCTGTATTGCTCCTCCCAGTAAAGGAGGTGAGGATATTGAACACATGCAGATAAAAAATGGCCTCTCTTAATTTGCTGTAATAGAATAGAGGAATGGGGAAGCTGATGAGGCCTTTTACAGACAGCTGAAAGTAGCCTTGCAATGGGGGACTTCAGTCACTGATATCTGCTGGGAAGGCTACACAGCCAAGCATGCACCTTCCAGAAGGTTCCTCTTGCTGGGAAGGCTACACAGCCAAGCATGTACCTTCCAGAAGGTTCCTCTAGTGTATTGATGATAACTTCTTGACTCAGGTGGTAGAGGAGCCAACAAGAAGAGGTGTACTACTAGACCTAGTTCTGACAAAGAGGGACTGGTGGAGGATATTAAGGTTGGGGGCAGCCTTGATTGCAGTGACCATGAAAAGATAGAGTTCAGGATCATGGGTAGTATGCACAAAACAAGAAGTAGGACTGAAACCTTGGATTTCAGGAGTGCTAACTTTGACCTCTTCAAGAAACTGCTTGGAGATATCCCATGGGTTAGGGCTCTGGAAAGTAGGGAGGCTCAAGGGAGCTGTTGATATTCAAATATTGCTTTCTCCAAGCTCAGGATCGGTGCATCTCTTACTGCTGTTAGGGCTCTGGAAAGTAGGGAGGCTCAAGGGAGCTGTTGATATTCAAATATTGCTTTCTCCAAGCTCAGGATCGGTGCATCTCTTACTGCTAGAAATCAAGCAAGGAAAGCAGGAGACCTGTGTGGTTAAGTAGGGAGTTTCTGAAAAAGCTCAAGTGGAAGAAGGAAGTTTACAGTGTGTGGAAAAGGGACTGACCACTTGGGAAGATTAGAAGAATGTGGTTAGAGTATGCAGGGGTGAAAGGAGGAAAACCAAGACCTCCGTGGAATGTTTTTTCTTTATGGTTTTCTTTGGGGAAAGGCATCTGATGTTTGCATTTTCACTTGTTCTGCTGTTGACCTCAGTCATAGTTACGCATTGGTTGGCTATTTTGTTAGCTTTAAGATACATTTCTTTTTCACTGTCTAGTGTCTCGATATATTTTTCCAAACAAGTGGCCATCTGAATGATCTAATATTGAGAGTCACAGATGGACAGGCTGCACTATAGACTTGGCAGACAGGGACCTGAGACAGGAAGATAAATCACTTTCAGACTGCTGGGCTACTGGGGAGAGTTGATTAGGGGGTCTCTGAAGTAAACACTCAGTGCCACATATCCGAGATACTAAGAGATCAAATGATACTTTTAGCTGAATTGAGAATTGTACTCAGCTGCCTGAGTCACTCCTGCAGACCAGTGGGCTGTGTGTGATGGCACAGTGAGTAGGTTGGCCCAAGGGAACAACGCTGCTAAGGTCACACTGCTGGAAAAGCAAGCCATAGACAGTGTTTGAAAGCAGCAGGGAAGAGAGTTAGGGACTTAAGGACTTAGGCATCCTGTTTTCAAACACACTCTGTCGATTCCTGCCTATCCACATTTATGTTTTCTTCCATCTTGTTTGGAAAGAACAGACAGAATGTCATTTAAATGTCACCACTTGCTGTCCTTTTGACTTCAAAGGAATATGAGAGAAAGGATTAGTTATACCAGTGCTAGAGGTGGAAGTCCTTTGCCTTTCCTTTACTCCCTAGTGTCAATGGCTGCAGCCCAGTAAGAACTGTGGCCTGGGGTGAGATATGTCTTTTCCACAAATACACTGACACATCTGTAGACATGGTCCTCGGTGAAACGAACCTCACAGGAAGGCGTGCAGGGAGGAAGGAGACCAATACACTTTATTACAAGTGAGGACAGCTCCAACGATTGCTTCTGTCGGGCAGAGCAGTCCTGCAAGCAGTGAAGAAACCTTCAGAGTCTGGTTCTTTTAATTCTGCTTCCCACCAAAGCCCAGTGGCAGGGCACAGGAGATGCTGTTTTATCAAAGCTGAGGATTTTGTACATACAACTGAACAGGCAGGAATTGACATAGGAAGAAAAAAAAATTATTTTGAGCACTATACTACCAAGCTTGGCAGAAGTGAGCCAACATGCAAAACATTGTATTTTCAGAGAATATGTCTCTGTTCTGTAATAGCAATTTATGTCTCTTGCAAATGGCCGCTTTCAGGAGTGTCTTGTACATTCCTCGGTACCTGTAGCAATTTTGTAACCTTCTTTTAGACAGAAAAGACAGTTGTACAAGTATTTAGTTTGTTTTTCTTTGAGGTGAATAAGTCATGGCAGTCTGGGTGGATAAGGTGGGAATGCTTTTAACAGAGCTGTGTCTCTCCTACAGCATTGTTACTGAATGAGGGAAGTCAGAAAATACCTATTTAGTATACACATTATTGTGCTAATCCTAGCCTTTTTCCCATAAGACATCCATGATGGTCTCTTGTGACATTTTAATTTGGAAAAATGTGAACCAGGAAGAATTTTTCTGATCTTTTAAAATATAATTTGCATAGTCTCAAGTCTTCCACTGGGATCTTATTTCATGGACTGAACTGGGCAAGTCCGTGTTTCCCTCCCTCCCTGTTTGGCTTTAATTTCCAGTCCTTAATGCTCTCTGCTTCCCCCAATAGCAGCAGGCTCTATGGCCATTCACAAGAACTGGACCTTTCACTTGTTTTCCTGTCTGCTTCAGTACTGGCAGGCAGGTGGCAGTAAAAAAGAGGCATCTTGGATTTCCTAAGCAATGTCAAATCCTGAGACACTAAGGAGGTATAGGAAAAGAAAAAAAGTGTAACTCGGTAAAATGGCCAGTCTTGTTTCTCAGTCTGCACAGTGGGTATCGTTGCTTTGTTTGCTTTCCATGGTAAGAGGCAGAAGTGTCTGGGCTTTTTTGAGATGTGCCCCTCCCATGGAATGAAACCCTTAATTTAATGAAAAGGAAGAATAGATAGAAACGGAACTGATAAACCAGATGGAGACATACATAAGGTTAAAATACAGTCTTCATTTTGTTGCCACTTTGGAGTCTGGTCAGCCCTTGTCTCAGACCTTGGCTTGAGCAGCAGCGCTGCCCAGGGAGTCTGAACAGGGGAGATAGCTATAAAACAGAGACACCTGGGACAGACACCGTGCAGTCTTCTTCCTCTTGTCTCTTGGTGGGTAGCCTTCTGGGCAAGCTGAGATCCAAATAACATATTTACTAAGTAGCACTTGTTGTTTCTAAAACACAAAACATGACAAGTCCTGCCAAGGATGCCTACAATCGAGGAGAAATTTCTTCTTTATTATTAGTCAAGCGTTAATTCAGTATCAGCTGGATGTGTACAGATACTGCAAAATCTTTGATGTCCTAAAAGTTGTTTGATTTTTTTCAGGATAAATGTTATTAAGGACTCTCATGTCTGTCAAACGTTACAAAGAGAGAATAGAACATATTGATTTGTTAACATCTGTTCACTGAAAAACACTGTTTTTGTGAGTAACAGTTGTCTCAGCCTCTTGCTGGTTGTTAGTATGTCACAAGTTCCTGCGAGTCCTGCTGAAAATACCAGTGTTGTCATCGTGCCCAAGGGGCAGGTGTGGAGCCCTGTGACGCCTGGAGAGCTCTGCCAGGTCCACTGCGGGACCAAGCATGTCCTTCATGGCTCAGGCCTCCTCTACCATGTTTGTGGAGGAGGAGAGAAAAAAGAAATAAAGATGGGAGGAAGAACAATATAAGGATCTTTTTTCTTCTCGAATACTCTATCTTTTTAATAGATTCCAAACTTAATTTGGTTTTGGCAAAAAAAAAATTAATATATTTTTATAAAACTTCCAGGAAAATAATGATTCAAAATCTCCTTTCTCCCTATGCGTGGACTTAAATTTGTCATTTTGATATAGGTCAGTTTTCAAGTTGCTGCAATCCTCAAACCTAAAACTTTTTAGGTTTTGTTCTTTATGGTTTCACAGCAGTAAGCTCTGTTATTTATACTTGGAAAATTTTGTTGGCAATAATAGAGGGTAAGCTGAAATTGAAGAAAAATCCAGAAGATCAGTACAGTCTTGAGAGAGAGGTGAAATGTAAAAGTGTGTGTTTGTGTGTGTTTATTCACATATCTTACAGAAGCTCATAAATAAGTATTACCATCATCACCCGCTTAACACAGCTATCTTCCAAAGACAGGGAAAAACTCTAGTAATCTCATAAGGTTTGTTTTCTAAAGCTGACCTCCCACAAGTGCACATCGGTGTATGAGCTTGGCTAGAAAGCAAGGATAGTTATCTAGAAGTGTCAAGTTATTGTGTATTTTCAATGTGTATATACCATACTTCTTAAAAAAGCAAGATCTTTGTGTTTCAATAATAATAGACTTTTCATTCTTGGTGATTAAAACATTTAATGTCCAATCAAGCTTTAACTATAGCTCCCTTTCTAATAGCATAAACTACATAACATGCATAGTATAAGGGGAAAGTATTTTTTTTTCCTGTGACAATTTTCAGAAACACACTTGAAAATGTCTTCAAGTACACTTTTCAGGGAAAAATGAATTTCACAGAGTATAAATTTTCTGATTGCTACTCAGAACTCAGCCAAACAGTTAAAGGGAGGGAAAGGTTTATAGAGAAAAAGCTGCAGTTTGCACTAAACCTTAAATCAGACATAAAGTGTTTGCACAGTAGTGTACTGGCTTTCATGAACCTCAGGCCCTATTTATAATTCCAGCTTTTTAGAATGGTCCTAATGCTAGATTGCACCATACTTAAAAGGAAAATAAATTTGTAACAGGCAGTCTCTGGACAGGCAGTGAGAGCAAAGCAGCTTCCTATTCCCTTAAATGAGGGCTGGGTCCCAGACCAGGGCTGGAAGGCAGGCTACGTGGGGTTTTCTGGCCATGGGAAATACCTTGAGCAGAGATATTTCACTGAATTTCACTGAATTTTTAGAGTTAGAAGGGACCATAGAGATCATCTAGTCCAACTCCCCTGCTGAAGTAGGATTGCCCAGAGCTTGTCAGAGCATGTTACTCAGGAGCATCCAGGCAGGTCTTGAAAATCTCCAAAGAAAGGGATCTTTCTTATCACTCTTACTTGAACTTAAAACAGCAAGGGGTTGTCATTTATTTTCATAAGCTTTGTGAACCGGTGACATGTGCCATGTTCGTCATCAGAAAACAACCATAAGTCACACAAATGGTTTGTTTGTTTGCTTCTGTTGTTATTTCAGACATTATTTATGTGATTTGTTGCATGTTATACAAACATTCTCTATTGCTTGAGCTACCACTGTATTGAGGGTAATATGCTAAGAAAAGTAGAAGACTTAAAAGTGCAGATTTTAGTTCCCAGTATTTTTTCTTAGGGGCAATGTCCATAAAAGGTTGCAAATGCAAAGAGTTGCACAAGGAATGTAACTTAAATTCTTTTCCCTTTTTGTATCTGTTCAGTATTTCCACAGATGCTAAGAAAGATTATACCTGTCCCATATCTAAAATAAAGAAGACTGCAAAGTCTAACAAATAGTCATACTTTTTCTAAAGGACAACAAACTTATGGAAAATCTGCTTTTTTCCCCCTTCCTATTTCCTTCAAAACCTTTTTGTAAAATGCACTTGATTTTTCACAGAAAAAAATTTCCTTTCTTCATTAATGCTCATGCTTGACTAGAAAAGCTGTCTCTGCCAGGTGTGCTGAGCCTGGGCTGATGATTAGCGCGATGGTAATGAATCAGCCTAGGCTACACGTCTGTGGGATAAATGATGGGCTCCAGTTAAATACAAATAGATAGCGTGTCATTCTTGTATTTTATAGTATTCTTCCAAACCCCTATGTTTAAGGCAGGAAGAGGTTACAAAACTAAAATCTCCAAAAAATCAGGGATCAGAAAACTTAATGTTATATTGCTTTCAACAAAATCTGAAAAATATTTTCACCGGATACAGTTTTGTAAAACCCTTTTTTGGTTTATTGTCTTTTTCACTTCTAAATATGAACACTATGTAAAGCTTCCTTAATAGGGTGAAAAAGCATTTACTTATTCTCCTAGGTTTCCTAAGGGAATAGTATAAACACAAACCCAAATCCAACCTTTATCATTTCATAAAAGCTAGATTGAATTAAAGCTTCAAAAGTTTCAAGTTCTGCTCAGAAATTCTGATTTTTATTTACGTTGTCTCTTTATCACCTTGGTAACTCTACTTTAATTATGCAAAATAACACAGGAGGAATGTGGATCCCAATTCCAGTTCTTAAACTCCTCCTTTGAAAAATTGCTCCTGGAACTTGCAAGGTTGGAGGAAAACTTTACCTATGAGCTCTTCAGCCTTCTCCTTCAACTTTAGTGTTTACTGCATTCATTGTTAACAAAAGGGGAAAATGACCTTGAAATGTACAGGTATACCTTATTCTACAGTAACCTCTTAAGTGGTGTGGATTTGTGGCACTGTAATGTAAGAAAAACCTTTCCCTATAATGCAACGAACTGACTATATGCACAATATGGGCAGTTGTTATTGATCCTGGAGTAACTGGAGTATTAGATCTTTCCTGAGACACTGATGTAAGAAAATATGGAGAGACACAAATTTCTGCAAAGCAATAGTTTAGCTCAGAATTTTAGTATAGGGAACACCGAGGCAGAATCCTGTTATCTGAATTTTAATGACTGCATCTTTTTTATCCTGGCAGTTGTAGGGAGGATGTGAGAGGTTTCATTAAACATTAATGGCTCTAACTGCAGTCCTCTCCTTTTCCTTTTTTCTTTCTTTTTTGTTCTCCTGATGTGATGTAAAATATATATTTGTGCGGTGGAACTGCTTTCTGCACAGTTGTGTATTGCTTGCTTGATCTTGCAATAGTGGCTGTGGTGCCTACTTGGGTCGAGATCTTCCACGCAGACTACCCAGGGAGAAGGAAGGGGGTGGAGGAGGGTGGAGAGGAAGCTCTTGCTGATGACAGATCATCAGTAATTTTAAACAAAGTATGTATTTCAGCGAGTTTTAAGTAAAAGGCCAGCTGGATGCTCTCCATTAGCCTCAGTCTCCTCCATAGATTCCCTCTAATTCCTCGCTTGTTAAAGGATAAATTGTTTAAAAGGCAGTACGCAGCAGGGGTGTAAGGTCCTCTCCTCTCCTCAACCCCCAAGAAACAAGCCTGAGAAAGGGATAGAGAGGGACTAAATTGGAGTCATTTTGAAGACTCATTGGGTGTAAGGGCACCCCAAAGGATGCAGAGGTTACCGTACAATAACAGGCACTTCAAGGGCAGTGCTGGGCACAGTCCTGAACGATAATGAATTCCTCCAACAGCCAGTCTCTCAAATCTAAAAGGAATGCAGGGATTTGTTGGCATTTGACTGAATGCTCTCACTTTATAACTTTCTAGAGGAGCTTTGTAGGGAAATGAATAGTTCCCAAGCCAAATGAAGGAATCTTAAGGCAGGTAAGCATAGTTTAACACAGACACAAAGGCCAAGCACATTGGGAATCCAGTATGTGAGGGACTGGAGAAAAAAAACCAACCAAATTCAGGATTCTTTGTTCCAAAAGATAGCTAATATTGGTTGTTTTGTAAAAGTTCCTATTTATTCAAGGGAAGCCTGCTACAAACTTAAACATGCATTGTATGATGCCGTAATATAGTGACTGTAGTGTAACAACACCAGATTCAAACATTGACATGTTTATCTTCATCCAAAAACAGTATGACACCTATATTTTCAACAAGAAGGCAGTAACCACATCACTGTGACACATACATGCCATCCTATCTGTGATTCATTGGAAACCCTTCTCACTAGGACTCAAATATTTCAGTAGCAAAAGTTCTGCCTTCCAAGAATGTCACCCTGTGAAAGAAACAGATGAGGCTTTGGGGAGCAGACTTGCAGACAGTGGCTGTCAGGCTCAGTGTGCTCCTGTCCTCTCGTTACCTCCCCATTCCTTAGAGGATTTTCCTGAAGTTTCCAATTTGTTGTCTTTGGAAAAGATATGTCTTATTCCACTAGAATGGCAAAAATGTGGTTCACTCTTCCAATAGCTGAAGAGCAGTTGTCTTCATTCAGTCTGTTGGAATTTGTGTCCTTCTGGAGGCTGTGGGTGATTTGGGGATAGATATGCTGCCTGAAGCTGAGGCCTGCTACCTAAAGTACATGTTACTTAAAGCAGAGGTTTATATGGAAAGGTAGATAGATAGATTGATGAAACTTCAGCCATTCTGTTTTGCTTTTGAGTAAGTATTCTTTCAGGTTTCTGTGATTTTTTTTTCTCTGGGAGCTGGGATGAAGGCTGGGAAGGTGCACTGGGTGTGTGATGGCTTGTGAGAAGGATCTTGGGATTTTGGGTCTGCATTGGTACAGTAACAATTAGTAACAGCACTGGTATTTCCAGTCTGAGTTCGGTAAGCATGGGTGTGCTGAACAGCTGGAGAAACAAATGGTCTGGCAATGCTTAGGTGAGCTGTTTAGCCATGGACAAATGAAGTCTGCTCCTGTCCATAGGGCCAAACTGATGAATGTATGTGCTAGCAGGTCTGATGCATATGTAGATTTCGTCCATTAGAATGATCTATTTTGGAATAAACTTGTAAATGAATAATCAAGTTGTTATGTTCTCTGTGCAATAGACTTGGCTGCTAGTATAGCTTGGATAAAAGGAACCACAGAATAAATAAGGCCCAAAGAAAATAAATGTGAAATAAAAGTTCTTTCAAGCTAACTGTGCTAATTAAGTGAGCTTACACATTTCACCATGATTAAGATGAGAAGCAGTGGTAGAGCTCGGTATATGTGGGAGTTCATTTAAATGTCTGTAGTTCTACCTTTTTATTTAACAACTGCTTCTTGATTTAAATGGAAATCTCTTAATTGTAAAATGATCTCTGATGCAGTATGTCACAACAAATACACACATTCTGATACAAAAGGAAAACATTGTCTGTTTATACTATTTTCACTATTATTTCAGGTTTTCTCAACTCTTTCCCTGTCCTTCACTCAGGGTAAAGCTTCCCAAATTTCTGCCTGAAACCAGAATAAGGCAAGGATGCCTATTATCGATGAATCAGCGGCATTTGCAACTGGCATTTAAACAAACCTGGTACAGTAATGGTGCATTGTTGGTTTGAAATCTGAGTTTTCTTACTACAGGGCATTTTTTGGTGGTAAACAAATACAAAGAGGGGTGACATCCTGTGATAGGCTACATGAATGTATTTATCTGGACTTTAGAAAGATTCTCCTTATTGCAGAACCAGGGGCAACATCAGTAGATTAAGGCTTTACATGACAGGTAGTTAACAGAAGGATGTTTGTGGGAAGAAAGGTAGGTTGTTCTAGGGTAAAAAATAGAGGGAGAATATAAAGTGAAGGAAAGGAAGGGTCAAACAGGAAAACCCAGAAAAAAGGAAGAGGAAAATACTTAGAAGTGGAGTGGGCAAGTCTGAGGGCTTCCATGCAGGAGACCAGATCTGCATGCAGAACAACGAACAGCAGAGACATCCTGTGCCTGACTTGGTCTGTCCCTTCAGTGCAGCAGGAGAAATGTTTGCTTTCAATATTAATCTGGGTGCACTGAAAGCAATACAGGCAGGGGAAATGCCTCTGTTGCTGTAATATTCTTTGGGAAAACAGGAAGCACTTGTAATGGAAAATGTGCAACACGAGTGATAAAAAGGGTCACCGGGATTCAGTCCTGCAGCAAATACAACCTTCATTTGTTTTCCAAGTATGAAACAGTTATAGAAGGAGATAATGTTTTCACTCTGCCAAAGCTGATTATTCTAGACCTAATGAGAAAACCCAAAGTTTAGAAAACAGATTAAAAGAAAGGGATGTGGAAAGAAAAGAGAATTAAGATGAGAAATTTAAAAAAAAAAAAAAAGAAGAAATTAAAAAGAGAATTAAAAGGATGTAGACTAGGGCAAAACTTCCTGTACCATTTATTTAATGCTATTTATTGTTTCAGCTAAGAATATGCATATAATTTCTGATCATATATAGAAAATCACAGTACAGTAACAAAATGGATTTCTGATTCTATTTAGACCTTTATTAATAACTGGCAGCTTTATCACAATAAACATTAATTCTGTGTAGAGCTACTTTTGCATAACACCACAGCTGCCATACAGCAAATACATACTCAGATGTTCGGAAGAGCTCAGCATTTTGGTTAGATTTCAGAAAATGTGGCTGCTAGAGGAGTTGTTAAGTAGAGCATGAAATAAGATAATCTCTCTGCTGCTTTTGTCTGTGTAATTCATTCAGCATAGGTGATGAGGAAATACCAAATGCTGAAGTAGGTATGTTCTTCTTGCCCGATGGTCACTGGGGAGCCTTTTCTCTGGTTTTGGCAGTAACTTAATTCCAAAAGTACCACTGGATGTGGTGTGTTTGGAATGTACAACACAAGCAGGGAATTTGCTGTGGAGGGTTTTGGTGGGTTTTTTTTTTGTTTTGTTTTTTGTTTTTTTCTTTCCCCAAATATCAAATTCTCAAACAGGAAAATAAGGAGCTAGTAAAATTATTCTTTTCCAGTGATGGTCTTTGTCTTACTACCAAAATCTGTCATTTATTGTCCTTCCTGATACTTAAATAACAACTGTCTATGAAGGCAAAGTTAAGACAACTGGGAAAGCCCTGTTGAAAGCAGTGACATTGGCCTAGCAATGTGATGAAGCATTTTAGCTTAAGAGGTATGATTAACGTGTTAGAAACTGGTCCAGACTTGATGGGAACCTTTTGTAGACTTATGTCTACATGGGGGCAGGACTGTGCTGCTGTACCCAGGGTACCATGGACATTCTCCCTGTGTGGCTGTGTTTGTATCAGGATGGTGTCTGTTCCAGAGAGGTGGTTTTTACTACCTTTATTTCCACCCCTGACATCCACGACTGACAGGTTGTCAGCTGCGAACAAAAGAACTGGATGTTTTGTTTCTACTGGTGTAGGCATGGCTAAGATCTAACTTTATTGCATGTACCTTTCTTTCAGTTGATGTGGAAGGGATAACTTAACTAAATTACACCATTTCAGTGCTGACTTGCTGGTTGCTAAGCATCCCACAAATACTTTTAAGAGGAAAAAAAATCCGAGCAAATGTTCAGTGAATAAATTGGGACTGGGACGTATCAGAGTGTAATGATTTATGGGACAGCTGCCTGATTACTGATGCCATGACCTTCAACTATGTAGTGACACAATCTTTTCTCATTGTATACGTAGTGCTTTTCACCGCAGGGAGAATTTGAATGCCTGGGGTTTTTGAACTGGTACATGGTTAAGAGAGTGGCTGGTCACACAGGACAACTACACATAAAATTTATATTTATGTTCATTTGCCAATACTATGTCAAGTGTGTTTTGCTTTTGCTGAAATATTTGAATTCTTGCTGTAGAAAAAGTATCATTCACTATGTTCTCATGTTAGAACTGCTGGCTTTGATTAATCATTGGATGAATTTGTGCTCTGTAAATAAGTATTGGGGTTGGTTTTTAAAATTTATTTTATTTATTTTTTTGTTTTAAAAAGTCCTGATTTCCCATCTCCATCAAAGCTTGAGTTTTCTGAGAAGCCAGAGTTGCTGTAGGGAGATCACTGAGCATCTGAGGGTTGCTGGGACAGAGGCAGCAGGTGCCATTTGCCTCAGGATGGACAGACGAGGAGAGTGCAGAGCTCCAAGTCTGCCATGCTGGTCAGCTTCATTTACAGCTGGGGCCGTAGCAGGCAGTCCTGAGTGAAACTTTCTAATGGCAGGTGTTTTAGCAATCCAGATGACAAGACACAAGACATGTTGTGTGTTGTGTCTGCAGACTAGTTGTATCTTGGATCAGGATTTAGCAGTAGCCTTTGCTGCTGCAGATCCAGATGAGAGTTCTTGTTAGTAGGGCACTTGTGACTCTTTGATTACCACCATAAAGGGCTCAGGTGTGAATGGAAACCACTATGAACCCTTTCTAAACTAATTTTCGATGCTGTGTGGTGGCACATCCTGCATCGGTTACAGTTCTTTGCAACACTGCCTATGAAGTCTGCACATGAGAAATGTCTTGCTTCCTGGATCATTGCCATTGCTTTATGTCTGTCTGGTGGAGCTCCTACTTCTGTCTGAATGAGAGTGCAGAAATGTTGCCTTTTCAGAAATTTCTGACGTGAGTAACGGCAGAAGTAGCAAAAAAACCAGAAAAGTGTTAAATACATTGATAACTTGCAACTCCATTGCTGAGTATGCAATGCTGTCCTTTCTGACATACTGCTGGCTTGCATAATACTTTTTTTTTTTTTCTCTCTGGGAATGAGTTATTGTGCTTGTGGGTCTGTGTGTAGTTGCAGCCTCATTCACCATTGCACGGAGCATGCTTCCCAGAGACACTGAGCTGTTAGAGTATTAGGTTTCAGACAGGTTTTGAGTATGTCCGGGGATCTATCATCTTCATGGAGCTACTGTTCTCTGTAACAAATTCTTGTTAAGTACTTGCCTTTAGGTGTTTTTGTTGCTGGAGATCCAATTTCCAGCAAGTCAGCTGTCCATTAAATGCTAGTTGCACAGGTTTTGAGCTAAATTTTGGTCGCGTATCCCTAGTTTAATTTCTGTTGACACAACTGACTTCAGCTGAGTTGCTCCAGGTAGAAACCAGTGTGATAAAAGGCAGAATTTGCCCCTTTCCTTTTCAACTGAAATTGTGTGCTTTCAGTGACTGGAAAAATATAATCTTCCCTCTTTCTGACCTGTTCAATGCTTACCAGAATCCCCTGAAATCTCTGACAGATGAAATCATCCACTTGCTGCCTCAGTGATGTAATCCCACATCCTTAAATATTTGCACTGATTTCCAGTCTGCTTTGTATTTCAACATTTTATTCTTTTTATACTCTTTCTGGAAGTGAAATACCTGTATGACTGATACTTAAAAAATGCACATAGGGATTGATGCTCACCTCAAAGACTGCACACAGCTTTGCTCCTGTTTTCTCTTGCCTTTCATTTTTGCTTTCCCAGCAGTGCACTTTTCTCTCCAACCTTTCCACATTACTCATCCACCTCTCTTATCTAATTTCCAAGGCCTTTTCCTGAGCTTGAAATTTTCCCTTGGACCAGAATGGTCTGCCCATGACTTTCCCCTTGAAGACCCTCAGATTCAGTATCTTTGATCATATTTCCACTGCTGACCAGTAATTCAAAGAATTGTAGACTCACAGAATACAAGGTTGGAAGGGATCTCAAGGATCATTTGGTCCAACCTTTCTTGGCAAAAGCACGGTCTAGCCAAGATGGCCCAGTACCCTGTCCAGCTGAATCTTAAAAGTGCCCAACGTTGGTGAATCCACCACTTCCCTGGGGGGATTATTCCAATGCCTAATTCTTCTCATTGTGATTTTTTTTTCTCTTGTATCCAGTTGGAATCTCCCCAGGAGTAACTTGTACCCATTACGCCTCGTCTTTTCCATGTGACTCCTTGTAAAAAGGTGATGTTGATGAAGATGACCCTAAACACTCAGTTTAATTAACATCGTCTTTGTAGTCACCCTTTAAATACTGGAACATGGTGATGTTGATGAACATGACCGTAAACACTCAGTTGCACATTAACGCCAAAAGTAGGTTAACTGGAAAGAGAGATGAGATCAGCCTCAGTTAATCCCTGTTCCTGAAACAGTAGCTTTTACTTTCTTGAAGCAAGAATTATCTGTGTGTAAGACATGATGTCTGTGTTAAGAATAGTACTTATGTTGAAGTAGCTTTTACTTTCTTGAAGCAAGAATTAGCTGTGTGTAAGATGACATGATGTCTGTGTTAAGAATAGTACTTTTATATATATATATATATAAACCATAATAAGCCTTGTGAATGTATGGCAGAGTATCAGGATGGCACAAACTTGTTCTTGCTCTAGGAATCATGAGATCTTGCATAGCTCAATGGGGTACAGATCTTTACTCATCATGTGCACAAGAGCCATCTGATCTTGTTCCAGGTACTCTCATTTGCTAAAGCCTACCCTAGCAATGAATGGAACTGACTTCCCCTTTATCACCAAGCAAAAAAGTATGCAAACGTGTCTCCAAACAAAGCAGGCAAACAAAAACCCTGAAGGAATCCAGATAATGATGCAACATGGTCTGTTTAATGAAACCACATGGATTTCTGTGTTTGCCTAATACTAATCCAATTTTCACAAACATTTAGAGCAGGAATATTTCCCTGATTTGGGTTGAGATCAGGGTTTAGGTTCCCCCACTCCATGAATTTCCTCATTTCATAGAGAACCAGTAACCTTTCCGTAGGAAAAGATCAGATGATTTCCAATTCCTTTATTAGTAAAGCTTTTGGGCTGCAGAAAAATAATCTTTAAGCACTTCTGTGTAGTTTTTTTATTATAACTGTCATTTAAGCTATTTAAGCTATTATTTAATTCAAGCAAACAAAGTTTACTGTTTTCCATAGTCACATAATTAATCTGTAAGAACTTTGACATTTCAAAGACTGTGGTATTCCTTGCCTTTGCTGGCATCTTCATATTTCTCTTTAGATTTCTGGCTTGATATTTACACTTAATGAATGAACATGAACCCAGACTCTTGAAGTTTGATCAGTTTTCTTGCGATTGACTAAGCCACAGAAGATAAACTTTAAAGTGTTTATTAAAATCTAGTCTGCTTCAAGCTGCAGTGGTGAAGAATTTGCTAGATCCGTTAGAAGTTCTGAGCAGTTCAGGATTTGGGTCTCTTGGGTCTAATAGTGAGCAGGAAAATTTGCCATGCTATTATTATCTGCCATTCCTCAAGGTTCTGTAAATCATTCTGGGGTAATTTTTTTACAGCATATAACAGTGTGGCTTTGTGAACAGCACAGGTGGAAGAACAGTGAGCCAAAGCTCAGGATTTCTAGGCCCACAAAATGAATGAAATCACAGTTAGGCCATTGGTTGTACATCTCACAACCTATAGCTTAGTTGATAGATGATTGAGAACTTGAGAGATTTAGTTTTGGTATCTCTTGCTTTATTATGGTAGTATGAAGATGTATCCTTCTATTGCAAGGCATGTAGTACAAAAATAAGTACATTCCCCCAATTTGTTGAAAATGCAAAGAAAAATCAGCTGCTTTTTTTTTTTTTTTTGAAATATCCTGGTATGCTGAAGAGAACAGCCAGTGTGTCCTTGAAAAGCAGTTACTCAAGAACAGTGTTTGGTACCTGGGGACCACTGGAAAATTGCAAGCGACTGCCCTTTGCACAGTGAATTTCAATCTCCAGGTACCTATTGGGAAAAAAGATACTGCATAAATTAGGGCAAGGATCCAATGAGATAGTACCCAGACTACAAAAGTCTGGGCAGCAGTTGTTTAATGTGAGATGTTGTTCAACCACTTCATGGTTAAACTTAGGTTCAACATGTGTAGCTGAAGGTAAATTACCTCAGAACTTATTGATCTATGTTTTTGGCAAGACTATTTCCCCTCTAGATCACTTCCTGTGGATCTCTGATATGGTATTGTTCCACTTGGAGTAAAAATTATAACCTCCTTGCAGTTGTACCCTGAACTATGGGTCTGATGCACGGTACAGAGGCAATTACCATTAACGTCAGTGGTCTTTGGATCTAGCACAGGAAGAGTTGTAGGAAATTGCTTTAAAATGCTGGATAGCATTGGCTGTTGATCAGCTACCATTGAAACAGGGGCTGTACTTGTTATTAGAAACGTTTTCTTCATGGCAAAAAAAGTTGTTTTTGAAGGACTTAGCATATCAGCCCTTAGGAGAGGAGACTTCATTGCAGCTACAAGCACTGTTTGCTTTCATCTCAGCTACCTGTAGGCTCTGCTCTGTCCTGCTGCATTTGAAACAGGTTCCTGTGGCACTGGCACCAGCTCAGCAGTTGGCATGAGCAGAAGGGAGCTGCTCAGCAGCAGCTGGGAAGGGCATTTCAGCAGCCCAGGTATAACCTGTTGTCAGATACAGAGCCCATTGATCCAGAAAGAGTTGTCATTTCAAGGTTAAGTGCACAGTCTGGAGATGTTACATGGGAGGACCATCCCTGTGTTCACATAGTGTGTAGCTAATGTGTATTTAGATTTACAGTTATATTTAAATGCATAGAACTTTTCCTCAGTAAATAATGCCGTATAGAATGGGTATTTAAAATGTTATTTATTGATAAGAAACAGCTGTTAAGTATTTAGTATAAGGCTTTTTGTGTGTGCAGATGCTGGTTTTAAAACAGTGAAAATAGTCCTTTAATAAATATCTCAGGATAGTTTACTGATATCACATATAATTTCATACTCTAGTGACCCCACAAAATGCAATGGAATGGTCTATAACATAGGGTAAAATCACAACATTAATCTTAATCTACCCATAAGATTAGGGAGAAAATGCTAATCTGTTCTCTTTGGTCTCTGTATGAGAAAATCTTCTGTCTATCCTGTAAAGATATACACATGTACTCTTCCATGACAGAGGAACTGGAATCAAAAGTGGGAAGAAACTATTGTTGAACAAAAAACTGCACGTTACATTTCTGAATGTACCGTAGTCTTTGATTATGGGGGAAACTATCAAGAGTGGTTTAATTTTGGACTTGTCAGTCTTCTGGGAAGAAACTATCATTATCTGCAAAAGCAGCAGAAAGTCTGATAGAATATATGAGTAGGTTTTTATTTTACTGCATAATTTTCATCAAATAATTTTCCTAACAGCATGGAGAAGAATTTATAGGCAGGAAGTTACATCACAAAATATTTTAGTGAGAATTTGGTGAAGTTATTTTGTAAAATCAGCAATTTATGCCTCAGTATAATAGAGAGTTGTTCACTTCTTACTGTTCAACCAATGATATGAATTATATTTGGGGGGGAAATGGATCTAATCTCACATCTGGATGTTTTCAAGACATCATTAGATTTCCTATCTTTTGATTTTTTCCTTGTATTGTCTTAGAATATGCTCTAGGACAGGTTTAGCACAGGCTAATAATGAACGTGATGTACATACAGGGATAAATTTCCTCAAAAAGGATTATCGGCTGGCAACTGTTAAATTCTGATTGTACTAAAATGGAAATTCTTCAAGCATATAATAATTTTGTTATTCTTCAAGAAGTGGTGAAGTAGCACAGTGTCCCATGCAAAAGCTTAGCTTTATCCCTCAGCTAAGACTTCTGAATGAAGGAAAACTCCTTTGCTGTGACAGTAACACCTTTTACACACACTGAGAAACAGCTCTGATGCAGTTGTTGTTAAATGTGTCATAATATTTGCCAGACAGAGGTTCATTTTTGTAGTCATTTGAAGAGGCTATAAGATATAAACTTGGAACCCTCATGATGGATATTATTTTCTACTTTCTGTCTTAATCTATTACATGTAATGGGTTTTTTCTCCCATCAATAGACTGTAATTTTGTTATGGATGAAGAAATTTCAGTGTGAATGTCTTAATGGGCATAATTCTCTAATAGCATAATAGATCTATAATAGATTTAGTTTATCTCGTGTTGTTACATTGTCTCTGAGCTGGTGCTCATTAATTATAGTGAAACGGCACAGGATTACATGTCTAGCATTAAACTACTGTTACTGAGGTCTGGCATCATATAGAAGCTGTCCCAGTGTCAGGTGAAGTCAACTCAAAGCTCACATTAACGTCACTGCATAAAATCGGTGCCAAAAAGATGCTGTTAACGTAGGAGCTTTAGAAGGTTTGGAAGGTTTGTGTACAGCCCTATGCAGATAAAGAATAACAATCAGTCTGGTCCCTGCCCCAAAGAATATACAACATAAAGAGTGAGAGAAAATGGGTAGAAGCAGGAGGGGAGGATCAGTGTTGTGAGGGCAATTAGATGCCTGCAAAAAATGCCAATATTTCAGACTGTCTTTCAATGCTTGAAATGAAATTACATTTGACTTAAAAGGAGCTAGTAAAATCATTAAGAGATATGGAAACATTTAATTTCTTAGCATTTCAGGTTTAAACAAATAATGAAAAAATCTCAGTATCATAAATTGGGAGGGGTGGGGATATAGTTTGTGGAAATATTTTTAGTCTGCTTTGTTCTTAATGCCCCGTAGCTTCTGCTCAGTCTCAGTATCAGCATTGCAGTGTTTTAATACCGTTTGCCTTTCTGGACAAGATTCTTCAGAAGAGTTGCACATATAAATTCCACTTGGCATTCTCTACAGGACTTTAAAAAAATACTACTGAGCTCGCTTTAAAATAACATTTTCAATGAAATTTTAGGCTACCTACAATTATTTTCAAAAATTATTTTTCATATACAATGAGGTTAGTAACTTATTACCCATATCATAGAATAGAAAAGAACAAAGTTGATATTATATAAAAAGCCCCACAATTTTGTACTCATTAAAGAGCAGGATTGTAAAAATGGGATCTTGATATGACACATCGCTGTTTTAATTTCTTCAAAAAAGAATCTACTGCACATTTTGGTTATCCCTGCTTTGTGTACTTGCTAAGCTTTGAAATTCTTCAGGCTGGCCTTGTCTTTAGAAATGCAGGAATTATGATCACTGAAATGCAAATGGGGAGAAGTGTGTGGGAAGGAAGTGGATGTAAAGAAAAGATACACTCTCTAACACCCCTCAACATAAATAGACCATTGGAAAGAGCAAGTTAGTTTGCTCTCTCTTAGTAGCTTCCTCTCCTTATTTTTTGCCTCTGCCACTCTCCCTCCATCCCTCCCAGTTGCAAGGCAGTTATATCCTACTCCTGAATAAAAGCTTTTACATTTCTCATACGACCTTCCCAAGCAGGGTCACAACAAACTTTTGGCTTTGATGCAAAGTTTGTGACAAACACTAGAATAATATGCCAGAGTTTAACTCATACTTTGGCTAAGTGGTGCTTCTGTAGTGATATTACCTTGCAGTAGATGAGGCTGGGGGTTTCTGAGAAGCTGATAGGAGCCTCCCAGAGGCAGAATATGATGCTAATGGGATTCTGGGGTCAATTAACCCCGGGTAATGAGGTTAATTAAGTGAGTAGCAGTTAAAAACAGAATATGACAGGTTACTGATGGCTTACCGTGTTCTTGTATTGTGTCAGAGATAACTTCATGTCAGGAGAAGAGATTCCAGATCAGTAACTTATTTGTGCTTCACTCTCATCAGTAGGAAGTAACTGTCTGATTAGTTTCAATGCTGAGAATTCCTTCGGGTAACAGTGATTACAAAATGACTTAGTGAGGAAGGAATGAGAATAGCAAACTAAATGTAAAGGTCCTCATAAATGAAAAAATGGTTAGTAAATTGGGTTTTCCAAGGTCGTTTTTGGGATTGAAGTATATAATAAGCCAAATCAAACCCAGCCAAAAAATCCCAGCAGTTACTGTGAGGGATTAGACTGGAAAAAAAACCAATAACTACTCTAATGCAAGAAAAGGAGAAACAGAACAGTAGTAGGAACTGGTATGGCTCCATTAGGAGTTTTGAAAGGACTGGAAGAACCAAGCAAAAGCATAAACAAGATAAAAAATTAATCAAGTATAAATAAGACTCGGGATAAAGGATGATTGGCACGGACATGCTGAAATGAAGCTGGAAAAGCTGAGGCCCAAAATTAATAGCTAGAATGTAAAAGCTGACAAGTGGGCTGGCATCCTCACAGAGTAGATTTCAGTGCAGAAACAGCAGCCAGCCCAGAGCAGGGAAGGGTTGAGATAGAGAATCGTGGGTTTGATGTGGCGGGGCATGAGGATTTTCACCAGACTGTGAGGAAAGACTTTGTCAAAGGAAATCTAGGTGTAATGATCTGGGAGACCTCTCTGGAAATTCATAGAGGATGTGTGTCTTCTGCTTGACTTCTTTCCCTTACTACGGTACCTCTGCTTCTTTATTGCCCTGTTACGTGCTCAAACATCTCCACTGGAAAGAGAACAAGCACGTGCTCCTGCTAGCCTGGAGATTTAATTTGGCTGACTGGTTACTACTGAGCAGGATGTGTGTAGCAGCTGAGTTCTCCCTGCCTTAGTCCCTCTCCTCCATCCAAACACCATTTTTCACAAAAACAGTGGCATGTTTGAGAGTTCTGCTTTTCTTTCAAACGTGATTTAAATTGTTTTCCAGGCTTGGGGTCTGGGTGTCTGCCAGCTGATTTGCACAAGCATTGTCTCTTTAGGAAGCCAGGATAAAAGAGAATTGGGAAAATTATAGATCTTAGTTGAAAAAAATACAAGAACAAATAATGTAGTGAATGTCTGCACACCAGAGGAATAACATGTTGAGAAGCCTGCACTAGGTTTTTTTTCATCAAAACAATATCTAGATCAGCTAGGCTCCATTTTGCAGATATCCTCAGTTGAACTGTGGGAAAATCTTCAATAACCCCTCTTTGTGATTTAAACTGACAGCCAGGAGACTTGCCCAGCAAAAAATGGGTTAAGAAAAAAGTGCAAATACGCAAACCAATTCTCTGGCTGAAAAGGTTGCAGCACTTCAGTCAGATCACCATGATTTCTAAAACATGCAGGGAAACTACAATTTCCTATTTGTGCCAAAAATGGGGCTTTTGCACAGTGTTAGATAAGTTGTTAGGAAATCTAAAGTAGCATTGTCCTACATGTCTGAGAACGTGAAGCCAGCACGTGTCTTCATGGAGAGGTTTCAGCTTGGGGCTCATGTTCTGGAAGGGGAGAATCGCCGCCTCCCAGCTGCTGCAGATAGCTGTGCCTGATCTGAAAAAGACCCAGAGCTCCTAATGATGACTGGGTCCAATATCAGGCTTTTTTCCTTGCTAGTAAAAACAGTTATTTTCACAATAAGATGCAGTGCTTGCCAAAGGAGAAAAAAATGACAATTTTTACCGTAACAGGAGTAATTTGGGAAACTGGAGTCATTTTAGGAACACACTCCAACTCAGCTGGAAATACATTAAAGGTGTTGGTGTTTGACTTTATTGAAAATGAGGAGACCTAGCAATAGCCAAGTTGAAAGCTAGCACTGCATTAAAGGGGCTCAAGCACACCAGCAAACGTTCAAAGGAGCCTGAGCAGTTGCTGCAGAGGTGGAAAGCTCAGCAGTAGGGTGTGCGGTTTGAGTAAGGAGACTTTAGCATAGCGTTGCATTTGTCTTCCCCAAACATTCATTTTTAATAAACATGACTTCAAAGATTCATTCTTGTCAACTCATATGTGTATTTTTTGCCATTTCCATCCAGCTCGACCATTCGATGTTTAAGCATATAATGATGGTAGTGGTGCTCCTGTGACAACTCTGGCGTTCAGTGGTGGCAAAGTGCTGAGAATGGGTTGATGTTATTCTGTGAAGTATTGGAGTCATATCTGGCAGAAAATCACACTTGAATGGTTGCAGTTTTGTTGCCTTCTTTATCGAAGGCACAGAGCCATTATCTCTCTGTTACGATGTGTTGGTTATAGGGGAATGATTTTAGCCTCATTATCTGTACAGATATGCCCGGCTATACTTTGCTATTACACTGTGATTATGAATAATTTAAATAACATATCATCTTTAAAGTACATAAACAGTACATTTTAGAATCCATTAGTCCTTTAAAAATAATTACGTATCTTTTCCTCTTTGTTAATTTGCAGCATTCAGTAATTCACACTGGGTGATCCAGTCATTAGTGAAAATTATGTTTAGGAACTAAAACTTAAATATATTCCATTCCACAAAACCCTTCCAAGGATGGTAGGAAAATGATTGTGCTGCCAGTTATTTGATTTGTGGGTTAGTATATTAAAGAAACCCTTGTAGACTTAAATTTAGTGCTCTGGGTTTATGATGTTTCCCAGGTTATGTTATGCTCATGGACGTAGAATTTTATAATAACTGAAACAGTAAAATAAGATTTTTAAAAATATTGTCAAATAAGAGGTTTGTTTTTTTTTTTTCCTCCAATAACTTGTTGGGAAGGGAAAATCATTTCTCACTGATTTTGTCAGAGTGGAATAATAAACACACAGATGGACTTACAACACTATTTTCAAAGACTGTAGAATTGTTGTCTTAAAGAACTCTGCAATGGCTACAGTAAAAATATTCTTGCAGGCCTACCACCAGTACCATTTCTTTTAGCATACAAATAAACAGGTTTTCAGCAAAAGGGTACATCTAATAAAGGTATTGTCAGATCAGAAAAGAGAGGTTCACATCTGAAAATACAAATTTGTATTTTTCAAATGGATATGATCAGAAGGAAAAATGCTTCTGTTGCTTTAACAGTAATGAGTGCTACTAGAAAGAAAAGAAACTGAAGGCACAAAATAAGTTGAAGGAAAATAAAATACCAGAATGTTCTTGTAGACATAGGGCTGAGGTAAGGACAAAAATATGTCTATAGCTCTTTACTTTCATGTGTGAACCGTTTAATTCAGGATCTCATACAAGATTAGTGATAGTGATAATAAAGGAAAAATTCATAACATAATTCTTTAAAGTAGCAGTCAGAAAGAGAGAAATAAAAAAAAAAAAGCAGCACTGCTATTTCAAAATTTGTTGTATGTTAGTCATTTGGTAGTTCCAGGTCTGAGTTGCAGTGCAGGAAGGGAAGCTACAAATTAAATCTGCAGGTCTTAGGGTGCAAATCTCTGTTCTTTGCTCTGAAGAGTAAAAGGATAATTTTCCTAAGTAATGGAACTGACACAGTGGGGCCAATTCCTTCTGTCTTCCCGAGTCCATATTTTTTTATCTGAGAAATTAACGGTGTTACAGCCTCTGAAATACTCAGCTAAGAAGGAGTCCTTGGAGAGTGTAGAGAGACTGCTGGAAGATGGTGTCTCACACACCACTCAACATTTAATTTGCAGGAAATAAGACATGAAATACGATAGAAAATGAGAGCGGATTATGGGCACAACATCAACATGGCAGCTTCTGCCGTGGTATCTGCTTCTGTCATTGGCACATTCAAACAGCTCTGGCACAGCAGGTGAATGCACCAATCCTCCCTTGTCACTGCAAGCAGCCTGAATTGTCACACTGCACTGTTCTGTAGGTTTCAGGCTCAAATTTTTTCACAGCCTTCTGCAAATGTAGGTATGTCTAGCTACAAAATGCAGTATGGGGAATCTAAGACGGGCAGTTTTATTGCTTTTATATAATGGGTAAATAATCATTAATATTGTTATGGTTGTGTTTAAGGAGCAACCAAAATGGACAATAAATTGTTCATATTGGAGCAGGGCTGTTATCTGAACGCAGTCTGGCCAGAGGGCTGCTACACAATGCAGTTCACAGCTGAAAGGGAGAAGACAGCCACAATAGAGCTAAGAGTAGATCACAGGGTTGACAAGGGGAGGGACAAAACTGGTGACAGCAAATGTCAGGTTATTTCCACATTATGGAGGTGAAGAGGTAGAAGAAATAAGCTGCCTTACTAGGACACCCATTACAAAAGGAGATATCAGCAGAAAAGCAGAGGAGATACATGCAAGAAATATGGAATGAAGTGAAGCTGTAGTTCGTGATTAACTGGTACTTGATTTGTGCTTTACTGGGTTTCTGGGGAGAACTTGAGCAGACATGGCACGTGATCATATGACCGCCAAAAGTCCTAGAGTACATGATACATGTTCATTTACCGGCCAGTAAAAGTCAACTGCAGGCTATACAGGGTTTTCTGAAGGTCCAGTAGTTCTCCTTTTGCTGCTCTTCCTCCTGCCTTGCATTCCCACCCATCTGGAGTCCCCCACACTTCTCTTCTGAAGCCAGGTGTGAGTGAAACAGTGGATAGACATGGTATCAGCTCCCTCGTTAGTCCCGAGTTGCTGTCTTTCTGGGAGAGCAATCTTTTCTCTCATTACTTCAACTGCTGCAATGTAGAGCCTGAGGCTGCCCTTTGTCAGTGTCCCAGCTAAGAATTCACACCAGCAGGTGCTTGCTTTTCCTTTAAAACTCAGTAAGAGGCAGGTATTGGGGCTTACCAGCTTGAATCTGTAAGACAAAGTGGCTTCCAGAATACTTCAAGGACTTTCACAAAGTCACCTGAATATTTTTTTGTCTTGATCAGAATCATCCATCAAAAGCCAGAGAAAGGATACTTGGGGACATGGCAGGTGCTTTTTGTCATTAGAGTCAATACAAACCTCAGGTTGAAGTGAGAATAGTGAGATTTCTTCTTTGCCATGAATCCTGCAAATAGCTCGGCACTGTATTCTCTCCTGCACTCTTTTGACCATTTTGATTGCTACATTATTGAGTTATCATAAAGATCCATCCATAAAAGAAGAATAAGGCAAACCCGTTTTTCAGTAGCAGGGGTCATTTGGCAGATAAAATCTATAGTAGCTATGGGAAGCTGGGCTTTAGAAGTGTTTATAGTCCCTTTTACCTGTTCCAGAGGAACCTCTATGCTCTCACAAGGGTAGTTGTTTAGAAGGTGTTACAAACAAGTGTCTCTATAAATTGGCCGGGAAGGTCAGTTAACAACTGGGAATTCTCAGAGGGATCATGTAAGTGTTGTACTAGCATCCCCTGAAGAGTGACCTTCAGGAAGAGGTTAAGGTTTGTCATATGTCCCAGTAAAAAAGATGTGCAAGACCAACTATTGCTGCTTTTACAGGAGAAAACCCCTGTTCTACTGGACAAAATAATACAGCTTTATTCATACAGACATGCGAGGTGGGGAGCAAACGCCAGCAGCTTATTTATCATCAACTAGTATTTGACTGTGTCTCTTAGAATAGTTTTATTAGAAGATTGTAGAGTTCAGTAGCTGCTTGTTTGTACTAAATCTGCTTTTGCTAGCTGTGATAGACCTGACATAATTATGTCTGACAGTAAGCTGCCATTTCATGAGCATATGGTTAAGCTGTTGCAATAAATTATGGCACAGCATATTCCCATTATTCCCAGTCTAACTGGTTGATGGAAAACAAAATAATAAAGTGTCTACTAAAAAGGTGATGGGGGTCAGACTCTGACCCATATTTAACATTGTTAAATTACAGAATGATATCAGTAGAGTATGGGTTGTCATCTGCTGACATCTTGTTCAACAGAAAACTGAAAACAGGGTTGTCTGTGCTGCTAGAAGTGGATGTCAGAGTCAGTGGGTACTTGTAGATATGCAGAGTGACAGATAAGACAAAACAAAAATACTCAGTATGATTTAAGGTCCCAGAACCTGCAAGTGCTTGATGAAAATGAAGTTGTGCACATCTGTGATGGGAAGCCATGGCTGCAAGCAGCACAGGTGTCAAAACATGTAGCCTTGTATAACTCTGTGTGTGTCACATCACTCAGGTGTGGAGAACTAAATGATGCTCTTCCAATCCCAGCAAGCAGGAGATACAGTGCAGTGAACTGGTGCCATGGAGGGTAGAAACTCCAAGGGACAGCAAAGAACAGGCTGTGGCACAGAACAGAACCAGAACAATTGAAATTAATAGAAAAAAAATTGAATCATGCTGGTCTGTCAGCACTGGGGCTCAATGCAGCCCCAGTCTGAAAGGGATGACTGTCCAGTTGTGAGTCTGCACTCCTCTGGAAATCACTACGTGTCGTGCCAAGGGAGCCATGCCCAGCTCCTATCAGGAGCATCCTCCCTCTACCATTAGAAATTACCCTGTCATTACTGGGTGATGCAGTTCCTTACCTTCAGGGGAACTCTTAATTGTAACGGCTGTTTCAGCAACTAGGAAATGGCATTTTCTTCTCTTTCTGTGTAGTCTTCCTTCTGCAGTGGGGATTCAAAAATTAATTTAATCATAACATATTTTCTGTTGGACACAGCGGCTAGCCTGGTGTATTTAACTATAGCACTGCTTCCTTCTCTGTTCCTCCATCCTCCCCTTGAAAATGAGAGGAGGTTCTCAGGCCTGTCATGGAGGATGAATTGTCAATTTGTAAAATCCATCAGGTTAGCTTATTCTTTGGACTAAGGTTTTCTCCATAGCCTTGTGCCTTGGAATAATGTGCTTTATAAAATTTAGGGACAGAATTGAATCTTTAGGAAACAGGGATCCTTAAGAAGATTTTTTGCTCCTTTCTCAAAGGCAAAGACTTCAGGGTCTTGCTTGGGGCTTTTTGTTCTTTGTTGGGTTTTTTTTCTGAGCATATGTTTATTCTCAGTCCCTGCAGACACACAGAAAAGAGAAGGGGGGAAGGAAGGGAAATGGATGAGAAAGATCTTGAGCTCTAGAAGGCTGCAGACCATGAGGTTAATGAATGAACCTGCATTCTGGATATCTGTGCTAGATAGCTAACGCTGTCTTGATGGTGCCATTTGAAAGTTGTTCTGGGACATCAGTTTTCTTTAATACCCCACCTCACCACTGACCTTATTTTTTGAGCATAATGTTAGACCTAGAGGATAGAAGGTAATGGATGGGAACTAATCTAATCTGAGAAGTTGTGAGTGTTGGGTGAAGCTGTTCTGACTGCATCTTGACTTTCCAGACAGTGTCAAGGTACAAAGTTTTGTTCAGATTTCAAAACTGCCATCAGTTCAAATTGCTGTGACAACATATCGAGTCAAGTGAGGATGTTCCAAACCTCTTCTTTAGCCATGTTGACAAAGCTGCTATATAGCATCCCCAAATGCTGGTGTTCATTTCCTGGTCAAATTAATCTGAGTTTCAAATGCGACAGAAATGTCATGCAGGAATTGAGATTACTAATATTTTTTTTCTGCTGTTGTTTTTTCTATTTTGCCTTTGAATTAACACTGCAGAAAAGACCTCTTTAAAAATGTAACTGGGTTCTACTCTCATGCCATACTAGTGTAACTTCATTACTTTGATGTGGTTCCTCCTTACATCTGTGTTACAATCAAAAGAATAAGGCTTATTACTTTTGGAACATGGAAACCATTCTGAATAGGCCATACTTTGCCTCTAGCATATGCCCACAACTCAAACAAAAAATGTTTTCATATCTAAAAGAGTAATTAAGAAAAAAATCCTTTTTTTATATGTCTCCATTTTACTGGCTTTTGAAAATGCTACTGCTGAAATATACCGTAGAGAGTCATTTCATTGTGCTTGTAGTCCAACAGAATACAGATAATAAAGGATGCCTCTGCAAAATTAACTAGCTTGTTAAAATATCTGTGAATTAACTGGAGATCACTGAGTAGTTTAGTAGCTATTGTGGGAGAACGCTGGGAGTGTCTTGTTTAAACGATCAACTTACTATTAATGATGATTTCTGCTCTTACAAGTAGCATTAGAGAAAAATATGGGTTTGGTCTTTTATGTATTATTTTCTGAAGTTTATAAATTGCTCTATAGCTAATAGTTATATGTAGTAGTGATAAAAAATATTGGGCTATAAAGTCAGACTCTTAAAAAGTGTAGCACTCTCTGGGGTGGAGGCGTATGTAAGCGTATTACACAATATCTGGGAAAACAGTGAAGATTTATGAAAATATAGATCTTGATTACTTGAATAATGTATTTCCATGTGTCTGTGATCTGAAGTGCAAGCTCCTTGAAAAATCTCATGGAATGTGTATGATCCCGTATGTAATATAATTCGTTCCAACTATGGAATAGCCACACAGGGAATCAATGTGCTTGGTGCTCTTTTGGAAGAGGCGCTGCATTGCAGAGATGATGGTTCCGATCTAACAGTGCAATTGTCTGTGCTCATGCCTTCCTGCCCAACTGTACATGCTTCATACCTTTCCCTTGACCTCAGCACCCCTGATCACAAGTGTAGTACATACCAAATACTTCTCTGATATCTTAGTTTAGGGCCTATTTCAAAAATACCTTCCAGCAACTGCTAATTTGAGTCTCTCTTCAAGCCGGTCCCAAATTAAGTTTCTACAAGTAGTTTTGGCTGTTTGCTTGTTTTATCTTTGAGATGTCTCCCTTGTTTTCCAAGATACTGACAGAGATACGTGCTGGCAAGTTGTGTGGCTTTGTGAGCATCACTTTCTCCTAAGCAGTCCTAAGAGGTCCTTAGTTCTCAAATCCAGTGTGGCATACATTAAGGTCCACAGAAGCATTTTGCAATCTCCTCTCCTCCTCAAAGATGTTAAAGTCTGCCATTCTTCTCCATCCTCCAGACTTTCAGTCTGCATCTCACTTGTTGTCTGTGTTCCTCAGCCCTCTCCTAAGGAGCTGACTTTGCCAGGACCTTTTGTTGTTCAAGTCACCTTTCATTTGTTGCTGGATTGATTCCTATTGCCCACCTTCAGTAGGAAGTGAAAGTACATGTGATTCCTATTACATTGGTGACATGGATGTGCAAAATACCCTCATAGACCATATGGGAGAGAGAAAGACAGAGAGGTGGTTAGTCCTGAAGTGGGAATCTTTAGAGACAACAGAGAGGCAAAAAGAGAGGCAAGAAAGGCTTTAACCTGAAAGAACTTAAGTAGTGTGGCTTGAGGGATGAGAGAAGGCTCCAGGGTACAGAGGAAGAAAGCTGTCAGGTTGGAAATAATGGGGTTACAAGGATAAGAAAAGATGATTTTGATGCTGCAGACAGAGAAGGCTTGGATTACATTTCAGCTTTGGGTGTTTGGGCAAGCAGAAATTTCTAATAGCTAATTCTAATTTTGGCTACTTCCATTAGCAGGTTTTGAATGTAGCACTCTGAAAAGAAGTGGTTAAACCAGCAGCACAACAAATATTTTTCGATCTACATATGAGAATCTTCATCTTTCCAGAACAGGAGTCTCCTGCACTGAGTCAAGCGGGAGTGGAACTGTGGGATCTAAAAATAACAAGTGCTTTGTTCCTTGAAGTTTTTCAGAGAGCCGGCAAGGAAAAGCTCTTTTACTTTGCCTAAAAACAGGTAGCAGGTTTCACAGTAGCCTTCGGAAAGGAGAGAGAGAAAAGAAGATGGCATTTGCATTTTAACTACAGATGGGGAAAAAAATGTTGGCAGAGTTGAGTATTGCTGAGAAATTGCTGTGGTCTTCCTTCTTTTTCAGAGGGGAAAGCAGGGCTTTTTCCTTTGTTTGTGTGTTCACTTGGAAGGGACTGCGTTGCGGGGTGAGGAGGGGAGAGAAGGCCTTGAGATAGTACATGAAAACACACATTAAATGTGCTCTGGGGTCTGTTCAACCTCCACACCAGCAAAAATACATGCTTGGCTCATGTTCTCCAGACTTTGTGTTGGAATACTTTCAGCAAGCCGAAAGCAGCTCTGAGAGGTGTCAAGTAGGGAGGAGAGACTGTCACGAAGAATCTAGCATTTGATTAGTTCGGATACCAAGCACCCTGAAACCTGCTGAGTATGAGCAGAGACATTAAAGCAAATGACGATCTCTTGTCTAACTCTCCTCTTGTCCATTTAACTCTTCAAACCCATAGCTCTTCCTTGCCACCCTTTCATTCAGAATAAATCATCACACTGTTTTTTAACATCACTTTTATCAGGTGGGTTATTTCCTTCTCTGTCCTTTTCCCCTCTTTCTGGCTAAAATACAACCAGTGAAACACCACAGTACAGCAAACCAGCTGCCAGCTACACAGCAAATTTCTCTCAGATGTACTTAGGATAAACAGAATCACATTTTTAAAAAAGTGGAAGAAGGAATAGGCAGACGCAATGTGACACATTGTGTAAATTCCAGAAACTAAAAAAGTTCTCATACAGTTAAGAAGCAGCAAAAATCTATTAGGGATACAATAAGAAGAATATTCATAGTAGTACTACTAATTAATGTGTGAAATATTCTGAAAAAGCTTTTGAATTATGTATGATGGCTTATTGCTTAACTGGAGACAAAAAACTTGGCTTCTAATTCTGGCAAAGTCCTTTATTATGCAGGCTTTTGGTAAATCACTCCCTTTCAGTTTATCCTTTAATGTCATTGGGGAGAACCCGAAACAGAATTCAGGTCAAGACAACTTCCCAACACACGTCTCTCTCCCAGATAGAAAAATCACCTCCAAGTCACACTTGGTTTTAGTGTGAAGAGAAAGTGCAGGCCCCTGCATGCTGCGCACAGGGGCACGGTGTGGATGTGGATGTGCACGGGCAACACCTCCCCTGGGCAATATAAAGCAATCTCAGCGAGGCACTGCATCCTGAACCTTCATGCTTCTGCTTTAAGTCATTGCTTTTGCTTGGAAGGGAGCTCGCAAGTGCTTAGCAGACAGGAGCAGCTGAAAGGACACTTAGGGGATAAGGCTGGGTGGCTTTTTGTCCATTATGCAAATCTTGCGTTTCCTTCCCCAGCAGAACGCGCTTACTGCAGATCAGGACATTGCACATCTGATTTTGGAGCAGATTTATTAACTCCTCTAGGCCTGCATCTGCTTATTATTACATTTGTGCCACGTAGCAGACATGACTGGATCTAGAAGTTCTTATAATACTACTCTGTAAGGGAGGAATCAGCTTCTAGCTATGCCAAACTGTATTTGCATGTGCTTGTGCGTGTGTAGGTTTGGCAGGGGCAGCAATAAATCTGTTATGTTCTTCCCATCTAAATAAAAAAAAAAAACAACTTTGCTGGTTTTGTCTGGCATTTTTAAACAGTGAAGTGTCGCAGGACTGTGAGTGATACGTGTATGCAGGAATTAATGAATAATGTATTCTGGTGTTGTATTTAAAACCCAGAAAAAGTTTTGTCAATGCTTTGCTTTTCTTTTCAACCCTATTTTTATTTACGTTGCTTCTTAACTCCACTGCTTCTGGGCTTCTGTTGGAACAGAAGGTGTGTTCATCGCACTGGTGCTGGTCACCATAGTTACCTGCTGTGGCTGGGGGGGAGGATGCTGCTCTAATCTCTGCAACTTTGGGGAAGTGAAATTAGACATATTATAACCTGAAAGAAATATATTAAAAGGACACAATTGAGGCTATGTTGTGCTGGTTTTCAGTGCTGTGTTTTGAATTGCAACTCTCTTCTGGGCGATTCATGCGGCAGACCATTACTTGAAAACAAGGCATTAGTGATTAACATTCCTGGTGAGTAACGAAGGCAGAAGTGAGTGTGTACGCTCGCTGGAACAAGATGAGCTCAATGTGGAGTCAGACTCCTGAGCACATCCCCATACAGCAGGGAAATGATGTGTACAGTGCAACCCACTGAACTAGCCCATCTTAAATGAAATTTCCTCATTGTGTGCAGGTTAACCCCACGCACTGCTTCAGGGGGTGCTGTACCGGCCACAGGGCCACAGAGCAGGGGGACGGGCAGGCAGAACAGTGCAGGCAGGCTGGGGCCAGAAAAGAGTGTGGTGCTGTGGGCTGTGCAGAGATGCCATCGAATGCAGATCATCTGCTGATCTCCGTGCTGACGCGGGTGATGCTGGCCCTCTTGGCAAAAACGGAAATACTCACAATCCCTGACATTTGGGCTGTGTCTTCCACTTCTTCTGGTGGAGGTGGGTGCCCTCAGCAAGGCTGGTGTCTAGTCTCACGTAGAGAAGCACAGAGCTCTCATGTGCAAGTCAAGCATGGCATCAGCAAAGCCCTTTCCGCTACCTACCGCTCTAATAATCCCTCCTTGCTTCTCCATGCTTTCTGGCCTAAATGTTGCCTGCAGGGCTAATCGTTGCCTGAGTTGTTGTGCAGAAAAGCAAGTATCTGGCCAAAGGGCCCTGCACCTGTCAGCAGCCGGGTGTACCATGAGGGGAATGACTTCACCTCTGGGCAGTTGGTCCATGGTCACCTGGGTCTCGCCCAGGCACACCGCTTCCTATTTGGGGTCTTCAATAGATCTATGGGCAAGTGTCCTTTCGGATGTTAGTGCTGAAGCCGAGGTATATCTGCAGCTTTTCTCTTCCCTAATGACATTTTGATCAACCAATGTTATCTTTGGTTTTGTTTATTTTTGTTTTGGGAAAAATCCTTTAACTTCCACTCCTCATACTCTGTCTGATTTACCAGTCTTGTAGCCAGGTAGAGAGGCATCTGATCAGCCACAGCCTGCTGCAGGGTGGGCAAGAGAAAGCAAAGATCGTTGAGCTGAATTTCTTTTTAATTTGAACTGTATGTTTGAGTAGCAGAAAACAGAAGTCTAAGCAAAAATTAAAACTTAGTTGGGATTACCCATCTTCTATGGATTTTGGGATGCAGTAAACATATTTTGGCCTTGTGGCAAAAGCCGTGACTATTTTGTTTAGTTAACTTGAGCTAAAAGGTATTCTTATGCAGAATTTCTATGTCATTTGGAAATAATCGATACCCTGAAGTTTTATCTGGTAACATCTAGGAAAACTAGTTCATTGCTGTTGCCTACTTAGGGATAAAGGAATTTTTTATATCATACAAATACTGAAACTTTTATGAGACCACCATAACAAACTGTTCCACGCTGCCAGGCTCCCCTCTTGGTATTCCCCAAAGTGTCTCACTGAGTATAGGTCTGCTTCATTCCTATTGACAGACCGCCTCCACTGAGCAACCAATTTCTGTCAGTCCCTTGAGCAGCAATTTAAGAGGTTTCTCTGCACCGTACAAGTAGAATTTTAAGTAGGTATCACCAAAGCTTTTTGGAATTACTTTCAGCTGAAATTACACACAAAATGATGAGCTCTTTTCTTCCTAAATTCAAACATTTTGAAAGCTAAGGTAAATATTTCTCGATAAAGAGAAAAAATGATGAAACCTCCAGGGAGACTGGCACTAAGATTAATGGCAGAAAAAAAGGAACTGCCTCACACCAGATGACGTGGGACACTGACTTTCTCTTTGATTGTCTTCATTACTGTGCTGAGGGGAGTGGAAGTAACTGAAATTTCTCCTTTCTCACTTATTTTATTTTTCCACAAGTAAAATGGCTTCCTGGGAGGTCAAAAATATGTTTATTTCTATGATCAATTTCTACAATTTGTTGATGGGTGTTTTATTAGGAAATTCCCAAACTTGAAATCACATTTTGTCCACTTTTCAACTTGCAGCCTCTCCCTCAGAGGTTTTGACTATAATGAAGGTCAAATACACATAAATGAGAGGGAAAGAATAAGCAAAACTTCAAACTTGAAAAATTGAAAGCACATAAAAAAACTAAGCACAAAAATGAATGTAACTTCATCTCCATTAAGATATTTTTGGAAAGCAGACTACAGTTCTCAGTTAGCTCTCCAGATAGCAGAGCACTAAGACGAAGGTGAGAGTGGCATCGGCCCTGGCAGTGCTGCTGAGAGCGTAGGCAGGTGTGCTGCTCACGGAGGAGCCCGGAGACATCAGGCCTTGGCATTGGCCTAGTGTGACCCAAAGTATTTAAATGCACTCCTTGTTAAAACTTTAGGGCTGTATCTTCAACAGAAACTGCTTGTGTTTTGGTTTTTTGGGATGGTGATGAAGATTGTTTTCTGTACATATATCTTCCTTCTCTTTTTCTTTTTGGCATAAACAAGCAAACAGTACTCGTTTGTTTGCCACTAAGCTATTGTAATTTGTCTCTAAGAATTGGAAAGGTACCAAAAATTTGTGTGCAAAACTGACTGTTGTTTCCCCCAAGACCTAAGCAATTATAAGTGTACCATTTCATTGCCAGTTGTCCCAGAATTATTCCTGTGCACAGTTCAAAGACAGCTCTGAAACCATTTAAACAGTCATAATATAATATCCCCACTACAGTTTGGAGCCTGAGAGAATCACAGCTCTATAGCAGCTCCGTCTTTAGCACACAATGACTGGGAGGCCTTCTGCTCCTCCTACAGTTCTGTCAAACGTATTTGATCAATCTTCGTAACTTACTGATATCAGCTTGACAGTGTTTAATGAGGATATTTAATGTTGTCTAATGGCTTTTCAGTAAACTTTCTACAAAATATCTAGATCATTGATAACAATAGACTCTTAGAAAGCATTTTGTTGGCAAGAGTGATTTTGTAGCTCATCTGTATGTAAGCACTGATGGTTTCATGTTAGAAGTACCGGTCTGGGCTTTATACTACAGCATAGGATGAAACTGCAGGAAAACTCCAAATTGCTCAGCTTCAGGAAAGAAATTGCTAAAGTACAACTACCTCCCCCTTCCTCCCCCCTTGGCCCTCACCTTTGGGGTGTAGTAGTGAACAGGAAAATTATACACATGGCAAAAGAGAGGGCAATTCAGCCCTTTAAATTGTGAATTCAGCCATGCAATTTGTCAGTATCTAGTTTCAGTGTAGAATTGGTGTTCATCATTTTAATCAGCTAATGATATTGCTACAAACAGCTATACCCTGAATATGATATTTTTTCTTCTACTATTTTTGCAAATATTTTGGCAACTGCGTTCATGCCTGCTTCTATCCCCAGCCTGTACCTCAAGTGCTACCTTGCAGGATCTTGTGCAGCTCAGTGTCTTCTCTTCTGCTGCTCCTTCTGCCTTTCTCCTTCTTCTCCTCAGTGTTTTGTCTGTTTGGTTTTCCACTTTGCTAGTCCTTTCTCACCAGAAGTTTGTGCCTTCATAGACCCCAAATCAAACATGAAATTAAGAAAATAATGAAACTATTTCTATGACACTGGGAAGATGTTTATCAGGACTGCTGTGTTCTCAGTCCTTTTGTGTGCTTGCTTTCTGCCGTGGCTTTTGTCTTGTCTATTTGGCTGCAAGCTTTTCAGATCTCACACAATCTCTTACTCTGTTACTCTGTGTTTCACAATGATTTTTGTATAACAGGGCCCTAGACTTGTGTCCCTGGGCATGACTGTAATGAATATAATAAACAAAATAACGTAGCCACTTTCTTCCACTTGACTGAGCTCTCCTTTTCACGGTCACTTCTCCACTCATAATGTGTGAAGATAGGTCTGAATGAAGAATTTGTTTTTTACTGCATTTAAATTCTTCCCTGGGAAAAAAAAAAAAAAAAGCCAGGGGTCTGAATGAAGAATTTGTTTTTTACTGCATTTAAATTCTTCCCAGGAAAAAAACAAACAACAACCCAGGTGGAATATTTCAAATGTACACAATAAATGATATTCAGAGGAGGCTGCACTGGGACTGTTTCAAATCAGTAGTAGTACAGCTCTTAATTCACAGCTGCAAATTAGCTCTCCTTACCTTCTCAGCACAAGTGATTGAAAGGTTAATTCTGTTCACCAGGCGTCCTGGTTTTAAATTTTTTCAAATTCTAACCCTTAATATGACATCATTACAGCTTTTATTGTTAAACACGTATACTTTCACTTCCTTAGTTTGGGAAACACTAGCAATACAACTCTGTTGTAGTATAAATACAAAGGGTTTATCTTAGAAAAAGAGGTATCTATACTACAATACTGTTTTCTTAGCCTAAGGTCTAAGTACATGCCATAAGAAAGCAACAGTCTTTGAAATTTATTATCAGTGGGCCTGAAAATATCCCAGAGGCACTTTTCATTTTTGGTTTGTGTCTCTCCCCTCTCTGTCAGCTGTATTGGCCGCAGTTATTTACACATCTTTAGGGAGAAACAGATGTCAGCAATAAAGGCAATAATAAAGCTGATTCAGTTTTTAGCTATTAGCCAAGATCTGTAAACAGGTATCTTGATGATACTCTGCATTTGCCATGATAAATGGGAAAGCATTTAACCTGGGAAGCCTTCAAGACAATGTAGTTATTTCCAGAGGGATTAACAGTAACTGGACTATAATCATGTTCAAAATCTTCTTGTTTTCCCTTTGGCAGAGGTCCATCTTCACCTTTTGAACAACAAATGCTGTTGCCTGAGGACAGCACAAATTCAGGGACCTTCCCTTCGAAATGGCACCAGTGTGACTTCCGAAATTTTCTTTCTCTTTCTTTTTCTTTTTTTTTAATTTTTATGAGGGATAGAATAGTAGCAAGAAAAATTGGTCATGCATGCTCCGAATAAATAATCCTCATACTAGGTACATACCAGTGTTAGTTGTTTGGGTTAAACATCACGGGAGATGGCGATCAGTACGTGAAAATATGTTACTGGAAAAAAATTCAACTTTACTGGTGTGCTTATTCTCCTCTTCGGGCTCAAGTGCCCTGTGAAATGAGGTCTCTCTAAGCCAGCCACTTCAGGCACTTACTACTTTGGTTAAGCAGTAAGTCAGGACAAGTGTGAGGCAGCTTTCTGGCTGCTGCTGGCCCCCAGATGGAGGCTGAAGAGCCAAGGTGAGCATCAGCTCTGCTGGTGCCTGGGAAGGAGCTGAGGGCAAAGCCCAGAGCAAGCAGGAAGGGTAAGGCAGACTTTTCAGTAGTGGCCATTGTTTTTGATATGAGAGGTGCTGCTACTGATCCCTGCAAGGCAGTAATCACATGCACTCCTAATACGAAGCAAGGTAATCAACTGACAAAGTGATATCATCTGAGAAACCATTAGCTTTCTAATGACTTTTGGAGGTCTCATTAAAATCGGTCACTTACTGATTGTTCACATTACTGGAAATTTGAGTAAAACATTGTAGGCTTTTTCCATGGCTGAAAAGTTAGGACACTTTTTTTCTGTATTCTACAAACAAAATTAATATAAAAATAACAGATTTTTCTCAAGAGGCTTTAAGAGCTCCATTTGCAAGTGCTCCCTTTATTATTCTCATAGTTATCCCAGTACCAACATTAACTTTTCTCTCTCAGTACCCTCCTTTCCAAAAAAGCCCCCACAAACCCAACCATTTATAAGTGCAAGGTTTATTACCTGTGCTTCTCTTGTTCCAAGGAACTTGACAGTTCCCTGAGATTTTTGATCCTGCTTCCTGATCAGACTGTCTTCTGTTTGTTAGTTTTGATACCTCACCATCACTAGCCAGTTTTGCTCCCTGGCATAGACTCCCTTCATGGATGACAAATAATATGAAAACTGAATAAGGGAGGGTTCATTCTCTGAAATGATGCTATATAGACTCCAGCAAGAAGAGGGAAAATGGCTAATGCAATACAGAGTTTGGAAGTTTCATGTTTTCCTCAGAATTTTGGTAGGCTCAACTCATCTCTGGATTAGACTTAGCTTCTTGATGACTAACTTATGATAAACTTCTTTGCAAGCATTATTTCTGTCTCTCTAGTTCTCACAACTGCGCCTTTTAAGTGTTCAAAACCTGAGTTCCCAGAGTGGCACAGGAAGGTCCTCTGCTTTTCAAGATAGGACAGCTTTACCCAGCCACTCACTGGAGCAGGATGGTTCCAGTGATGCGTGAGGGGGGCTGTCGAAGGAGCCTCCTTTGAGATCTGGTGGTTAGATAAGCAAACTGACGTATTTCTGGGTACCTGGAAAGACCTCTCAGTTTAATGCTCCATTGCATTAACTATCGATGCATCAATAATCAACTTAACAGATGTATTTGTAATATTCATACAAATAATACAGACATGTTCCTCAATTTTCACAATCATGTGTTTTGTTTGTTTGATAATGGAGTGGAAAATCTTTGCGAGCCTGGAAAATACACTGTAATTTGCTAGAAATGCAGTCAATTGCTTCTATCCTTTTATACTGTGCAGTACTGCGTGATGACGTCCAGTTGGCTTCTCCAGCTGTTAAATGAAATTTCAGTTTGCACTGGCTTATCTGCGTTATCTGGCCCCAAGCAGTTCTGTGGGTTGTTTTTGATAGTGTCCATAAAACTAAATCCATACTCTCCAACAGCAAATGAAGCTTGATTGGTGCCAAATACATTGTACATTTACAGGTAGTGAGTGGGCTGTCAATGCATGTTAATAATAGGGAATTGGTTGTTCCGGAGTAGGAATGTAATAACGCCTGGAAACTATCTGCTAACAATAATGCTGGAAATAAACAACCACCTGAACTGCCCCTCCAGCCAAGATCTGTCTGGCATGGATAACTAGAACTTTGTTATTGAGACCGTAGAAATTGAAGTGTCTTGCATTTTCTGATCTATACAAGCTGTCCGTGTATCTTATGTCTGGCAGGGGCAGCGAACTATAATTCCTTCAATGAATGTAATACTGAGAATTGGTGCGTAACTCTCTGCCCTCATGAATAAATACCATAGGATGTGACACAAACACCATCAATGTGCCTCATCCATAGCCCGGCTCATGGGCCAGGTTACTGTACCAATTCCACGCTATACTAAGACTAAACTGCGCTTCTTCTATTCACTTCAAATAACACCTTAATTTGCTGAATAATTCTTTGAGAGACTGTGCAGCCTATGCTGGGTGATATCTCTTTGCCCACATGCATTCATTCCAGCAAGCTTATCCAAGGAGCAAAGCACTATAGAACGTATGTTTTGTTAGCACAATCTGGACCTATGGACAGTCTGGAAGCTTTACATTAACGCAGTCTTTTTTACCATAATAACAAGATGTAGTCACTGAATATTTTTATCTCTAAATGTAGTGTCAAATTTAATAAAAATGCAATGATTTCAGACAGGCAGCTTCCCTGGAAATGTGATTCAATATTCATGTAATCATATCCTGTCGTGTTTCATTGTCAAGTCACAACTGAAATCCATGGTCTTCACTCCTAAACCATGAAAAGATATACACTGGATTTGGGGTCCCAGATAGCCAGGGAAGCACAGGTATCGCCCTTGTTATGACAGCCTTCTTGGTGTTATGCCCTTTTCAAAATAATTCCAAATAACTTTTGAGGATGTGTCTTGACAAAAGTAACTGGGGAAAACATTATACACCAGAGAGGGAGTTAGAGGGATTCTGGTTGAGAGTTTTGTTGCATACCTGAAATAAGGATTTCTTTCTATAATTTTATTTTATTTTTGAGGTCCTCTGAGTGTTACATGAAAAAGAAATAAAGGCTTTCAGTGATACACTGCAGCTGAATAATGTATTCTTAATCAGTGTACTGCTTCTGCTATCTGTGTCACTATAAATATGCTATGTCTAAGCATGGGTAGCAAGTGATGGGATACTTACTGCTTTTTGGTGGTGCAGGTTCGGTTACCAGGTTGAGAAAAAACATGCAGAAATTGTGATACAAAAGTGGCCCTTGGATCTGAGCTCCTATATACCTTAAGGAAGTCCAGAGCCTTGATCAGTGGAGGATTTTCATTGCTGATAAGTTTAATGAAAGTACAGGTTAAGCTTCTTATGCCAAAAAGAGTAAAAAGTTGAAATCCTTTTTGGCAAAAAGTTGAAATTCTTCGGTAATTTCAACTACTGGAGTTTGAGTAAGAACTTTCCTTTTAAGTGCATTAGTTTAGTAGCCCACTAACAGTTTCTGAAGTACTTTATCTGAATTCTACTACTTTTTCTTCAAACAAAAGGTCTTGGTTTAGTTTTTCCTTTCTGCTACATTTTGTGAAATTCTGTTTGTCCAGTTTTCATTGATCCAAAGCATAAAATTCCTCTTTTTATTTCTTTTAAGAAGTTTTTTCCATTCTTTTAAAAAATCTTCAGGGGCAATGTATGTACTCATATAACTCAGAAATAGATTCTCTTAGAAAGCCTGTCTTGCCATGAGCTTGCTTCTCAGTAGAGGAACAACGGCTTTGACTCACTTGAAAAAAAATTGTCTCAGATGTTGCAAAGTTAGAGAACCTCACACTGTGCATGTACAACAGATGACTTTCCACAAAATTAGCAACAGGCTCTTGCAGAGTGTCCCTGATGTGAATGGACACCACATCCCACTGGTGTGAGATAAACAGTTCTTGGGGGCTTTTCTCTGATGAACACATAATCAATTCTGAAACATAACGGAAACTTTTGGCCAATATATTCTACAGTTTGGTTATTTTTCCTCTAGAAGTATATAACTCATTGTGAATCTTAGTTTCTTAGCTTCTTCCCTTAGTCCCTCTTATAGCCTGCTACTGAAGACAGGACAACAGACTTGAGGAATCTTTTCTCTTCCCTTCTGCAGCCACTTGTTTCTATGTTGTATGACTGTTCCTTTCTCATGTTAAACAGTTGAAGTAAAGGACAATAAGGAAGTCATTGTGCTGCAGAGTTTGTGGTAGCTAACACATTCAAAATACAGATAGTAAAAGGAGGAGAAAGATGGAATGCAGAAAAGCATCAGTAACTGAATTTTGAACTGCAAATCCAGTTTAATTTAGTTCAAGATCCTAGCTGAAGGCCCTGGCTTTATTTTGCATTATTGTAGTTGATATTTTGTCTCATTCCCACATTCATCACAATGTCATTTTACCCTTTAAAACATTTTAAAGGTATTCAGACATTTTTAGGAAGTAGAACATAGTACAATCGAGGAACAATGCCAGTGTGTGTTACATTTCATAGTTTCGGTTTCCCTGGGAATTTAAGCTACTGCAAGGTCTAATACTTGTTTGTTTATGTGCTGTGCATGCTACGGCCTTGACTTTCAGAAGCAGTTTTGAAGGCTTCTTTTCAGCAGCAGTTTTGAGGGCTGAGAGCATCTGTCAGTCAGGCATACAAAGACTGTGGCTTGTCCTGATTTTTTCCGAGTGCACAAGCCTTGGCTATACGAGTCTGCAACCTGCCCTTCAAACATGACCTTTTTATATAACAATCAAAGAGATACATTTATCTGGAAGCAAACCACAAGCTTTAGTTTAGTTTGTATACAGTGGGGAGCTGAGAAACAGAATTGCAGCTTGTTGATGCTGTCCAAGTTTCAGAACAGAAACTATGTGAAGCGCAATGTGAGAGTGTTACATGAGTCTGCAGGAGGTGACAGGTTCTGTGGCCAGTCTGATGCAAAGTTTTACTTCCATTTGATATGAACTCATGGTATAACAAATGCAGCACACACATTCACTGTGTAGGTTCCATGTGCTACTGCTCATCTACATTGTTTTGAAGAAAGCCAATAATGCAGCACTAGGAATAACGATGCACCGCATGTTCCACACCCACCCACAGAATACCCTGAAAGAAAGCAGCCCAGTTGTTACAGATGTCTCTACCAGTGAAGACCAAGGACTGGTTCAACACACTTCTTTTGGGCTCCTCATCTAGAACTCTTTCTGTCCCTGTAGAGGAAACTTGGGGAGATAAAGCTGTAAACTATCTTATGGTCATAATGCCAAAAGACCTGCCCCATGCACATACGCTGCCTTGTCCTACCTGGAAATTCTTCTGTTCTGAGTCCTGATGCCCCTGTCCAACCCTGACAGTTACTTTGACTTTATTCTGATATGTTTACTTCCCACTCAGGTGCTGCTAGCCACTCAGCAACACTTCAAAGGGAAACTTACCAATGGAAAGTATTATTAATTTATTTCTCGGTGCCAAGGTTGATTGGCATTCCTCCAACATAAATGTGGTAGGACTATGTGTTGTGCTATTGTATTTTTACACAGTTCTTGCAGAACTGTACAATTTGACATTTCCAATCAAGTCCTGACAGTACAGAGAAGAGATGTTTTCAGAAGTGATGCCGAGGTTGTTTAGTGTTAGATACCTTTCTTGTGGCTTGATGATGTTGAACAGGATTCAGAACAATTGGAGATTAATAATGAATACTGTATGTCTGGTCTTGCCTTTTTAATGATGACACTTCCAGATCCAAGTGCATCCTGTCCAGCGGACTCAACACAGCAAACAACTCAGCTCCAGTCTCTAGACAGATTACGATTACATGTTATAAAAAAAAATGCTTTCTTTGATGCTCTTTATGTGTGGTCAACCAATGAAAATAAACAGAATTTCCAAAGAAGACAGTAAGAATGAATGAATTAACACCCAAAAAAAGTATAAGACTTTTTAATAAAAAAATTAAGCTTCTGCAACAAAGAGGTGGTCCGTAAAAACTGAAACTGTCTAATTTTGCTGGGTATGATAAATTCAGGTTGAGGAACACATATAAGTTACATCAGAGTTAGAAACCCTGCTCTGCAACTGGCTCGGAAATATCATGATCAAAGGAATAATAACAACTTGATTAATACTTATCTTTTACATGAGGCTACCAATTAGTGATAAAGGACAACAAATAAAGCAAGTCAAAGCAAATTTTGCAAGTGAAATCCAAACCAGTGTTCTGCATAATAGTGATGAATAAGGGAATTTGATAGGCTGAACCTTGAAGAGGTATTTGGAGCAAGAAGTATCAACACAGTGGTGATTAGATAACAACAAGTAGAGAACATGAAAATGTGGGACATGATGCGAGTATCTGAACAAGGATTCCCTCTCTGTTGACTGGTATCTTCTCTGTTTCTTAGGGAGCCTGTTAACAGAGTCCTGGTCAGAAAGAGAAAGACAGAGCTTGGTTGATGAGAACGGAATTCCTAGTGATGAGTTATATTTATTTTACCAACAGAAATGAGAAGACAAAAATGAATTTTAAAAGCTTTATACCTTTAAAGGAATAGCGAATACAGGTTGTTTCCTTTTTTTGACATATCTTTCTGTATCCGAAAAGTGGTGAGGTTTATGAATGAAATGACAAAAACGTGTTTCCCAGAGCCCAACTTATTTTGTTTCATAGGTATTCTTTAGTTGATCTGAATGGTGACTTGTTGATGAATATATTTAATGGCTAACAAAAGAGCAAGTTTGCAAAAAAGTGAAATAAAATAAATATATATTTGAATTATCTGTGGAGATACTACATGGCATTGAAAACTAAACACCCACTAACATGAAATTGATCTTAATGTCATTTTTTAAAATTCTTTTTATAGACAGATTTGCAAAAGTGTTTTCTTGACATAAGATAAAGAAGTGTTATCAAAGGACCAGGATGCTCAGGAAATTTAAAGCGTGTACAGTTAGTAAACAAAAAGGCAATAAAGGATGGTCAGTGCAAAGGCCTTTGATTCTATTTCCAGCTTGTGTAGGCATAGGAGCAAAGGGCCTTGAAATGCTTATTATTAATGTTATAGGAAAGTTATATGAACCGGTGCCTTGAATTAAAAAAAAAGCAATCTGGATTTATTTCAATCAGGGAGACATACGCTTTTCTTCTTTCTTACCTTCATATTCATTTTCTGTATTTCTAAACTAGAATAAAGATGGGAATGGAGTAATCCTGGTCAAGTTAAGATCACTGAGTTGACATTTGCTTCTGTTCTGGTTCCTTTGAACAACTTCAGGTTATAAAGAAAAATATTTTCAAGTTGTTTTATAAATCAAGCAATGTAGGGAATTAAGTCAAAAGTGTGCCATAAAATTTGTATTAGTCAAAGTCAGGATGCAAGTAAGAACAATGAAGTAGTATTAGCTGTGAGAATCTAGCTATGAATTTTTGGGGGTGAAAGAAATACATATCTAGTTATTACAAGTCTATATATGTATGGGAGTAGTCAAGACTGATCTTTTTGTGAATTTAAAATTCTGCATGCACATTCCTCCCCCTTCCCCTCCCCCCTTTATTAAAATTAGATGTACCAAACATATTTGCAATATCAAGGTTTAAGTAAAATACCAGTAACACTGCAGCTAGGCCAATCTGCTTTCTCTTCTTGATTCAAAAAGAGGGAAAGCTGTCAAGAAGTGGCCACAATCTGCATAAACAGTTTGTTTAATTCTAGTCCTAGAAATGGATTAATTAACTGTACTGTAGATTTCTACTCCTAGAGGTGAGGCATGTATCGATTACCTAGTAAAATGTTATTTATTGTACTACTTGAGATGAAGATGTAGATCCAAAATGTATGAAACTATGGATCTAGGCTATTGAAAAAGAAAGTAAAATATTTTCAGATATTTGATAGCTACATTAAGCATCAGTCATTTGGAAAGCTTTACATGAAGAACTAAACGAAGAGGAACAATACCAGTGAAAAATAATATATTCTAGGCAGACAAACTGGAGAAATAATTGCTTGTACAGAAAAAAGCACAGGGATTAGATACTTTCTGAAGGACTGAATTAGTAATAAAGGGATAAGTAATTAGAGGATTATTTTTTGAAAGTTCCTCTAAAACTGAAAGTGATGGACACTTTGCCAGGGAATTTTTATCATGGGGCCAGAAAAGCAAGAAGAGAGGTTGTAGAGGCAGAAGGAAAGTTGTTTATATGCAAGGGGCTCTTGGGGCTATTCTGAGTCCAAAATTAAGAGGCATGGTAACTTGTGTTCTTTTGTCTTAAAAGCATCAGAAAGAAGATAGTCCATTATGAGAATCATATTATAGTCATTAATAATAAATATGAAAGGCCAGATTTGACTTTTGTTAAAGGTGGTCTGGAAGTTGTTGTGAAACTCAGTGTGAAAAAAAATAATGTACCCTCTCAAACACAGTCCTAGAGAAAGCTCCTCAAGTCTGTTCTTTCACAAAATCTCTCTTAATCTGGTCCTTTCTGTGTAGCAGGAGTTGTAGCACTTATAGCTGTCACTTTGCTGCTACTCCAGGGTGAGGTACGTTATGCTTCCTGTGCAGAAGATGGCACGTGGCTCCTGGCTCCTAAATCTGGCTTTGCTGCTCTGCGGTGCTGTGGTTCTTGGAGCAGCAACGTACTTTGTGCTCCTCCTTTGCTGCCCTGGGCCTGGTGATCTCCAGCCTCTGCCCAGCACCGAGACAAGAGGGGAATGGGCAGGATTTTGTCTTTTTGAGAGACAGCAGCTCTCCCCTCCTGCTGCCTTTCTCTAGCCGTACTTCTAATTTGGAAAAGAAAATTGCAGTCCAGTTCACTTCCCATGAAAGCCTAAGAAATCCTGTGGAAAGAAATAGGCAGGGTTATGGAATTGAGGTATTAGGTCTAAGTAAAAGTGGCAAACCCGTGCTACCCGCTGAGCCAGGGAGAGCGATGCTCTGTCTGTCAGGGCCTCATGGATTTCCTTGGTGTACTGAAGTGCAGCCCATAGCTACAGCATTGATCCTGGTGCTGTAGGCTGTACCATGATGGGTTCTGTGTGATCACATCCACATATTACAAATGAATCATCCCAGGAAACTCGGCTGTGGGCAAAGCAATCCTCCCTGCGCCAAAGCTGGGCATGTGTAGGTGGGGGCACCGAGGACTGCTGAATGTGTTGCTCTCAAGTCCCTAATTTATCGATGCGAGCAACACATTAATACAGTCAGCAGGGGAAAAGCAAATGTTGCAGTGATGATTTACATGCTGTAAGAAGAGGTTTCCATAGGTGCCTTTTGCTTAGTCACCCGCATGATGCTCATTTATAAAGAACGAGTACAGAGTCTGATGCTTACTGCAGGTAGTCTGTTCAGAAGCTATTAGCTACAAAAATCAAGTCTGCTTCCATACCAACCTCTCACAGCACAAGCACCTACCTTTTTTTATGGATATCCAAATCCTCTTTTTTTCCTATGCATATAGGAAAATATTACACAAACAAGCTCCTGAGTGAGGAACCATTTCTCTCCCTGAAGGCATCCATGTCTGTATCTAGTGGTTTTTTTGGAGGAGGGGAGAACTAGGAGGTTTTTTACCTACTGTTCAGCAAATAAAATCAGGAAGAGATCGCCCTGTGAGGGAAGGAGAGTCACATATAATGAACAAAGTAACAATGCCTCCAGTTTTGAATGAAGATCATTTTCTCCTCGCGTTGACCTCTTTTCTGTTGCTGAGGACCAAAGGTTTGGTTTGCACTTATTTGGCAGCACATAGAGCAACATTTACCTTAATACTACCCCACAGTAACACAAAGGATAATAAAGTCAGAGATAAGAAATATGTGAAATGAAGTCTCCAGCTGTACATAGATTGGCCCATAGATTTCCAAGTCTGCCCTGGAGTCTTTATCTGGCAGCGAGGTCTTGTTTATTCTTTCAATTGAGTTCATGAGAAAGTGGACTTAGAAACAGTGGCAATGGCATGGGTATGGAACAGAGACTACATTTCTCAGCTTGACTCTGGGGAGGTAGTTTTGGTTGCATTTTTCTGTCTCTGGAAAACAGGTAGCTGATGTCTGACCAAGTTAACTTGGAATAGCATGCCCAGCTCTCTCAGGCTCGTTTGAAAGTCCCAGCCTGAAATGAGCTCTCTGTCTCAGCTCAGTACGTGTGACATACAGTGACTAAGTCTCCCCTTTCCTTTCTGGACAAAGACATACTCCTTTGGGAAGTGCATAGCTTAGTGTTTAGCAATTACTTAGCAAAGTGGAATACTCTCTTCAGTTGTATTTCCTGAATAAATCGCCTTAAATCCTTAATGATATCAACTATACAAGTTCTTGCCAACCAGTATGATCACAGGCCTACTTGGCAAGAGTATCTCGTCACTGAAGGCTCGGTGAGGGAATAGGGGCTGGCTGTCCTGAGCGGTGGCAGGGAGCAGAAGGCTGTTTCCACACCTGCATAGAATAGCAAGGATGGAGCTGCTCACACTAGCACAACTGCTCTGCTTTCACAGAAGAGATGCAATTAATGCTTTTTAATGGAAATGAAATTCTATAGCAGCTGGTGATCCAAAATGCTGACCAAAAAAATGGACTCTAATGAACTGTGCAATCCTCTTAATTTAGTTAGTTTACATAATTACATTTCTACCTCCTACTCAGCTCAATAATTGCACGGATGCCCTATCTTGAAAACCCATCTTTGCGCCTTAATGGAAAGGTTTAAATTATGCTGACCCACTATGCTAATAATAGTGATCAATAGCACTACTTCATCTCTGTTTATTTTTAAAGAACTATCCATGTTGTTGTGTTATTTTCACTGTAATTGGGATCTACAGTTATAATCAGCTCTTCCAGGTGTTGCAGAGATGGGGAGGATTGTTTCCACTCTGCTTGGGACAGTTAGAATTTTGTTTTCTTCCCTTTTCCTTTTGCTTCATCAGTGTTTGAGAAATCAATGAGCAATTCCCTGTTTCTGTAAACGATTCCTTAGTAGCAGTTTAACTTTACAAAATAGTGGCTTGAGGCGAGCCCACTGGTGAGAGCACCTCTTCTCATGCCACACGTGAAGTCAATGGAAGGTCATTGATCTATACCAGCTGAGTATCTGGCCTTACAAACACTGATGCATCTGTCTTTTGGTGTCAGGCCTATGACCAACATCAGTGTACAAGTATAGAAAATAGTTTTGTCTTTGAGACGGGCAAGATCACAAAATCCCTCCTGTTCAAGAAAAAACCATTCTGCTTTTGACCTTGGACATGTGGGGTTTTTTTTCAGGCTATTTCAAGACCAGTGATTAAAATATGGAATCTAAAAGGCACTCATGAACCTGAAGACCTAATGTACTCTGCAGGAAATTTTTATAATTGCATGTCGTCTTGAACCACTCTGCATATATTATTGATTTTATTGCCTTTAAAAACACCACCACCCACTCTGTTCAAGCAACAGACACTCAGCAATGGTAAATGCACAGACTGAGATTACACAGGCTGCATTAAATTTGTCTATTTATTTAATTTATAAATGAAAGAGATTTTATTATTTTTAGTGTTCCAAGGCTTTGAAAAACTAGACATATAATAATTGAGTTACAAAAAAGAAGCTGTTGAGCTTAAACCCCAGAAGGGTTTTTCCTTAGTGTTGTTTTTATTATCCCTGCTCATCCTGCAATGTTATTGGAGTTATCACTCTAAAGAAAGCCGGAAAAAATCCTGCTAATGTTGAATCAGTATGCTGTAACTCCTGTCAAATCCCCTTCATATTAATGATACCTGTTTCACTGCCACTGAAGTTTTGGTTTGCTGCCCTTGTTTGGTTGTTGTCCCTCTGTCATTCAGGGGTTATTTCAAGTCCCTCCCTTTTGACTTCTTCACCCGGAGCTGAGCTGAGGTGTTCACTAAGCATAGAGAACCATGCAAAAGTGTCTGCCAGAAATTCTGTCAACATTCTTCTCAGATATATCTGTAGTCACTTGGGCAGACTGGACGACAGTTTATGTTCACAATCGCTGACCATGAAAGTAGCTGAATCAGTAACACACAGAAAGCTCATCACCTTAAAACATGGCTTTATGGGATACTGTGAAATACTGTGGGAAATTGTTTGCTGCCATGGCAAAGCTGTTGAGATCTAGGGCTGGAGTCCTTTGACAGCTTTCTTTATCAAAAATTTCCTTGATTTGAACAAATCCATTGATCCACACAGGGTGGTAAAGATGCTACAGTTCCTTGGGTGAATATGAACTTCCATCAGCAAGGCAGCTCAAATATTTTTTGATTTGTCAACACCATGAAGTTGGGATATCAAACCTCATTGCAAATGGAGGTGTTCTGTGAACACTGTGAAACAAAGCAGCTACAAAGGCAGCCCCAGCTATGTCAGATCATCAGAAATATGCAAAACATCTCAAGGGAAAAGAAAGAAAAAAGTAATATATTGTCCTCATTAGTAAGTGCAGCTCTGGTGATATGAAGAGGCTTGTGTTGACTTATTTTTAAGATGGATATGGCCTTGTAGTATGCATGCCTGGATGCTAAAAAAAGCATCAGGTTTCTCCACAGAGTGCATAATTTTTGCAAGTTTTATACTTATTTCAGGCTGATGATCTCCTGATTATACTGTGTCCTTTTGCTGCAGAAGTTGTTGATCTTTGCAGGAAAAAAAAAGAAAAGAAAAAGGCTGAAATGTAGAAACTGTAGTGCTGTTATTTTGTGGTGATGGGAAAGATGCACCAGCATGCAGGTTTATTCTTATGTGACACATAATTGCTCAGAAACTATTTTTAAAACCAGGCTGAAAGAAATCACAAGGACGACAGAGAAGCTGTCTTTGACAAACCTGCTTGGGTTGCGTGCAGGGAAAGTTGAGGGCTGTAGGAACCACTCTGCAGCTACTGAGGCAGGAGGAGAGGGGAGCAGAACATCTCCTGCCCGGTCTGCTCAGCTCACGTGAGTGACAAAACCACCCTGCCTGCAATGTCTGCTGCTTCCCCACTGTAGCTTGTAACTGGCTCACAGAGAAATTCTGGCTAAGGAAAAGCTTCTGGATGCTCTGTAGACCCGTCTCATTGCTTCTTATTGCAGCTTGCTGTCACTATAGGCATTTAAAAGCCTCCATAATGCCAGACATTGCCTCTACTTATAAACCTTCCATCGCTAATGTTCTTAGACCATCATGACTACAGCAACATTATTCCACTGTATCACTTGTGTTTGCAGCACTTTGTGCCAACAGTGGCTTGTGCTGCTGGCAGTCGAAACCAGGAGGTTTAGACTAATGGCCTTTTGAAAACCAGGCACAGAAATGTCCCTGTATCTGCTTTTATTGTGGGCTTTCCAGGCACTCCACAGTGATCCTGTCCCACTGCTGCGCTGAACTGACAGCAACTGCCAGAAGTGAAGACAGCAAGTCTGGGGGACGAGCCTGTCTTGTATACTGACTCCTGATATATTGTCCTCCAGAGGGGAAAGTGCACAAGGCCACTTGCTTGTGCTGGTTCCCTCTGCCAGATGAGCTGGTGTCACCGCTTTATTAGCTGTCTGTGTTTGTGGAGCACAAGGCCACAGGTTCTGCCGAGGGTTCTGCTTGTGTACAGTTGGGAGATGAACACATTACGTTATCCCTCCACTGAAGTCCTTTAGACCCAGATTTCTTTATTTATCCTCTACTATGCCCAGCTCTCAGAGAAGAAAAGCACACTCTTTTATGCTCAAGAAACATTTTTCAGCTTTTCATCTGAATCAAGCATCCGTTACATTGTGTTCTCCGTTTCCTACACAAACAGCTGATGTGCAACTCCAGGTATGCCGGATTCAAAGGCATCTGCTTTATTTCTCACACTCTGGAGATTACAGCTGAGATGAAAGAATGAGAGGTCTGGCAGCTCCTCCTTCAGTGAGAATTGATAATGCCTGAGTGAGATTGTTTGTCCTGTATTTTGTGAGTATCTGATGTGACAGTCAAATGTCCTTCCTGCAGCCCCTTTAGCACCCATCAGAGTAAAACACATTCCCTCACCAAATGACCGTCGCAGCTGTACGTTCAGGCTATGCCTGCTCTGGATGAGAGCGAAGTGCTTCAAATCCAAGAGCCACCCACCACATTAACAAGAAGCCAAACCTCATTTTATTGACTTTTTTACTAGAATGTGCTGGTGAGAAAGGAAGGATTTTGACTAGCTCTGTTGATATGATACTTAAAGAGAAAAGATTTTGTTTTGCATGATCGTTTGCATTGGTTTTACTTTAAGTCCACCCTGTTCTTGAAGTCCCTTTAAGCAATCCTAGATTACTTTAGGGCATGTGCAAAGTAGGCAGAGTGCAGGTCTGCTGCTGTGCCAGTCACACCGTGATCCTTTCCTTTTCACCCAGAGAAGAAAAATGCAGCTTAGACAGAGCTGCAGGTCCTGAACTACAATATGTTACAAAGGACAGCACCTTTGCCAGAGATCTGACACTCACAGCAGAAGCTTATTTCATGGGCCAAATTGGTAACCATGCTGATTTCACAGATGTAGAACAAATAACGTGTCCGGTTTCATAATGCTAGGTTACATTTAAATATGATTAGCCTTTATAAGAAGTAAAGATGCCATCAGAAGTGTTACCTTTTAAACATAAGTGCAGGTCTCCAACCTTCAGTCAACCATGGTGATAGTTATCTTGGAGTTCATCTGGCAGCAAGCAAGCTGAACAAATATGTTTTACCTAAGGCACAACAACTCTGTGATGTCACTAAAAAACTGAATTATTACTTTTACCCCTGAAAGTTGAATGTTGTTTAAAATTTCAAGTTAATGAATTTTAGACACTTCACAATACAATTTATTCACTTATTCACTTCGTAAATTTTCAAATACAAGTATCAGAACATGTTCAAGGATACTATGGAAACAGACTGATTCAATTTAAAGAGCAAGCAACTAATCCTCATAGAGCTGTGCTTCTATAATTATGTGCTTAGAGTTTTGGAAAATCACAGGTAAACCTGGGGAAAAATATTTAGTTAATGTGAATTATTCTAATTTATCATTGGTATTAAGACAGTACCTAGAAACTGAACAATAGGTGATAACTTACTGTGCAATGCCATGTCCTACAGCAAATACCAGGAGAATGCTCATCCAAAATAACTTTTTGTCTATATAGCCAAGACTTAACGAAAGAGAGATGAAAAAATATTATCTTATCCACTTTCAAATATGCTGCTGAGACAGAGAAATTAAGTGACCTGACCAGAGACATTCAGAAAATCTGAGGAAGAAATTGCAACTGAGCTGAAAGAGTGTCCTCAGAAACTTTTTACTGGAACTGCTTTACACTGGAAAATTGTGTTTTCTAGGTGTGTATTTTTTTCCTCATTGCAAGGATCTCCTTTCCACATTTTTTTTATGAATTAAAGATTGAAAAAGCTGACATTCCTTTCTTCAGATAAAATATTGCAGTTTTCAGGCACCCTTCTTGGAAAATGTATTTATTTTATGTCATCAACATTCTTTACTAAAAATTCCTATTCTTCAATTAGGTCTGGTGTTGAGACCCTACCATTTCAGTAATCACCAGGCCATCTGTATGCTCCCTGAAAAGTTGCCACAGTTGCTTCAACAGCATCATCTATCCAAAAGCAAGAATGGCTCAAACTCATTTCGTGCCCCGTGTAATCTATAAAATGACAGTGAATATTTGTGGAGCTGCTTCTGTGCAGTCTAGGAGAAATACCATGCCTGGAAGGTTTTATTTCTACTTATTTTTTAAACTAGGTTGAACATACGATTGTGGAATATGTAATAAACTAAGGGAAAGGAAAAAAAAAAAACACCTTTACCTTATAATTAGCAACAAACGACTACAGTGGCCTAGGGGAAAAACCCACTGCCAGGAGAGTTTTGTGCCAGGAGAGTTTCTGGCACAGGGCCAGTTCCCTGAGAGAAGACAATGTGAATTTTAAAAAAAATACTATTTGTATCTCCCAGGCCAGGCTTTCTCCTCATAAAAGTTAGAATACCTTGAAGACTGCAGTAACCCAGTTTCTTGGCATGCAGATGAGCTGTTCTGGAGAGAGCAGACAAATGATGTTACAGCAGAGCTGTGCACCTCCTAAGGCTCTGGACCACTGAAGCCGGGGCGATGAACAGCTACGCTGGCTTAGCTCTGCTCAGCATTTGACCCGTTGCTGAGGGGGTTTCTGGAGAAGATGGCTTTATAGCCTCTTTGCGCAAGAGAGATGGTACAACAGGGACTGTAATACAACTGAGAACTGGGCCAACAGTGTCCTGGAGCACTTCAAGACAGAAACTGTCTGGGTTTATGCTTATATACAGCTGTTTCTTGTAGCTCTGGGAGTTATAAAATGTGCTCTGCTTTTCCTGTCAAAGACCCTAATTTAAAACCATATTCTTTAGGAACCGTACAGGCTGTGAAAAAAAAAACAAAAACAAAAACAAAAACCACAAACCTAAAACCACCCCAAAAAACAGTCTAGGAGAAAGTAGTTCATGTCCATTTGATTCTCTCATCAAGTTAATAACTCATTCTTGTAGTTTAAAATGACACATCATCTCAGAGATCATAGGAAATAGGGATTTAAATGACTAACTACAAGATAGAGGGCTCTACAGCTTGTCATGCAATCTTTCACCTTTAATAGGGCATAGAAGAAAAGTTCTTTGGATTTGTAGGTTTTCCTGGATTCTTGGAAAGGCATGGGCTACGCCTCTACTTAAAACTAATGTGAAAAAAAGAGGGGGCTTGTGCTTTTTCAAGAAAAGTATTTTGCATGCACAAAACGATCACAAAGTGTTCTCGTTCTTTTAATCAACTTATGCTTTATGTAAAAATACAGTCTGCCTTTGGGCTAGTCATCTAGGAACTTGTAAAAACTGGTGATGTAGTGAAATGCTAACACAAAAAGAGTCAGGAGGGCGAAACCACCAGTTTATAGAAATTTCTGTGCTGCTAACACACTTGAGGGTCAGTTCGTCCCCAGAAAAAGATGAGGGTTTAAGCAAAATGGAAGCTTTTACTTCAATACTGCCTAAACCCCATGTATAACCTGATAGGAATGAGCAGTTCCTTTTTCTTCCAGCTTCCTTGTTGCCATCACCTATGATGATGATATTGGCATCTCTGTAAGCTGAAACAGTGGGGCTCTCTAGGGGAAGCCAATCTCTCACTGTGTCATTTCTCTGCGTCGGCTCTTGGTCTTTTTGGATTGACAGCTCCTCAAAGCTGTGGATGTAGTGTTTTTCGACTGCCTCACTGGTTTGAGGTGAGCTTCTTGGCTTTTATGCATTTCATGGTAGTGTAGTAGAGAATTTGTTTTATTTTATACGTCTCAGCAGAATTAAGTAGCTTTCCTCCAAGTTTTTGGCTCTTTTCTGGCATGGATGGGACAAATCCAGAATATCTTTCAGCAACATGTGAAGTTTCATAAATGAAATTGAATGCTGGAGAGGAAAATGGTCCTTAATAAGACAGCTGAGTTTCTTAATGCTGGGAAGATTGCTGTATTTTTGTTAATGCCTTTGTTTTGTTAATGCCTGTGCTGCTAACACACTTGAGGGTCAGTTCGTCCCCAGAAAAAGATGAGGGTTTAAGCAAAATGGAAGCTTTTACTTCAATACTGCCTAAACCCCATGTATAACCTGATAGGAATGAGCAGTTCCTTTTTCTTCCAGCTTCCTTGTTGCCATCACCTATGATGATGATATTGGCATCTCTGTAAGCTGAAACAGTGGGGCTCTCTAGGGGAAGCCAATCTCTCACTGTGTCATTTCTCTGCGTCGGCTCTTGGTCTTTTTGGATTGACAGCTCCTCAAAGCTGTGGATGTAGTGTTTTTCGACTGCCTCACTGGTTTGAGGTGAGCTTCTTGGCTTTTATGCATTTCATGGTAGTGTAGTAGAGAATTTGTTTTATTTTATACGTCTCAGCAGAATTAAGTAGCTTTCCTCCAAGTTTTTGGCTCTTTTCTGGCATGGATGGGACAAATCCAGAATATCTTTCAGCAACATGTGAAGTTTCATAAATGAAATTGAATGCTGGAGAGGAAAATGGTCCTTAATAAGACAGCTGAGTTTCTTAATGCTGGGAAGATTGCTGTATTTTTGTTAATGCCTATTTGACATAAAATGACTAATGACAAGACCAGTTTGGACCAAAGAAGAAGCTGATAGAGCTTAAAATAGTTCCTACATCATGTTGGGTCTTGCAGGAAACACTGTTAAGGCCATGGGGCTTTGAGCAACCTGGTCCACTGGAAGGTGCCCCTACCCATGGCAGGGGGATTGGGAACAGATGATCTTTAAGATCCCTTCCAACCGCAACCATTCTATGATTCTGAGCTTAGAAATAGAAATCAAAGCTATATTTGGTGTCTCTGTTAGTACTTTGAGCCACAAGTAAACAAAAGGACCAGTAACACTTTTATTACTTTAAATATGAAGGGACAGGAGACACAATTTAGGTAGTTTAATATACCATATCCAAGTCAGCTTTAAATATCTTAGAAGTTGCTGTAACTTAGGTGTTTATGTTTTCATTGCTTACCTCAATTAACACAGGGATTGGCTGTAGAGAGCACTACAGCTGGCACAGCTTTGAGGAACATATGTTAAGAAAACATCAGTTTGCCTGGAAGCTGATTTTAATGGGGTAGTTTTGTGGCTGATAGCAAAATGGGGATAAGATTCAGAGCTTTCTTCTTCAGGCTATTTTTTGAATTGCAAACCAAATTTCCTTTTCTTGCTTTCTGAAAGGTAGATAGAAACCTCTGATACTGAAGAAGAAAATGGAATTTAATAAGATTACTTAATGTTCTCTGTTAAAGTAAGGGAAAGGTTATAGTGTTTTTATTCTTTATCAGGGCTGTAAGGAAAGACTTTGTAAGAGAGGATGAGAGGTGTGAGATGAAAACCAAAAAGACCAGAAAACTGTACGGGTAATATACCTACCTGCAAGTAATGAGAAGAGAACACTTATTTTCAGTAAAAATGAAAGGGTGACAACTGATGCATTAGATGTGATAGGCTGAAGCCACTTCAGTAAAATATTGGGTGAAAACATTGTTGTTTAGATGGAGGTGAAAGAAATGGGAATGTCGTGATTTGTGGAATAGGCGGGTCCTCATTGTCCACTGTAGCCTCACCCACGATCAGCTTTGCAGTCACTTATGCAGTGTAAGAGAGGGAATTCTGTGCTCCTATGCATCATTTATTTTCTAGAAGGATCCGGGGTTTTGGGAAGTATTTGCTGATCCTACTGGCAGCTCAAACAGAAACAGACAGTGACTGATTCAATTAAATGATAAAAATCTATTACCACCATTACCACCAAAAGTTCTACTCGAGGTAAATAGCACACTGAGAAAGTGGCAGATGAATAGCTTTCGTTCCTGTCTTTGACAGGTGCCCCTGGCTCCTCTCTGGGGCTGATGTAAGGCAGTACCAAGGGGTGGCGACATGAAGGGGGAAAGTAATTTATTCTTCTTGAGCACCAGAAGTGCCAAAATTCAAAAGTCAGAAGTGTGATTTCTGCACAATTTCTCAGCTTTTATCAAAAGATCTAAGGTAATTTCCAGTCTGTATAGCTTCCTTTAAAGATTTTCTTTGTGTGAAAACTGACCCTTATAGAGACAATGAATTGCTCACCAACATAGGTCTGGAAAGACACTTTCCTTCTTCCTACATAGTGTGGAGTCCATAGGCTGGTCCATAGGCTGTACTCTAGTATACTTCAGATTTACTAACAGTTTTTTCTCTTCAGACAGGGGAAGGAAAAGTAATCATGACAAGCCTGGGATAAACCTAAAATTGTAGGTAGGCAAAATAAGACACTGAAAACATACGGGTCCAAACTTCAGCCAAGCAAGGAAAAAGGGGGATTCCCAAAGCTGATGAGTTTAAACGAAATAGGCTTTGTGAATCTATAAGATGTTTCTAATCCTGGTAGGATATGAGGTGGTGTGAGGATGCTATTGCTCAGGCAATGGGGTCCATTTACCATGGTAATCACACAGAGAAAAAAAAATAAATAATGGAAAAGCAGCAGAACTTCTCAACATCTCATAAAGATTGTAAATTAGATGAACATACCTAAAGATTTTAATGAAAGCTGACACTTGTCACTTTCTGGCTGTAATCTAATATTATCTTTTTAAAATATTTTTGTGGAAGGTCAATGTTGCAGTTAACTTTAGCTGTTTATTTTAACTTCTCCTTCTGAATAAATTTGACAGTGCACATTTTTTTTCAGTAAGAAATAGAATAACTTGTCCTCTGAAGAAGAGAAAAAAAAATGTTACTGCAGTAAAATTACATTAATGGAAAATGTGTATGTTGACAAAAGACTGTGGAGATTTGGGCATGCTTTTATTGATAGGACTTGATTAGCCTAATTCCCTTCCATCCCACTGCTTTTAGAACTTTCATATTAATGTAACCTCATATTGATTTGATATGCATATAGCATATCTATATGTATGCATACAGCTAGCCCAGAAACCTGGAGTATCTGTTGGAATTAATTTTCCAAAGGTAGCAGTCTAAGGGTGCTTCTGGGTTTTATTTTAGCTGTAAAGTGGTTAAGAAAGGTTGAACTGTGAAGAAATTAATAAGTAGAGTAAATCAGTGGGAGATTTTTACACCAGCTGAAGTGAAATTTGACCCTTTGGGAGAGTTCAGGAGACCCAGAGAGAAATCTTTTCATTCAGGCTGTTTGTGGAGAAACAGCAGTGATCAGCTCCAGCTGTCGCTCTCACTAAAGGCAATTACAGGTGTACTTCCCCACACTTGACATCTCATTTTCTGAGTCTGGAAAGTTCAGATAGCATTTAGCTCATTATCCCCCAGTGGCGTCGTATGTATCATTTTTGGGGTTTTAATGAAAGTTAACCATAAAGCCGTAATATATGCTGAACCTCTCCAGTGCAAGGAAACAGGAATTGGTTTTGACAGTTCTCATAGCCGCTATACTTTAATATACTGGGATAAACAGGACTGTAGCCTATATGAGTGTTAAGGGGAAAAAAAAGTTGGAATCTATGTGAGGAAGTATAAGAGAACATGGCTTTATAAGTTTATTACAGTCATTCCTGAAGAAACCTGTTGGGATTGGTGTCTTGTGCTAGACATAGTATACAAAGAACATCAAGGAGGAGGGATGTCTTGATAAGAAGTGATCCCCCTGTCAAAGTCATATTGGCAAGACAGAGGAGAAGAAAGGAGAATTCCCTTGGTGCATGCTATTCATTTTTTCCTTTTTTCCCCCTTTATTAAGGCTCATCTTCCCTGTCACACTGTTTTTACCCAAAGAATAACACAAATCTGACATAGTCACACACTTACTCATTCTCTTCCTGAAAATGGTGTGATATAATTATTCGCAGTTTCAGGGAAAAACTCTGAAGGCTGTTCTTTTTTCCTCTTTTCTTTTATGTCCACATCCTGGCTATTTGTTTCCTCTGCAACTCAGAAAACTAAAATAAAGTTGTATTTTTAGAATACCTTTGTAGAAAGCTCACCCAGTCCCAGAAAAACACCTGGAAAAAGGGATGGGTAGGAAGAGAAGCCGACTTGTAGGCTAAAAATTAGAATAAAGAAAACAAACTTAAATACATTTGGGACCTTTTTAAAACTTCCCTCAAAAAGAAACTTTTCACTAGCTTACAAAAAACTTCAGGTCAGTTTAAAGCTTCTTTTCTGGTTCTGGTGATACAGAGATACAGCAAAGGTATCTTCCTATTCTGACAGGTGGAGTTTCTACACAAACTTAAGGGGAGAAAGTCACAAAGTATCATAGAAACCCTTCTGTGTACAAGACTCCCAGTATACTTAGGTGGAGCTAAAAGGTTTTCCAGTGGCTTCACTATAAAACGTGACAGTGACATTTGAAACTCTGACATATGGTTTTATGTGGACAGGTGTCGATGGCTGGGAACAAAGCATGGCTGTATGAAAAGCTTGATGTGGTGTTTATGAATGAAGCAGAGTTGAGAACTTCAGTGTCATTTCACTGCTGTTGGAATGAGTAATTTAGGATTAAACCTTTGACCAACAGATTTAATAAGTTTTGTTACCTGCCCTGTGAAGTGCTCAAACCCTAGCACACGTGGAAAATTTTTTTTCATTGGAAACAGTAAAAGCTGAGGTAAAATTGGACACCAAATATTAACTATACCCAAACTGTTCAAGCCTCCTGCTTTCCCTGATAACTTCTGCAACACAAATTTGATTTACAAATACAGGAATACAGTTAAAGGAAAGGAAGAAAGAAATACAACAGAATATCTGAACAATTCCTTTATATGCTGAGGAGCTCCTGCTCTGGCTGCACTGCTTGTGCTCACACAGATATTGGTTAAATACTTCATTTTTAACATTGAAATGCATCTGTCAGCACATTGGTAGTCTCTCATGATAGCCTGCTCTGCCTTATATGCACTGTATTGATAGCATAGGAACCAGGAGATACTGCTGCTTCTCTATATTACTCTGAATTACAGAGGATTTCTGCTCATAGCTTGTTGTGTTTCCACCAGAATCTTTTCTGGGCCTTCTGCTACTGTTCAATGCTTCTTGGAAGCAACCCTTGATTAGGGTTGCAGTCATATAGAGTGTAAGCTCAGATGCTTTTTTTTTTTTTGAAAGAGTTTTAGATCATGTTTGCTATAAATCTGTGTCACCTTTTTTTGAATAATGCACTGTTTTTACTGTTACTTGCATAATGCTTTCTGTGCTTTTGGAATGTGTGTGACGTTTCTGTACAAAATAGTCATAATTCAGCAATGAAGATAAGAGGTTAAGATTGGGATTTTGACAATCAAATATGGCTGAAGGCATCTCTGAAAGAACACCATGAGGGTTTGAGGTCTTGTAACCTGTTCTGGAATGGCAGGCAGTATCTTCTGTGGCAAAAAATGGAAGTGTGATCAGGACAAAGTCATCAAGGCTCTGTGTGTCAACTGATTTGCGGATGTCAAGATTTCTGCTCAGTCTGAGCAATGGCAAACATGTTAATAGCTCTAATTTAATCTCACACAGTTCAAATTGCCTCCATAATTAGCAGTTAATGCTCATATATGTTAAATAAATCCTCTGTATCACAATGAACTTTTTATCCAACAGAAATGTTAAATTGCAAAAACTGGGAAATTAGGATGTGGTAACAGAGCTGAGACTGAGGGAACACATCCTTCAATTAGTTTATTCATGCATGTACTGCTTTTCTACTAATATGCTATTGATTGAAAAATATTTTCCCCTGGAGGTTATTCTACACTTCAGTGAAGTTGTTCATGAGTCATAGATTAAAACCTTAAAGAATGAAGAAGCAGCAAAGTTCATACCGCTGTTGATGTATAGATCAGTCACTAGGAATACAGTTTTGTCTCTGTCAATAACACCACTTTAAGTAATGTGAAAATTGCATGTTATCCCTGTAGGCACAGGTGAAACAAACTGCATCAATAAACATGCAGCTTTTTGTTCTTTTTTTTTTTTTTTTTTTTTTTCTAAAGATCTTAAAAAAAATTACCAAAAACTCCACCATGTAGGATAGTACAATGACATTTCCATTAGAAGGTAAATAAAACTCAAATGAATATAAATGCCGTTGCATGTCACTTGTCGCAGGCACTCGCTTGCTAGCAAGATATATCTCATGTCTTCTTACAAAAAGTAAACAATGCAAAATGTCATACCTTATACACTGTTTGCAAAAATTATGTTCCATTGCTGCTCTCCCTGGTTGGCTGTAAAAAACACGTACAGGATTTAAACAATGTCTGAAAGACCTTGACAACATTACTTCAGATGTCCAGATGGTATATAACAAAATTCTTTATGGCTTTACTTGCAAAACCAGTCTCACAATTCTGATCGCTTTTTTTTTTTTTTTTTTTTTTTTTTTTTTTTTTTCTAAAGAGCTTGAAAGAAATTGCACAGAAATGGAAACATTCTCCTGGAAATTCAGCAATGCTGTCTCCTGGTCAGCTGCCTCTACTCTTGTATCAGAAAATGTTTTTAGTGCAGGCAGTAAAACAACACTGTTGAATACTAGATACTGGGCTTTTCCCAGTTTATGTGTGCTTTCTGTTTGCACAGATGTCAGGTATGAAAATCAGAAAATCACAACAGAAAACCAGCACAGGCTGTTTATGACCATCTTGGTCATGCCACAAAGGGCAGGTAAATCCTGCGTAGGGAGTGGTTTCTGCACAGAACTGTTCTGCACTGAATGGTACACAAAGTCTTGAAATGGCAGGTACTTAGATCTTCATGCCTTTTCAGTGCATCGCATTGAATGTCCCATCTCAGTTTTTTCTCCAGATCATGCTTCTAGTGTGTACATGGGCTGCACCTCAGCTCTCAGCTACCACGTCTGCTAGCATCACTTTCTCAGTCTGTCCTCTGCAGTAACCACTGCTTTCATCCCCTTCCTCCACATTTGCCTTTGTACTGAGCAGAGACTTTGATCTGTGTCGTGGGTGGAACTTATTCTCTGTCTCCCAGAGAAATCTAATTCCCTCACAAGGAAAGATGTAACCCTTTAACAGCATATTTTCTCCACATAACCAAGAAAGGCACGTGTTATTGTTACATGTGTAGAAGTGATTCCAGCCTCCCATGAGCCTGATTTTGTATTAGAACTTCACCAGATGTGAGGAACAGCAGTTTTTCAGACACTTAGATATTTTGTTTTCCTGTATGTAGATCTTACTGTGCTATGTGCCAGAGTTTCTGACAAAGTTCACACAGCAACTGTCTGAACACCCTTAAAATTTTATCTACATCTGAGAACTTGATTGTATCGATTTTTGGTTTTCATCTCTAGAACTCGTCAGACAGTCTGGATATACCTGCTAAATTATGATAGTTCAGACTCTTGTGTTCACAGAGTTCTGCATGAAAGGCAGCGATCAGTGCTCAGTGATATGGTCCTGACTGGCCAGCAGGTGGTAACCAGCATCTGCTATTCTCACGGGGGACATTCCCATCTTGAAGGCATATAATTTGAAGCATTGATATTCAGTGGGAAGGAGGGGCACAGAAATCAGTAATGCTGAAAAGAGGAGCTAGAAATAACCAGCAGTAAATTAGATCTGATTTTGTAGGATGATATATTGGGGAAAAAAGCCCAGTAGGATTTTATGCTTCAAATGTAGGCTTCTCAACACACAGCTGTGACATACTTTTTCCTCTTTCTTTAGCTCTAGGGGTGACAGTACCTAGAATAATTCGCTGTGTTCTGACAATGGAATATACATAGACCCCCAGAAGGAAAAAACAACAACCCTAAAGAGATCAGACAAGAAGTAGTGTAATGCTAAGGCAGTGCAAATAAAAGGCTAATGGAAGTCCATGAATTTGTAGTAGAATTACACGTGGACAGAAAAAGGATAGGGGATGAAAACCTAAATTTATGTCAGAAAGATGTGAACACACTTAAAGAGGGAGATATATGAATGTGGAGGAAAAATGAGTAGAATAAAGTGGTTAATCAAACTGAACATCAGGCAAGACCTTCTGAAATTAAGAAGTCCCCCAGTGGAATTATTAGAAGTCTTCAACACATTTAACGGTTGGAAAAACCTTTAATGTAAAGAAATACAGGACTGGGCAAGCTACCAGAAAGATAGGTAAAGAGGGAGTAAGGGTATGATGTCCATTTCGTCTGTTTGCCTTTGCCTGAAAAACAAATAAACTGTAGTGATTCATTGGTTTTCAAACCTGTTCTGAGAGTGCTATGTTCTGAAGCAGTATGGTAGCTCAGATGTCTCTGCCCAAGTTCACAACAACTGTACTTGACTCCTGAAATTTGCCAAGTAAGCTAATTTTCTTACCATTGAAGTCTTGGTAGCTGAGATTTGCTACTTCAGGAACTACCACTGAAGCAAGAGCTTCGAGAAGACCTTCTTGGAGTATAATCATCCAGCTAACCAGTGCAATGGTGATAGTGCCCTCTCTGTAGACAGACCTAGTTCTCCTGTACTGTGAGGGTTTAAATTCCCAAGTTTAAAAGCATGACTGGTAAATGTTAGCAAATGGAAAAAGTCAATGGATGACAGAATCATAGAATAATTTGGATTAAAAAGCATTTCAGAAGTTTATCTTGTTCAATCTCTTGCTCAAGCCAGTGTCAACACTAAATTCAGACCATACCAGTTTGTTTACAAATGGTTAAGTTTCAAGTCTCCAGCCTATCAAGTACAAGTACTTTTGTAAACAACTGAGCAACAGGCCTTTCTAAAAAAGCCTAAGATCTTAGGAGAAACTTCCTCCTAAACTCTTAATTACATGACCCTAAATAGAAAGAGAAAACCTTTCTTAAATCTGTTAACACTCATCTCCATCTTCTGCTGAAAGTAGATTTTGTCCTAAATCAGCACTGTTAGGTATCACGGTTAGATAAGAAGTTACTTCAGCATCCCTCCTTGTGTTCTGGAATGTCTTTTTTTCTGAGACAGGAGAATTTTGACCCCAGTTAAACATGGCAAGGACTGTCCCTGATCCCATAAGAACAGTACATAAAACCACAGTGCAAGTTGCAATGCAGGAGATTGCTAATCTCAGAGATTGTAGAAACCAGCCAGTCTTACAGAATCCAGTGAATTTGTGGTTTGCTGGTGTCTCTGCAGCAATAACCTACACTTCAATATGTTCCCACTATAAAGCTTTAAGACCTCCTTCTGTGTCCCCAGCTGCACTCTTTGATTGTTGTATTGTTTGTCTTTTCTCCACCATTTTTCTTCTTTCACTTCTCGTCTGCATCCCTGTTTTTGTCCCTAAAGGCGCAGTGTTGCAGCCACTAGCAGTGCCTGATCTAAGGCTCCCATAGTACAGTGAACTGTTTAATTCCCCTAGACATTTCCCTATGGCAACTATCCATAAAAATTTGTTTTGCTGAGGGCAATTCATGTCATCTAATAAAGAATTGCAACAGGAAATCTTATTTAAGGTAAGTAGGCTGTGCACTTCCCATATCATAACCATGATGCTATAATTCATTTTGACTATCACAGATTTTTAGTTCTTCTCTGAGATTATTTCTCCTGCCTGGCGCTTACTTGAGCAGAAATTAGTTCTCTTATTCTCCCACCAATGAAGTGAGGTAGTCTGTTAAAGAAATTTGTATTTCTCCTGATGCTCAACAATGATGTTCTTCTCCTCCTAGAACTAGGCTTATCAAGAAGAAAGTTTGGACAATACTCTATAAGACACTTGTCTTAGCAAGAGAGAGCAGAGGAAGAGTTTCCATTAGTAGCCTGAATAGATCTCAGAAAACTTGCAGACTAAGGAAAATGTCCTGTTAATGAATTTGCAAGGCCAGTGGAATAAGTGTCTGTTTACAGGCTGCAGAAAAACTGATCTCAATTTCTCTGCCTGAACATGAATTTTTACTTTTATTTTTTGTTTGTATTTGTTTCTCCTTGAAATATTCAATAGTTCCCAGGGGTATTGTCTTCAGGAAGCTAGGGTCACTATGTTGTTATTTATTACTGTAACTCCAGACACCTACTGCATATCTCTGCTACCCATCTAGATTTTATATAAATAAAAGCTATTGAATATAAACATTTCAAAGACAGAAAGTAGCCTATCCTAAGCTCATAGGTTTGACATCTGCTCATGTAGGACAACGTTTGCTCAAGTAGCCTATCCTAAGCTCATAGGTTTGACGTCTGCTCATGTAGGACAACGTTTGCTTAGGAGTAGGCATCTTATCTCAGAAGCATGCATCTGCCTTTATGGATGTGTACCTACTTTAAACTGCACTATGTAATTTAGGCTGTTAATTTAATTCAGACTTAGCATAAGAAAAAGCAGGCTATGAATTTATTTTAAAATCTTGTTTCTATTTCACTTCTTGAGCCACATAATGAGTGCTAACATGATGACATATTGAACTTCATGCATGTCAGGGCACATCAGGGGCTTTATGAAGCTTGGTTCGTGCAGTCAAGGAATCGTGGCTTTGGATGGATTGTTCTCCTCGGTTTGTTTTTGGCAAAAATTAACTGTGGGGAAGCTGAAATACTATAGGAATAAATGCTACAGTGTTTATTGCATTATGAATTCATCTTCTACACAAGCCAGTATACTTTTATATGGAAAGAGCATAGGCATTTTTCTTCAGTTGGGTAAGGGGAGCAAAAATATATATATATATTTTTCCTTCTGGTCAGAGAATAATCTTAAACAAATACAAAATATAGTTGTCCCTCCAACGTGTTGTGATAACCCTAGAGTCTCTTCATTTTTTACAGAGACTCAGACTAGGAAGTCAGGAATGAAGAATTCTACCCCTTTAGTCTATAGATAAAATATATCCCAGCTGGCACAGTTTTCCTTACTTAAAACCTAAGCTTTTGAAATGAGGTAATTACTGGGAACTCTTTGGCTCTTTTTGTTTGTTTTTATTTAAACCCACCCACCCCACCACTCCCTATATATATTATTTTAGATTTTTGCAATTTTAAAGAAAGGCTTGAAAATATAAACAGGCACAGTGAAAACCAGCTGCCTGAGCCTGAAGATGACCGAAATGTAACTTTGAGAGGTGCAGCAGGTTTCCCAGGCAAACAGATGGACTTGCAGTGCTGGTGGAGGAATTCCTCTTTCCTCCAGTTGAAATTTCTGTACTTTTGAGCAAACTGAGCTTGAAAAGCTCCATTGAATGGCAGTAGAGAGGTAATGAGAAGACTCTTCCCCACATCTCCCTCCCCGCCCATGCCCCACCTGGGTTGGCTGGGAGTAGAGGCTACTTAGGATGTATTCAGACTTATTTCTTGTTTTGTATGGCCCCACTGTCTTAAAGATTTCCCCCCAAATCAGCCATTTCATTCACCTTAGCATACTCTGCTAGATTGTTACTGAGGCAGCAGCTGCATGACCAGTGTGAAGATGTAAGAATTATTTGAACTGAGTACATTTTTTCAATGGATAATGCATTTGATTAATGTAGCCTCTTCATCTTTGAATTGAATGTAGTGTCCATCTGCAGATCACTGTCTGATTGAGTTAGGTTCTTACATTAGTGCCAATCATACAGCACATACACAGATAATGTTCTCATTATTAAAATTTACTTGGCAATTTTTATTAATTTTTTTTTTTCCATTTCCTTTGGCTTCATTATAAAAAAGTCATTGACTGCACATAGCTTGTACAACCAGAATTTCTATTAGAAGCTACTGAAGCTTTTTCAGAGAAGTGATAAACAAACGAAATAATAGAATCTCATAAAATGTTTTCTTTTTAATCCTGTCCACATGGGTCTTCCAAAATACTGACCTCTAGCAATATTACAGCTGTATGTTAGGTATTTTGTACATGCATCCAGTTGTCCTTGATTCATTAGATTTTGATTCCTTTAATGACCTTTTGCCCAAGAATTTAGCATGAAATTTAGCAAAACATCCTTTTAAGATTAAATCAGCATCAGAGTCAAGTATATCAATGCTTTCACTGCCCTAAAACAGCTGTAATCATAAAACAATCTAAGAATATTGTAAGTCTACCAGTACTCTGATACATCTTCATCAGAGTGTTGCTATGTTTGTCCAAGCTGATGGGTATTTAGAAAAGAATAAAGTAATCAAAATGGTGGTATTAGGTATTATGTAACTGCTCACCCCCACACATCATTCTTCTCTCAAAAGCAAAGCTCTGTGTTTTTTTGTCATGCTTGATAATTCACTTACAACTAACTTTCTGAAAATACTTCCACCAACAATTTTGGAATGTGCTCTCTATTGGTAATCATACAGGTAGCATTAATTTTCTTCCATGTTTCCTGGAGAGCTAGTGTAAATGGAGTGCAAACGTAGCAGAAGTAAAATTATGCTTACACATGAAGAAGTATTACTCAAAAACTGGCCACCTGGCACAGTGAGCCTGGCAGTGACTGTCCAGTTCTATCCACTAGAACAAGGTTTCATTTGTTGTGGGTTGGTTAACAAATATGTATTTCTAGTCTTCTGTATCTTTACAGGTTCTTTTCAATTTATAAAGTTTTCTGGAGATGCCATCTCCTGCTTGTGACCTTACATAAGGATTTCTCTCTTTTAGGCACTGAACAGTGTGATTTCCCCAACTGTTTTATGAGGCAGATGCATATATTCTGATAGATTTCCCATTAATTCCTGTTTCCTACAGTTAGGCACAAAGCTGCAAGTTTGTTCCTGTTTTAGAATGTAAGATATTTTGTGTCTCTTTGTGTCCATCAGTGTTGACCGGAAGCTGAAGGGTGTTACTTGTTTGCCTTTCCTTTAATCTAGAAGGTAACATTAGTAAATGCTTTATGTACTATGTTACGGACTGGTACTTGTCATTCAAGAATGCTTGTTTCATCTGTAACTACATCCACCAAGGTACTATCGGACTCTTAGAAAGAAGGAGATTAAGGTACAATGGTATTTTGCTGCTATGAAATATTGGAGTACGTTTTAAAACACTGCATTTTCTTTCTTTAGCTCTGATAATTTCTTTGTTTTGTAAATCACAAATCTCATCTTCAGTTGGCTTTTTCAATTAAATGTGCACTTGGGCAAAATGGCTTTGGCAAAACATTTGCAAGCAGTATTTTTTAACATCACTTAAACCTTTTCCCATCTTTGCCATACTATACAATCATCCATTTCATGTGCCAGAACCTTAAATAGACTTCAGATATTAATTGCAGTGCAGTCTGTTATAACTGTAAAACTAAGTCCCATTTCTCCTCCAGTTCAGAACTTCTAGATTCTTCCTTGGCAAGAAGTAGGGCCATGATGCAAGATTTTTCTTCAGTGATTCTGATCTAGCTGGTAATATATCGGTCGTGTCTCTCCTCAGTTTCTCAATGTACTTCATGAGCAGAAGTGGCTGCAAATCTGGCAGAGGAAAGCTCAAGAAGCCAAATTCTAAAGAACCCAACAAAACAGCAAAGCACACAGACCTACTATGTTTCTTGTGACCTGGATTTCTTCATTTTTGGTTAACTATGTGGCAACAGTCATTTCACCCCTAGGGTTTACACAAACATTAAGATACTGTTTCCAGATGTGTTAGAGGCTGCTTCTGCTGCCTCCTCATTCCACTAGGAATTTGTATTAGTGTAAAAATACCAACCCTCTCAGATGAATCCTGTTTTCTGCCAAGAAAGACACAAACCCCATACAACTTAGATGTACATAATCAAACTACAATACATGAATACAATGCTGAAGGCATTCAAGATTTTCCATAACAAACACTGCTTTTTGTTTTGTTTTGTTTTGTTTTCTTGCCTGCTACTTAAAATCAACTGGCTTAGCAAGTCATATTACTGTTTCCAAAACAGATACCATCTTAGCACAGGATAGGAAATTTTGAACCACTGTGTTTAATTGTGACCAAAAAATGATTATTGATTTAATGGACATCTCTGAGGTATTGAAATATTTGTCAAACATTTCTGTCTACCAGCTTAAATGACCTTTTCAGAATTCCCTGACCTGTGCATTGGCAAACACAGTGCATCTGCCCCAAGCATATGCTTTCTAGGCAGAGACAAACAGACTCATCATTAGGATGATCTCTTCGCTGCTCAGATATTCCATTTATAACAAATATTTCAATGCACTGAGTTAGAACAACAATCTGTTTCCAGCTTCCAAATCTCAAAATACTATTTTGCTTCTGGTTTATATTACTGAAGAATGTATATTACTGAAGAATGTTCCTAAAAGAGAGCCCACATCATTAAAGTTCTCCATCTGTGCAAGGCTGGGGACATAAATGACTTGGGATAATACTCAACTGGTTTCCTTGATGGGTCATTGTTTTTAATGGTCTGTTTCAGCTTGACTCAGGAATCTTATTACAAGGCAAATGAGAGCAATTTGATGGTCAAAATCAGACTCTCTTTAAATACAAAAACTTGTCAGATTATAATTTCTTTTACAATGATGTATAATATTAATGCCTTACACTTAATGATATATAGGTAGATATAATCCCCCACCATATAAACATCATCAATTTTTGAAAAATACTCAAGTATCTAGCAAGTACCCACTTCCTGAGAAATACAGTTTACATAACCAGTCCTCAAAAAAGCTTTGTTAAAACTCTTCCAGGGGGCAAAAGTACATATTTAATGACACAATAAGGGACCGAGGCAATATTGCATTAAAAAAAATAAATTCCCCTTTTCTCACCTGAAAGTCACCAACCTGCCTTCTCAGGAAATATCTGAAAGCGCTCCATAGCCAAACTGCTGAGCTACAGCATATACAATTCAATAAATAAGTCTTGATAGTCTCCACTCATGCTTTATAGAATATGTAACATGAATTCTTAGATAATCTAGCAGTAATTGAACAGAGGAAAAGTTTAAATGATTTTATGCAATTCTAGAGGACAATTAAAATAATAATATATTAGTACCTATGACACAACAAAACTGTAGGTACCCCTCGTAATTCTTCTCCCTCACTCTGCTTTGGTTTTTATCTAATTTAAATTTAAATTTAAATGTAACAATGTAACATAGATATACTTCTATACTTCAAACATAAGTGTGTATAAGCATTGTCCTTGATCTTTTTTCAGGAAGGATTTCTCAGTCTCTGGAGTATGATCACACTCTGTTTTGTATGTCAGTTAAATTTGTTGTATCTTGAGAACAATGGCAACATCTCTATTCATTTCTCATTGCAAATCCCGGGTGGGAAGAGACAGTTTCCACAGCTTAGCTCCCAGAAATCAGAGATCTACCCTGCCATGTGTTAGTTCATAATACAGCAGTGAAGTCATATTCCATAGTTTCAGAAACAGAGGCTACACACATTGAGGGCACTCTTGCTGTCTATTGTGGGGGACTGTGCCTGACTGTAGGGACCAAGCAGAACAACCATAAAGCACCTGAACCCATGGTTTGTGCACTGACCACTGCAGAATCCTGATGATGAAACCAGAGAAAAGAAACAGCTCCTCCAAAGAGCAGTTCAGAGCCTGTGCTCTGAACTTAGGCTCCGCCGGGGCACATTTCCAAGCAGCTCTGTCTCTCCATTGGCAGCAGAGCAAGCCTACAGTGATTAGCTTCCCAGCACCACCGCTGACCCATGCAGCACTTCCCTCTATAAACAAAACAGACCCCTCTTGCCTATGACTTGCTTCTCTGCTTGCCTTTTGGCCAAGGTCAAATGCAGTAATTTGATGAGCATAGGATATGCTGCTGGCTTTCTTCTGACACAGCTGATGGCAACCATTTAACTACGTGGCCTCTGACTTAGAGCAGTCTGGCAATTGTTATAATCCCATGCTTTTTAAACCCACTGCTAACAGGGGGTTTACAAAGACCTCCATCTTTCCAACAAACTTTCTGCTCCCAGGCTGATAAAAATGCTGACAGTCTGCCAACACATTCAGTTTTCTGCATTCTGTTTTTAAGATTTTCAAAGAGCTCAAATTTTTAGTGGGAGTGCTTCATTTTATTTTTACTTTTTTGTCTTTTGTTTTGGTTGAAAGAATTAATAGCTTTAGGGCAGATGTCTTCAACATTTTGTGATTAAAAATGTGACCTCTAGTAAATAGCCTATGCTATTTTTCTCCTCACTTAGTTACTGCAAAGATCTCATACTGCACCTAAAGAAAAGGTTGTCTTCCCAAGACACATAACTTATTAATGTAAGACTGGTGATAGTCCTGAGACTTTACTATGAAACCATTTATGCTACAGATCCCAAATGCAGCTCAATTTGTTCAGGATCTGCAAGTGTGTCTGGTTCATGGGTATATTATTTTTTAAAAGCAATTAATATTGTCATGTCACGTGTCACCTTCATTTCAAACTGGGGCTGGAAACAAAACTGCTGTGATGCACAGAATGACATTTAAATCTTGCAGTTTCAGGGTGTAACAGTTTTAGTACGCGGAGCATTTGCCATGAGGTATGTATGGTACTTTTGTATTGAGTCTCCTCACCTGCAGAGTTTGTGATCTGCTGGAACAGGCCCGATAGGGTGGGAAGTATCTTTCTGACATATTGTAAAATCAAGTCTGCAAATGGAAGGCAATGCTATTCTTAATCCTCATAACTGGGGATAATCTTCCAAAAGGAGCCAAATCTCTGCAGAAGACCATTTCTTCATTTCATGTGAAATAATTGCTGGAAAAGAAATAGAAGCAGAGGACAACTCCCCTGGATGTTCAGACCACCACTCTCTTCTCTCTGAGATGCTGCTTTTTACAAGTATGTTTGCTCAAAGTATGTTCAGCCACAAAGTAAGTGAAAACTAAATTTCTTCAGGTGCCTGTCTACTTTCTGGGTGTCTGGAAGCTCGATGTGTAGCTCTTCATGCCGAAGCTAAACAGCTCAGAGGAAGCTCAGAAGCCCAACTCTTACTGCCTGGCGAACTCTAAGTTCAGAAGGGAAGTGATTGGTGAGTTCTGTACTTACAGAGTTGGGTGATCCTGGGGTAGGTGTTCTGGGAGCTCTTAGGTTATGCATTGATAGTCCACAGCTGGTTTTTGTTTGTGTGTCAATATTATTTTTTGAATCTGCCCCTGAATCACATTTGGGAACTTTGACAGAAGCAGCACTGCCTGTATTAAATACTTGGCATTGTTAGCACTTTCTATGCGAGAATGTTCTAGTGCTTTGCAAACATTAATTACACTTTGCAGACCCTCTGAGGAAAGGCGGAACACTAACTCTGGTTTTGGAAGACATGCTGATTTTGTTGGTTGGCTGTATGCTGAAAGAAATGTAAAATCAACCTTTACGTTGCCCAAATATATAATAAATATAAAGTTAAAAGAAAAAGCAGCAAGATTCCAAAGCCTGCTGTTTCAATGCCGGAGAGGAGGAAATTAAAATCAGTTTGTGACTAGAAAGGAGTGCTTTGATGACTGCGAATCTCACTTTACATGTGCTACCTGATGGGTCTCTTTTTGTCAGTGTCTATGACACTATTTTGTCTAATTAGCCCTGACGTTTCTTTTGAGCTTTATTTTTGTTTTGTATATACATATTGGAGAAGAGAGCTCTCCCAATCCCTGGGAATCATGTTTAATTCAGAATGACTATTAGGCCTTTGATGAATAGAAATCATATTTAAAACATAGGTACAGAGCAGAAAATAAAATCAGGAGGCAAAGGTAAGGAATACAGGTAGTGTGCTCAGCATATCGGGTAGAGAACTGTGTCCTCATGTTCAACAACAGCCTGAGAGAAGTCATATTGCACTGAGATACTGGCCACCACTAGGAAAAGGGGAAGCTTATAGGAAACCCTCTGAGGGAAGTGTAAGAAATTGTAAGTTTTTATCCAAAACCATCCTCATAGCCATCCTCCATTCACTCCCTGGTGCCGTCCTCCCACACTTCCCTGTAAGCCTGGGCCTGAAGCAGCTCAGTTCTTGCTGGCTGTCATGAACCGCATTACCAACCTGTCCAAGCAAGAGATTCTTTGATCTTTAGTCCCTAAACACAGCAGAAGAATTGACAGATGTTATAAGGCAGAAACATCTTTTAAATTACATGTCTGTTTATTCATTCTTTTATTATAGTCCCTTTTGCAACACATTGTTGTTTTATTATAGTTTATATATTTCTTCTAATGATAATTGTATCCTTCTGGGTTTTCAACATCTATTCAAATGATGTGGTTACTAATTTGGAATAAGAGTCAAGCTGCTGGAAAACATCTCACTTGAGGTTAGATCCGTGTTGTGCTTAAAGAGAAAAAAAAAAGTCGTTTGTAATTTAATTTTATTTTGTACTTATAAAAAAAGAGAAAGAAAGATATTACAAAGCTAATGTACTGTGTTTTTACTCAGCTAATTGGAGACAGAATAATGCACTGGACCAACTAAAATCGGTTAACACTGAATCAGTAAATCAGCTACTTCAGATGGTCCAGGCACCAGTGTCACACAGATCACCAGTGTAACACAAGGGATTGATCTGAATGATGACTCTGATAAACAAAAAATGATATTTGAGTTAGTTGTAGAATAAGGAGGATATAAAGGAAATGGAATTTTTTGCTCAGTTTGTGACCATATTTGTTTAGTCCCAGGAGGGTGATTAAGCTCTGGTCAGGCCAGAAATAGTTGCGTGGCATTGGGCAACAATCTGTGGAAGCACTTGCTTTGTATGGTGAAACTTTACAGGGTTTTAGTTGAATGACATACTCATGTTGGTTTAATCCATCCTAATCTACTGAATGATGCTTGGGTAGACCTTAGTATTAATAGCCTAAGCAAGCACTAGCACTAAAGAAATTGAAGCAATCCATTCTCTGTGAAATACAAAGTATGTCTAATAATTAAAGGTAAATTGTAGCATTGTCTCCTTTAGGAATTTAGCAATTTCTAAATTGTTAAATTGCAATGAGTTCCTGTGTTGCTATGTTTGTAAGCACAGCCTGAAGCCATGATTTCATGATCCTTTAGACTGGACTTGTGAACTGGTCATCACCTACCAGCACAGGCCTGATCCAGGTTGAACCTGCTGCAGAATTTATTGTGCATTTATGCAGGTCCTAGAAGGACAGGGGAAATCTCTTCCCAACTGAAGGCTAAAGCAGTGAGATGTATGGCACTAGAGATGACGTAAAGTGCAGTGGTACACAGTAAGCCCAGTAAAATCTTTCACTGTTTTGGAAGCAGCAGAATGAGTTCATGCAGTATCAGAATGTGACTGTGCAGCTTTGAGGTTTTTGCTGTAGACTTAGATGTCCTATCAACAGCTTTTCTGAATCATCATACCATGGCCTCCATTTATATTGCTGTTCACAGGACTTGATTTCTTGATATTTTATAAAGAAAGAACTCTGCTTGTGTTCAGTGGAGAGTTTTGAGCATTTGTGAGGCAGAGAATGGGGTTATTATAAGGCTGAGTGTGTAAAACAGGGGTTTTTACTTGCTGTGGTCTCTATTATTGGAGCACAAAACTTAGACACAGTATTCTCAAGGAGGGGGAGGATAGCTACATGATCTACAGAACAGCAGTTTCTCCCAACTTATTTGAAAGGCTAGAGATGATAATTAATGAAGAGAGAAACACTGAATTTTAATTGGACTGTAATTATAACACGGCAATTTATATTGTGAGACTTTCAAGATGGTTCAGCCCCTACAGTGTTTTGTTCCTCAAATAAATCTAGCTCTAAAAGTTAGAGGGAGATAAATAATTGGTTCTGAAATGTACTTATCATCAGTGGGTTGTGTGTGTGGTGCTAGTTATCATAATTTACCTAAGGGAAGCACCTCCATGTCAGATCTGATAGACTGGAGACCAGGCAAGTTAGGGTATTTGCTAATAAGCAGTCAGAGCTGATGCCAGAGCAGTACTGGGTTTATCAGAAGGCAGGAGACATACCATCTGGTATTCAGCCATGTTCTGAGACACATGGAGAATGACCCCCAAAATTGCTAAGAATATGAGTGGGACAGACGCAGGGATTTCCTTCCCTGAAATGTTACAAACTCCATCTAAAGACGACTTCAGTCTGTGTAAATTCAGATTAGCCAAGAAAAAAGGAAGGAAGCTGATGTGGTTCTGCAGAAAGTGACCTTCTTAATTAGGCTTTAAATGTCAAGAAATGATGAATCGAATCTCTTCACCTTCTTTGGATCATTGTTTTAGCAGCATGCAAGGTGGTGGATTTTTACTTCTGCAAAAAGGTTTCTGAACTTATGAATGGGAAAATATAAAAAATGTCCACTGCAGGGTTGGCTCAACAGATAATATGCTTATTTCAAATATTGAACCCTTTGAAGATCTTGATCTCAACTTCTCTTATGAGATCTCTGATTTTTCTTGCTTCCAACTGAGCTAGAAATGTCAGAAGGGCAGGTTTTCCTGTGGTGTAGAAGAAAGACAAAAACTGTGCTACTGCTTGCTCCTATCATTATTTATAAAATTCCATCTGCAAATGCTGCTTTACCTCAAATAAAGACAGTCTCCAGAAGAAAAATAAAAAGATGGCCAGCTGGTCACAGTAGGGGTCAGCATTAAGGATTCCTGCAGGAGCAAGGTACAAACAATTACCTGGCCTCAAGTAAAATAAAAGTCCCAAGAAAAATAATAATAACAAAGTCCATAATCCAAGTTGAATTATGAAATGGGTCGGGTCGGGTCCAGAAGGCTACTTGCAGCCAGCTCATTACCAGGCCTCCTATCTCCCACAGGAAATTTCTCTTGTTTGCTGAGGTTTCAACCCTGAGATTACAAATAATGGAGAAAAGTAAATATGTTGAGCAGGGCTTTTTAACCCTAGCTTGTAAAAGCATGTTGAGGAGGTGGAATTCTATCACTAAAAATCTTTTGGAGAAGGTTAGAAAAAAATCTGTTAGGAATGGATCTTCCTTGGGAAAAAAAGAGGCTAAACTAGGTAACTTGTGAAGAATGTTCTAGACCTGCTTAACTATATTTTGCGCTCAATCAAAGCTTTGCCACTTCATAGCCTGTATTTTAGATGTAAGCATTATTTTCCACCAGCAATTGATAGTGAAGGGATTTCTGGCTGCGCTTTTCTGGAAAAATATTGTGATTTAGTCTGGGGAAGTTCTCAAAAGGAGTTGGGAGAAAAAAAGGAAATATCTACAAATGCCTCAAGATCAATTAAAAAAAAAGTCATTTTAAATTCTTGCCCAGTTAGAAATAGAAGAAACATTCAGGAAAGACCTCTTCTCTCTTCACACACACGCACAAACTTCTACCACTAATTCTGCATTAGCCATTTCTGTTTCACACAGAGAAATATCCCATTAGGAATCATTGCACATATCAGGAGGTGAAACTTTGGGTATATGGAGAGCAATATAGGTGGCTATTGCAACTGTTATTTCGAACAGTTGCATTTTCTTATTATTCTTGTGGAAGCTAATCATCTCAGTATAATGTGGAAGTCAGAGGTGTCTTTTCTGTGCAAGAATTGAGAATATCAGAATTGACTGACATTTGGTGGAAGGAATAAAGAACAGAACACGAATCTCTCAGAGCTGGAGCCTTTAACTCAAAAAATCAGAGATTTTAGGAAAGAAAAATATGTTTCTTTCGTTATGCTTGATTAGGATTTCCTTTCTTGTAAGGTGACAGAGGGGGGTTGATGTATATTGTTTTGTCTGGGAAGGGGTTCTGCCTTTTCTGTATCTGCAACAACAAAATTGAAAATTATTTCAATTTACCAGGGAGAACTTAATGAACTAAAACTGCATGAACATGCCGTTTCCAACAAAGACTTCTGTTTGTTTGTTTTGTTCATGGTGTCATGAAGCTATCTCTGTTCTGGAAACTATCAAGGCTATGCAATTTGGCTGCTGGTAGAAGAATTTTCTCTTGTTATGTTTCTTTTCTCTCATGTAGAAGCATTTAAATTATTGAAATTAGTAAGAATGCTTTAGTTTACTTCTTCAGATGTACCAGTTAACAACAACTCAATTTGCAATTGCCAGTCATGTTTAGCAGAGAGATTTGCTTTACCAGACCATGCTACACGACCAGTTCCTCTTCGTATTCTTGTTGCCATTGGTATTCTTAGCACTTCTATAGGATTTAAACAGGCACTGACGCTCTGATATCTAGATGGCTTTTCAATGAAAAGACAAAGCTTAATTAGACTGCAAGTTGCAGCAGCATGTATTCCACAGTGCTCCACAGCAGGTGACACAGTGCCTCAAACAGCTCTGAGGCTCTAGATGAAAATTAGGAAAAATTTGAGCTCACGCTATCTTTTGTAATAACAATAAGCACACAACAACTACATGCTGTACAGCCAAGTTTACCACATTCTCTCTTACTAGGACTTTCAGTAATGATATGCAAGAATTGGACTAGGTTGGATACTCTGAACTCGGCTAGTCCTGGGAAAACCATCAGCTCACTGAAACACAGATTAAAGTGCTCTAAAACAGGCCACATGGCTAAGTGGAGCTAGATTTGGGGATGCGCTGTGAGCCAGTAACCCCTGGAGTCTGTACCTGGGGAGATTAAAGCCTTGATTAGCGTGGTAAAACAAGATAATAGGATTGCCAGAGGATATTACTAATTAATCCAAAAATACGGCTGGCAGGTGGTATAAAATCAAGTCTTTAAAAAATATTTGACTAGTGGGTTGACTTAGACTGATGAGAGTAAATACCCTTAATACAGAGGGAAAGCTAGGACAGGGAAGGCGAGTATGATTTGGAGTTGGATAATAGATGTCTGAAGTCACACCACTGCTAACATGGCCTTAAACTTTAATCTCTCCTTATCTCCCTGCCTTTAATCATCTCCATCATAAAAATGCAGAAGTTTTATACTATTAAGGTCTGCAATGGTTATAAACATGGGAGTAGAGCTACTTGTAAGCTAAAATAATCATTTTGGTTATTACAGAATAATATTGAACACCTGTCAAAATGCATATACACATAAATAATAGTACACATATGCATATATGATGCAGTTACTCATCAGGATTAGTTGTTCAGGTTTTTGGTTTTAGGATGCTTCTTAATGTTGCTTCTTATTCTTTAAAATTCTACAACAACTTGTTGGAAAATTGTCAGCATCTTTGGCTATTTTAATGAGCATAGCACATATGGAGAATCTAATATGCTGCACTTTCATGCAGGAAGAGAAAGCCAGCGGTAAAACCCAATACCATGGCAACTTTCTAGCAACAGAATATCAGCAAGCGTTTTCCAGGATTTTTCTAGAGTTCTGAAATGGTTAGTTAAGGAAAAATCTCCTCATGGCAGTGAGAATTTTTCTGCTTACTTCCTGCAGATACAATTTCTTAGTAAAATATTGGTCTTTTCTGAAAGGATTTTTCTTGACAACATGGCTATGAGAAATTGATAGTCTGCCTATTCCTACTAAAACGTCATGGAATACTGGATTTGTTTTAGTGTTCAAACTTAAATGAAGTGAGGTTATTCTCTGGAATTTTAGTGACAGTATTTCAGACATCTTTCTTTTTACTATTACATTCCCGAGAAAACATCTTAGTGTCAACTTTATTGAGGGCTTTGGCATCTTCAAGAAAATTTCTTGTAGAAATGCAGGTAAGGAAGACTTGGGCATAGGAAGTTGTTTTATAAGAGATTATGTTAATGTACTGAAGCTGCTCTATAACTCAGATGATCATGATGACTCTTAGTTTAGAAATGAAAAAAAAAAATCTATTTTTTGAGTTGTTCAGCTTGCTACCATGAGGTTTTTAGGAGGGGGGGGGTTGTTTGATTATTTTGTTTGTTTGTTTGTTTTAAATATTCTTTTGGTTTTGTAATGAAATGCAAGATTAACTTGCAGTAATAACTTTATAGTAGTAATAAGTGCTGATATTGGTTTGCCGTAGGCAGGAACAGACAGTGTGCGTTGCCAGAATCGGGAACCCTAAATGCGAATCATACAAATTTGGGAGTGCTTGAGAACAGAAATAATAATGTAAAACTGAAGATATAAAAAAGAAGATACAAAGACATGCATGGGGTAAAAAAATTTAAAGCTTTCCTCAAGGCAATGCTTTTTTCAGAACACTTTCTTGCTGTGCCAGGCTGTGCTAAAAGTAAAGAAGAATTTATGTCAAAACCATGATGGAAAACTGCTTTGATTTTAATAATAAAAGAAGTTTTGTCTCATTCTTTGCTGAAGTAGGTCCATAATAACTCGGAATAATTTGAGGGGCAGATCAGAATCAAGGTTAGTAAAAGGATATGAAATATCATCTGAATCACTTCTCATCTCTCAGTCCAAGCTCACAGTTTCTATGGCTGTTACGTATTTCCCAGATCTGACTCTGGGCTTGTGTATTACTGGAATGTAGGGAACTGATGCCTCTTGGATGAAGGAAAAGGGACTTTATTATGTTATACTACTGTTGTTTGGGCTGGACTATACAGACTGCAAATTAATTAAGTAAGAGCATAACCAGTTTGGCACTAAGTTAGGTGTCCTCACAGGAGCACAGTCAGCTTCCAAACAGATTGTTTCTGCCCCCAGAAGCTGTGTTTCCAGGTATAGCACAGAAATCAGCATATTGGTGGGGTTTGTTTTGGGTTTTTTTTTGAGTACTAGTGCATTCAGCTTGTTATAAAGCACTGCTATGAGTTAATATTCTTGGAATTTAGTTTAAGATGCTGGTCTTGGCAGAAACTGTTGCTATGCAAATAATATCCTCCAGATATGAAGTGTATTATAGAAATAATAAAGAATGCATCTATATGAGTGTAGATAGAACATACAAAATAATCTCTGCCATGTCTTTTAATAATAAGAACCATAAAATAGAAATAAAAATTTTGACATAATGCGTACATCATGGAGAGCTCATAAAGTTTTGACCATGCCCAAATTTTGAAAAGGGATGTTTCATGATGCCATTCCTGCAATAAGTTCCCTGTACAACAATGAAAATTATTTAGGGGTGGATTCACCTATAGAGTGCGTGCACTTGTACTATGTGGCACAAGGAGAAGTGAGGAAAGAGAGACTTGTGCACCCACGTGCTGTGAATATCTCAGTGGCATGGTATTTGCCCATACTGAGTCAGAAAGATGTGAAAACCCTAAGTCTAGGAAATATGAGTGAGATTTTCTCTATTTCAAGATCATTTTAATGTAATTTGGAAACTGAAAAATGAAACTTTTCTTATTTGTTTATATTGAAAGAGGGATACGTTCTTCAGTGACAGATTTTGTCTCAAAATAAAGAAAAGCAAGGATTCTGAAAATATATACACAATAGCAAGCAACTTTGAAATCTTCAGAGCTCCTATTGCAACATCTGAAAAATCTGACCTCTTTTTGCAGCATTTTACTGTATTGTACTTTTGTTTGTACTTTTTGTACAAAAAAACCACCCTTACATTGTAAGTCTTGAGCCCCAATCATGGTTCAGCAAATTATGGTGCTGTGCACCCTGTACTATGCAAAGAAGTCTCAGGTCAAATCAGGATGCAGTTTTTAGGCAATAGGGATAAACATGGTAGAGGCTGTCAGGATACAGCAGAAGTGAAACGAAGGGAGTTCAGTGAAAAATGCACAGTCACAGCTCACAACTTGCTTAAATACCAGCCACATCATTACCACTCGCAGGACTGACCCAGCAAAGAATGAGGATCCTTACCACCTTGCAGCCTCTGGTTTGTAAGTGGTGACTGAGAAATCTTTTTAAGAAGGCTGATTAGATGAAGACGCCAAAACAATCCACCCCCAAAACTGCTCAGCAGCATTATTTAGTTATTTTAGAAAGTTTTGCCAGGTCCTTCAATGGATTTTTGAATTTGACCCGCAATTAAAGGTAACAGCTCATGATGCACTTTATACAAAATGCTGGATCCTGACCAAAGGTGCTCGTCAGCCATGACCTGGAACATACTCTTGTCTCCTGCCTTAAGATGGTTTTATTCCTCTTCACATCGTAATTGTAAACTTTTCCATTTGTTTCAGCCTGCTTTTTTTCTTTTTTCTTTTGAGCAAAATGGAAAGTTCAGTAGTTGTAACTCAGTAAACACATTTTTTATGCAAAGCTTTTATATCTACCCTAGAAAGCTCTCATTTGTTTCTTTCTTCTGTAGGCATGAAAGATTGTTTATTAAATATAATAATAATAATAATAAAGTAGAGATAAGCTTTCTTACCTGGCATTACTTCAGATTCCAGCGTGTTTTTCCCCAGCCTCACTTCATTATAGCTCTATTTGGTAGTGCATAACCAGCATGTGTCACACTGAATGAAGGCTGGCTTCAGAATAACATGTCAGTAAGATGATTGCTCTTGGAACACATAGTGCCCTTACTCTATAATTAAATGCAAAACCTCTGTGGAAAAAAATGATGTTAAAAGTCTTAGCTTATGCTCACCAGAGACTAGTAGTGCAGAGACAAATGCCGTCATACTAACCTTAATTGCTTCTTCTGTGTCTAGTTGCGGGAGTTTTGGCACCGTGATACTCCTGCTGGGGATTATTAAGCCATGGACTGAAGTGGATGTGGGGGTGAAGTGGTGCAGCCAGAGCTTGGCCCGCCAGGGAAACAATGCTGGCCTCCTGGCTCTTTGGAGGACGATGGCATGGAGGAAGGGACAACTGTGCCACTTGTGGAGGGGCAAATCTGACTCCTAAGACTCTCTATTGCTCCCCCTTCATCTCTCTGGGTCTTTCTCCTCTGCCTTCCCTAAGCGGGAGCGCACAGCGTCCATCCAGCCTTCTCTCCTTGGAGCAGCCATGCTCACTTGTGCCCCCCTGGCTAAGGGAGGGGGAGAAACCCCAGTGCCATGGGTATGGCACCAGACTAGGGTGTGCTGGCAGGTTTGAATGCTTTGAAGGGCATGAAATTTTAATCTGACCTTTTTTTTTTTTTTTTCTTTTTCATGCAACTTTTATGGTGGTCAAAATTTCAAAATTCAAAAATGAGAAAAATGTAATAAAAATGTCATCTTCCATTTTCTATTTGTCAGTAATGAAATACCTTCCTGTTCAACTGAATTTTAAATGGACAAAGCTTTAAGGGACAAAACTCTAATAATTTCATTATCTTTAAGGATAGCAAAGCCTCAGATTCTTAGAACAGCATTTTTAGAGAAGTGCATTGGGAGAATGTTGTTCTGAGATAGGAAGAAAAAAGGAGGGGGCCGTGCCAGGACTGTTGGTTGTCAGTGCTGTCCATCTCCTACATATTTTATGTAGTTCATTTCAGGTATGCTGAAAAATACCCTAACGGAATCAGTCCACTTTCAAGCTACATGCAGAATATATTGTAGTATTCTCCAAGTTAAGTGTGTTTTAGGAGAGCTTGGAATTTTCTGAGTTTCTTTAGATTTTCTTGAAGAAACCTGAGAAGAGGTAAATAATTTTAAATAGTGGTTTCTTGGTTTTTTGAGTTTTTCAGTCAGTACATCATGAACACTTAGATAAGTGAACTGGCTTTTGACAAAGAGAACAGAACGAAATTTTTTTAAAAAAATTAAAAATGTATCACGTTTTTCTCTTTTCAAGTTTCTCTTGACTGACCCCTGACCTTCTTACCAGAAGTGAACAAATTTTGTGTTCTAGGACAGTTTGTAGACTTTCAGACCAGAAGTTTCTATCTTTCTTTCCCTGTAATGTCCCATTTTTCTCTTGTAAAGTTATGTTCATCTCTACCAGTCCTTCCATTTACTCAGTTCTCATAAGTCGTAGCCACATCATACTTCAAATCAGTCCAGCATTTCAAGAGAGTAAGGTGCAAGCTCCTTAGACAGCCGACAGTATCTGTTTGTCTGATATACTATGTGTCCTCTCTTGAACTGGCTCTACAATTTCCATAGCCATATTTTTTTCTGTCTCCTGAGACAAGACATTCAGTATTGATCTTGTCCCTGTCTTCTTTCTTCATACACAACTTTCAGTTTTCAGAAAGACCATCTCAGTCATCTGTCATTTGGAGGAGACCACTTGATTTCCTTCTTGACTTAGCTTTATAGTTACACAGTAATAAACTGAACAGCAAAAGTAGTCACCTCAGTCACCACCTTAGTCAAGACCAAGACCCTCTGAGATGTTCAGTGGGAAGTTTTTCTCATCTTAACTTTAAAGTCTTGAATTTCTGCTTTTTGATATTTTAAGTTGAGGAAGTCTAGTTTTCTACCAGGTTCAGCTCATAAAAGAATGACGTACACTACTGAAGCATGCAGTCAGTAGGAAATGAGTGGCTTTTATCAACTGATTTTTTTGGTTGATGAAAATATCAATGAAAAAGGAAGTGTGAATTTTGGCTGTCCTTCAATGCTATCAGTATTCATGTCAGTTTTGACATTAAAATACTCTAAATGCCCAAGAAAATGTTCTGGTAGACACCAAGCAAATGCTCTGAAAATTTCTGTGACATTGCCAGCTCCTCACATCTCTGCAGAAACCTGAAGTAAAGTTGTGAGAATGGATGCGCTCTGTCAGTCTTCTTGAGCAGGCTAGGTAAACCTTAAGTGTCAAATTTTGCCTGGTCCTGAAATTGTTTTTCACCTGTAGGAGATATTGCAATTGATGGTCTTTTAAAACTTTAGCAAAGGTATTTTTTTTTTTTTACCACCACTCCAGGCTAGCAGTCAAGGGTCTTCATTGTCCTCCCTGTGGGAGCTTAGCTGCATAGAGGAGGTCAACATGATTTAGGGTAACTGCCCAGGTTATATGTCGTTACCCTACTGATACTGAAAAGCCCAATTGGTGTAGACCATATTCTGAAAGTTTTTCAACCGGGTTTACCACCAAGAACTCGTAAAAGTTCTTGGGGAAACAAAAGTGCCAAAGGAAGGGTACTTTATGAATTAAAAAAGGTGTCTAAAAGCTGGGAAAAAAATGTATGAGTAAAAGGTTGGTGAGGGGAGTTTCATGGTCATGCGCGGAGTCTTGGAGATGTGTGCTGGCATCTATACTACTCAACACACTTATATCATTATATAGAAAATGAGTGACTTGTAAAATGTGCTGATGCTGCTAAGTTGCAGAGGGTGAAAAGACAAGGCCTGGCTGTGAAGAACTGCATAAGACCCTTCCAGAAGTGGTTATTAAATTAGCAAGTAAAATTCAGTGTAAATAATTGCGGAGTGATGCGTCTAGGGAAAAAAAGAAACTTGCATATAAAATAAGGTCTCACCTGACCATTGTTTCTTGGGAACAGGACCGTGGAATAATGATAGTTCTATGAAAAAATCCCTTCAATGCTCCGTAGCAGTCCAAAAAAAAATAAAGGAGAGGGATGAGGGTAGAGGGGTGCGAATTATAAGTTTTCGATTAGGAATCAAGTAGAGAACCTTGTTATACCCCTGAATACTACCTAGACAGGCTTGTATCTTGAATGTATACTGCCTGCACGTGTGCAGGTCTGGTCTCTGTTTCAAAAAGGATAGTGTGAAGGTGGAAAAGATACGGATTTTCTCTGTACAATTTTCCTATGTCTATCAGACTACACTGAGTTTATTCAGAATAGTTAACGATGGTTCAAATTGAGAGCCATCTGTAACTATTTTCCATGCCCCAGAATACAATTTTTTCCTCCTTCCTTTTATAGTCAGGAACAGGTTTGTAAGCTTCTAGGCCTCTCTGTGGGCAATCGCCGTTGTCAGACTTTATCTGGATCTTTGAGAGTGCACATTGCTATTCATTTAGCATTTTGGTTCAGAGGTCAGAATGCAGCTGGGGTTGTGGAAGAAAAAGGGCAAGTACTTGTGTTTTAGACCCTGCACCTTTCGTCTCCCGCACATCTCTAACAAGTTTGTGTGAAAGCCACCTACATACATCAGGGGGGCAAGTCCTTCATTGATTTCCAGAAGCATAATATTTAGGTAACTCTGAGGTTAAGAAATCACTAGGAAGCTCTGTGGGAACTGGAGGAAACTTACAGAGAGCAATATTTAACAGAGTTGGGATCTGCACCACCTCTTCTGTTTTGTTCCTAGTTTTTTTCCACTCAGTAATAATTTTTGGAATATGAAAATAGTGGTGACAGAGGCCTTAGATGGCAGACATAGTTCTCAGGTAAATTATGCATTTATACCTGGGGAGCAGAGATAAGAACTGTACTGTGTTTATTACAGAATTGCAAACCTTTTCCATGTGGGCGAAAAGAGGTTTCCTTTCACTAATATCAATAATACAGTTTATTTCTATTTCACAGTGAGTATTATCCTTATTGCTGTAATGTCATACCACTTCTGCTAGATTTCTAACCACTGGAAAGATTTTCAAAGACTGCATCACCTAAATTTTTCACCCCTAATCTCTATTTAGTCTTTGTAATAAAGGAGCTAGATATTCAGCAACTCTCTTGAAAGTCAGCTGGATGCTGCTGGGTGATCAATCCTCTTAGGAATTGCTTTGTCAACTTACAGATTTAGGATTTGATAGACCACATGAAAGCTTCTTTGGTTAAAATTTGCCTCTTCTTATCCAGTCAGCAGCCAGTAGAGAGCAATATTGCACACACATGAGAAATTAGTTCACTACACTGTATTATTCTAAGGGGAATTAGCCACTATAATGATTGCTTTCCTTCTCCAGTACTGCTGTAATAACTAAGCTATACATAAAGGAGTTTAGGCTTTGCTAATTTTTTCATTCTTCTCAATACTTACTTCTTATCTTGTGTATAGTCAATGGCTTGTCAAACCTGAAGCTAATTTGTTTGGTATTATATATTTAAAATGTTTTATTCTTTAAGAACCCACTAATGGGATGTAGAACATAAAAATTAGATTAAAGAGCTATGGAAAAAAATCTTTTAATCAGCTAGTTGAATAAAGCTTTCTGCTTCTACAGTGAGTTTATATAGGCTCCCTATTTTGTATAAACTAATATTATTTTCAGAATTCAATTTGGACTAGATTACCACACCAGGGTAACAAAGTGGAATTGTGTGCACATATATATATTAGGACTTCAGGATCTCCTTCAACTAGTTTTTTACCATCTCCTTATTCAAATTTAGTCCAGTTTTTTCTGATATAATATTTATGTGATATATAAAAGTGTACAAGATGACTCAATTTATGAAGTAGCTTATCTTAATACCTGTCCATAATCACAGTTTTTAATTTAGAGTCTTCCAAGTAAAGAATAGATGTTCAAACCTTAGCAATTTATTCAATATGTCCAGAAGTCTCTGAACATGTTGATAGAAAAGAACAGCAGATACACACTAAATATACCTATATAGTTTTTATCATAAACCCTCTGTTTGAGTGACTCTCAGTACCTGTTGGCCCATCTTACCCTACACAGCATCTTAAATAAGTCTCTAGCAAATTTCAGACTGACCAAGGCAGAGGAAAGTCCTGTACTTTTCTCTCCAAGGCAAGGCAAGGCAGCAAGGAAAGATGCTCCAAGCACAGAGCGAGACACTTGTACTCCATTGGAAGAATAAAAAAAAAAGCTTCATTCCTACACTGAGTTCTGGATACAGGGTGTCCCTCTGTTTACCATGGACAGGATTAGCTGTTAAAAATGATAAAACTGTAACTCTGCTAGTGTCTCAGAGTCCCTGCAGGCAAGGTCTGAAATGTGCCTTCAGGCAGGATGGAGCTGTGGTCTCTTCCTGAGCTAAAGGTGCTCATCCTGTGAGCATGTCACCTTCATGCCTCATGGGACAATGCAGACTTCGCTGTGAAAGAGAGAAAATATGTCTTTAAAATGATCAGTAAAGCTGTTTCTCTTCTCCATTATGAACTTTTGATTCAATTTACCAGAGACTTTTAGAGGTTTTTAGTAAGTTTGGAAGACAGAATTAGGGAAAGGGTGAGGGGGAAGGGCTCACAGAGTTGACCAGCCTCCTTAGTACATGAGTTGGAAAGAAAGTCACATGGAAAGTGAAGTAAGTCTGTTCAGCATTGGGATGCACTTCACTGGACAACATGCAATTAACTTTTCTACATGCTCTGGAAAGGAAAAATGCATTCCTAATACTAATACCCAATAGAAACAGGGGGACCTTTGGGAGCAAAGTTCTTTGCTCCTCTGTATTAAAAGCCAATCCTCTTCATTCCAATCTATTTGGAATGAAGCTCTTACAGACTTCCCCTATCTGTGTGAGTGAGAGAATTTAGGTTCTTATCAGTAATATGATGGAGTTATATGCCAACAGACAAGCTTTGCGAAACCTTACTTCATTAGTTTAAGAAACAATACTTCTTGTTTCATTGTTTCCCCAGATATTTAACATCAGAGTCAGCAGAAAGGAGTATGTGCTTCTGCCTCAGTCTCTTCATTGTCATGTCTGTCCTTTTAGTGTAAACTCACATTTCTCTGCAGTGGTTTAACTTCCCTCTTCCATGGTGTTGTGGGATTAGCCTGCAGTTGACAGATGCACACAAAAAGGCCTGTCCCTGGGTGCCCTCTCTGCGGGCAGCTGACTGCCAAATCGCTCCCCTTGGTACCACCTGCTCATCTCTGCCAGGTGAGCCCTGCAGGGCACCACACGCCATAGACATGTGTGAGCAGAGCAGGAGGAGATGTCAGTCTGTAAGGAACGGAAATGCGCTGATCATAAACCAGTACTTGTCTTCTTTCATACATCTATTCTGGAACAGAAAAGATTCTGAACCAAAAATGCCAGCATCACTCCTCCTTTGTTCCAGACTGTGCAAATGGCCTCTGTCTTCATGATGAGTATTTCAGGTCTAGCTTTAGGACGTTAGCATCTGCTCCTAGGAGCTGAAAGCCTGTCCCTTGCCTGACAAGAATACACTTAATGAAATTAAAGAGCAATAAAATCAGCTACATTACTCAAGATTATTGCTTTCTGCCACATTGTGTATTCATACTATAATTTACCACCACAGGAGATCATAGGAACAAACTCTGGGTTTTACAAAGGCCTTTGAGATGTTACAGCTATAATCAGTGTCAGCTACACCAACCACCATAATGAGGGCAATCAAATCCTGCACTTCAGTATGCAGCCTCATCCCTGCAGAGTCCACACTGAAATGACTCCCCTCTTTTTCCTGACCCACCCAGTAGACAGTGCACAACTGGTCCTGTGACTTACATGGATTTAGGATTTTATTGAAGTGTCAAGAGCCAGGTGCACCTGAAGGCAAGGGAGAAGATTGATAGGGTAAATGTCCATCAGATACACGGCAAAATTTCCTTTGCTTTGGGAATTCCTGACAAATTATGGAAGAACTACTGACTTAGTTGATCATCTGCCAGAAGGAACGTAGAAGTGGCTTTCGAAGCAGAGAGAGATACAACATCAGGAAAAAAATAAAAACAGGGGAAAGACCAAGTATATATTAACAGATATAGACTTTACCACATTTCTTCTGTTCCTATGGAAATCTTTCACTGACTTCCACGGCATGAAGTTTTTCATCTTCAGATTTCAGGTGAGCCCTTCCAGCTTCCATGTGTTGAGACTTACCTTGCAGGAGAACACAGTCATTAATGTCTGGATACACAGCATAAAGCTCCCATTTCCAAGAACATCTGGCTTGCTGGGAGTGGAGGAAGATGTTTCTTTATAGAAGCAGCCCAGCTCTCCCAAAGATGTACCCGGGTCATAGACATGCACGACCAGCTGAAAAGAACAGTGTCCCTGTTTGAATCCTCAGAACTCAGCAACACAGCTGAGCTCTAATGACTTCCCCTGCTGTCCCCATGCCTGTTTGTCATCCACACTGGGTAGCACACCTGATTGCTGGCCTCTGCTCATTCAGTGTTCTTTATGGTCGACAACCTGTATCATTTCCCTGCATAAAGGTAACTCAGTCTTTTGCTCTAGTTGCTCTATTATTCAGGCTTTTCTTTTTTAGACACTGCTCTTTATTAAATTTTAATCTTCCAAGACATGATTGATACAATGACTGGAGAAAATAAAAGCACGCTGCAGAGCTTCCTTCTTAGGTCAAAAAGCTGTGATAAGTCTAACTTGGTAACATGGAGCAGAAGAGCTGACAAATTTCCCACTCTTATTTCTTGTTCTCTCTGATGACCTATGAAATAATTTCAAAAGCTCATTAGCTAAGCCCAAAATTCTTACTGTCTTCATCAGCCTACCTAAGTAAAGGCCAGAGGTCTGGAAAGCACCCCAGGAGGGCATGTTGGACACCAGAATTTGAGAAACAGGATCAGCTGGAAAAGACTTGCTACCATCTGTCTAATATTTGTGATAGCAGGCTTTCCTGTGAGGGTGTAGGCGCTGTGAGGTGCCTGTGCAATGGCTAGAAGAAAATGGAAGCATGAGGTCTCTGCTGTGTTTTATTCCGAAAGTCCACGCCTTTTGTAATGAGGGGTCCTGGCTTCTACTCTTTCTCAACATTTCCTTCTATCAAAATGAAAGAAAGATAGCAGACCAGTATTCTTAACGTTTAGCAAGAAAAACATGTGAATAAGAAAATAAATAAAGGGGCATCTAGCCAAGTCGTCTCCCACTGCAGGATTCTGGCTTTTTTTTGTCATTTTTAAAATGGCTTTACTATATTGTTGAGGAGAGACATGACAAACCACTGAAAATAATGTAGGATGACTTTCTAATAATTCCAATTTATGAAAAGACCCAAGAGTAAATTAGGATGAATTTTTCAAGGAAAATTATTCTTGAAAAAACTATGAGAAAAATGTATCTTTTGAAACTTTTTGAGAATTTCTTCCAATGACATGCCTTTTGCTTGTCCTGGTTTCCATGTGGACATGGTTTCCACGTTCAGCTGTGTCCCTAAGTCATTTGAAAATAAGCCTCTTAAAGAAGTCCTATAGCCAGCTCTGATTTGAGATAAGTATGGAGACACTTTTATGTGAGGAAAGGTCAGGTCCTGTGGGGTCTGAATATTCCCAATTCACATTTCTTTCAGAGGGAGCGAAGGATTCTCAGAACTAAACAAAAGCCAACAGCACTCTTGGGAACCTTTTGTCCATCTAAAATTATCACTTGACATTAGCACTGCCTCATTTTGCAACCTTGAGACTATACTCATAACTCCAAGCTTTTGAAATGTGCCTGTTTTCAAACAGAAGTTCGCATTCAGTTTGAATTTATTGTGGGTTCCACATAAAGATACCCTAGGGGCCGAGAGTTTGATGCTCACAATGAATTCATTGAAAAGGAGATGAATGTTCACATCACAGTATAGTCATTAGCAGTGTTTTTCTGACCTGCTTGGGATGCCTCCTGTGCAGTGGATGTCTCCCAGCAAGCCTTCCCACCCCCTCTGTGCTGCTCAAGCAGATTGCGATAGCTGTGTGCATTCATAAATGCACAGAACTGGCTCACTATGCCCAATTTAAAATAAATTGCTGTGCAAAAAGCAAGTCAGTCAGGCTCTGACCAGAATTCAGGACCTACTTTCATGAGATTGCAAAGCAAGCAGCAGAAAAACAGTTGTTTCCTTCATGTTCTTGACTTCTTTTTCCCTTGTAGATTTTTTGAATTGTGTTTAACAGTAGAACTGCTTCATGCTACAGCTTCTTCTTGCCTCTGAGGAAAGCTCCAGGGGCTTCATCTAGACAAAAGCAAAAGATTTGTACTGTGAAGGTCTAGGGAGAGATTTAGAGGACTGAAGCTGCCACCAAGCACCTACAGAGGTGAGAGAAGCAAAGCTTGAGAGGCAGAGAACATCTTCAGCATAAAAAGAATGAGAGCAAAAGAGAGATACTGTCCCCAGCAGGGATGATATGGGGATATGCTGAGGCAGGAAGGGAGGCAATCCTGAAAAAAAAGTCTCTGTTTAGCTCATGGTATCATAAAGAGTTGTTTTGAATTCTTATTTCAGATTTAAAGTAGTTAAACTAATCAAACGTGATCAGTGGGTTGAATAAATAGAACCGTGCTGCTGTCGTCTACTGAAATAAAAAACTTCACCAATTTATTCTGATGATCACCTGCGTATTGGTGTGAATCATAGTCACTCACAATTAAAATCATAAGCCCAGTACTTAGTCTGTGTTAACTGCCATTTATTTTTCTCGCTCCCCTTAGACTTGCCAGTCCTCTGAGACAAAACCTGTGTGCATCTGTGACTGTCTCATGCAGCAAACAGGCTGGCAGGGTTCTGCTGATGGCACAGCCCAGCTCTGCCCATACACCCTCACCTGCTCTCAGCTTGGGGCACTGATTTCCCTACCTTGTGCATCATTATTCCCAGGCTGCTGCAGTGGCTACACATCAACTCAGAGCCTTAATACAGAGAGAAGAGAAAGCAAAATACATATTGTTATTGTTAGAAAGCTTAGTACGTCCACAGCATTTTAAATTATTAGCAGTCAGAAGCCACTTTGATTGCAAAAAAATCTATGGGGTAATATGTGTTTCTGACATACTTCCTATACAGCCTGTATGTGTAATATAGATACATTATAAAATGACAATATAGTTCAACACAGTGAATACCCAAAATTCATATAAAATTAGAATTATAAAAGAACAGGGTATTAAGAAGCACAGAAATGATCAGCTATGCAATTTTGCATTGATTCGATTCCATTTAGAGCTCATAAATTCACTTAACATTTCCACACACTTCTGACTTTGTGCATTCCCACAGCACTTACGTTCTGATTCAGAGACACTCGCAGACTCTTACCACAGCCCGTATTTATGACAACAGTGATGTGAATATGTAAATGTTGCCGCCTTCTTTTTAAGCCTGTGTGGTCACCGGAGCACAGGGCTCTGTGGCTGCTGTGTGACAGCTCAGGCAGTGAGCGTCCCAGGGAGCAGAATCAAGAGATCAGCAAAGACAGCATAGTCATCCTTGTGTAAATGTTACCAGAGGGTAGCCAGCTCCAGCCAACCTGCTCCTTTCCCTGCAACGTGCTGTAGTTCCTGCTGACATTTGCACCCACCATATGGCAGAGTGCAGGGTGCCCAGCCAAGGCAGAGCTCCTCACCTTAAAAATAATACGGCCGCCCTCGGATTGGCTCTTGGGCTGTGTTTCTGGCATCCTGCACTGCCAGGTGCCTCTGCTCGCACTCTACGAGGCCATCTCTCTTCTGGGGGGAATGCCTTTGTCACTGTTAATACTCTGGAAACATGTAAGATGCAGACATACAGTCAACTCAAAGACGAATGAAAGAAAGGGTGATTGGGTAAAACAGGTAGCTGTTTGTGGTCGTTGTGGAAGGTGTGAATGGGAGGTTTCAGTGTGTGTACCTGCATCTCTCTTTAGCAGATGCAAAGTCAGGTCCTACCACTTCAGACTAATACCTCATCTTGTCTATTGTAGGAAGTCATAACTTTGTCTCCCATTTAACAGTGGGGTCCACAATGGAAATTGCAATAGTGGTAGAAAAAATAGAATTATTTTGATGTTTCCTTTAGGAGGGAAGTATAATTGTGTGAATGTGCCCATTTATACAGAATTCTGTGTATAAGGAAAGTAACAAAACCAAGATACATTTTCCTAAGACTCCGGGGAGCAACACATTACAGATTTAATACTCACAGAATAATCCATATAATAATTTCTGAAAAATCTTTGTGCTTATTTCTAATATATTTTACTGTTATCATAAAGGCAAAATACATTTTACACAAAACCATGAATTTTATGTATTAATATATTTATAATAAGATAGAAAGGTTTACATTAGAAAAATATTTTTGGCAAAATAAAATAGAAATATGTGGTGATTTTACATTGCAAACATCTTTTCCAATTTCATTTTGCTTGTAAATTCATCTCAGCAGCAGCTAAAACAAACAACAGATAAAAGTTACATATTTATAGTTTCCAGAGCAATTAGATAGGAATAGGGAAGTTTTAAGCTCCTTATGTGCCTGTAGTGAAGGCCATGACATTTAAAGGTAATTTTGAGGGCAAGGTCTCTTATAAAGATTTTGAAATGCATTGATAGCCTTATCCAGCTCACAGGTGGAGAAGTTGTTGCATCTCAAAAACAAACCCCTTTCCTTGGAGTCATCTTCCTCCCACAGTTGCTGCGCCTTCTTGTTAGTTAACTTTTATACGGAACAGATGTGGAGATAAAACTAATCTTTCACCTTCAGAGCCATTTCTTACAGGTCAAACCTAAAGGATTTTAGTGAAACATTATCATGAAAAACATATCACTAGCTATGTAAATTCTTAAGTGTGGATAAACAGAGGTTATCACTTGCTACTGCTGTGAATCTGACATCTTTCGAAAGCCTAATTCTCTTCTAAAAGAAAAAGCAAGAATTACAGTTAATTCTGTTCTGTACATCACACTGGGTGTGATAAATGAGTCTTATTAGTACATAGAGATTTATGAGAGATCACACAGACCTTGAGAAGAAAAATCTCTTAAATTATCACATTTTACCTCTCTAACCTTTGTTCTTACGCAAGGCCAAACCGCATATTTAAAATGTGTACCTGTCACATATTTTCTTTAAAGATTAAGACTGCTGAAGGTTGGGCTATGCTGAATTTGCCACCCTGAGCACCCTGAACACTGAAAGCAGCATGAGGGTATTGTCAGGTCATGAATGCAATTTGCCTGAGAGACAAGAAATGATTGCTTTTTATGGTACTCGGATCCTCATGCCCATTAATGCCAACACAAATTTTATCCACAAGATGTTATTTAAAAGTAAGCAAAACTTTTTAAACTGTTCAGTATTCTCTTGACAAAACCAATTATCTATGCATAGAAGTAGCAAAGAAATAGCCAAATAATGATGTTATTTGTACTTGTGCAAGAAGAAATTAAATGTAAAACAGATATAGAAGTAGAGACAGTGGAGACAAACGGGAAATGGAGAAGGCAAGAAGAATGGAACTTAATTTCTTATTTTCCTCTCACAGTAATTTGTGTGTTTTAGTATAAAACTTCAGTTCAGTATAAAATTTTGCAGTATATTAAAAGTGATTAGCTGTGGGTGCGGGAAGATTCACTAAATCTAATTTCTTATTGACAGATAGAAGAAGCATGTTCTGAATCAGCAGGAAGGTTGTCAGGGAAGTGTGTCAAAAGGCAGGGTTTACCTGAAACCTAACCACAAACAAATTCAGACAACTTCAGGCTTAAGGAATGTGGTTGCTTTTAAAATTTACCCTTCCATAAAGCTTTTAATAAAAAATATTCAAGCATCTTCTGCTGCCCCAGCAGCGAAATGATGCTTTTCCAGCCTGTCAGAGAAATGCCAGCAGTGCTGGTAACTACTGGGGGCCAGACTAGTGCAGGTCTCACTCCCAGCGGCAGATGGTTTGGGGAGAAACTATTTCCTAAGAGCAGAGGAATACTATGGTTTAGTAGAGATGACTCCATGATAATTTCTGGGAAATGGCAACTCATTTAAAAGAGGATTATGGTGGAGTCTAGTACAAATGAAGGAAATTGCTTCTTATAAGATTGTCACTGCTTCACTTTAATGATCTGGATTTCAAATATCAATTCATAATAAGGTTAGAATGATATTAAAACAAGTTCCAAGTTTAATCTGATTTTGACACGCTGTAATTAGGCACTCCCCAAGAAGCAGATGGTTTTGTGTGGTAATTATAGTACCCCTAAATGATCACCAAAACAATACTCACAATTCCTCTGTGACATGTCTTGACAGATTCATAAATTGGAGGAAACAAAACTTTCTTGGGTCCCTTGTTCTTATGTTTCATTTGGAAAACCCACTTGTGCATATACGTTAATGACTTTTCCTGCTTGAATTCAGTTACTGGAAGTGCCCTGAGAGAGTGAAACCTTATATTTTTCTGCTCAGCAGGCACCTGGGACCTGGTTCTGCGAATGTGGTGTGTGTAGGATTTCTATGTACAGGGCACAGTGCGCTGGTTTCCAAGGAGATGGGTGTAACGGAGGGGGGTAACGGAGATCTTGGGAGAGTGAGTTGGGTAGAACAGTCCTTGGTTTATCAGTTTGGTCACTGATTAAGAATATAAAGTAACCAACTTGTAGCTTTCTAATGACTTTGTAATTGGCAGGCATTTGCTGGCAGCTGTGCCAGTGACCAATGCACAGCACCGATGTCAAACTGCTTTACTTCCAAATTAATTTCTTGAAAGAACGACACGTGTGGGGCCTCCTTGCAAGTTAGAAATCGTCATGGTGTTTGTCATCGATAGTAGGAAATGCTTGAGATGCATGTTCCCCCTCTCCTTGCTATTCACCCTACCACGGGCCAGTAGTGGGAGTGCAGTGATTGCAGCTCACAGCCACACTGAGCTGCTCCTTGCTCCTGTGCCACCAGCTCACTTTCTGTCCAGAATAATCTCCAGCAGTGTAGCCAGCAGCACATGGCAGGGCTCAGGTTAGTAAAACAACACTGGTCTCTGTCACCAAGAAGCAGAATAGATTCCTAGCAACTAGGACCACGCAGCCTACCGCTCACACCCCCTTTTGCCTCTAAAACAGTAGGGAGAAGAAGGAGAAAAGGAGGGGAAAGATAAAAATACCCTCATGGGTTGAGATAAATGCAGTTTAATAGAACAATAGCAGAACATGAAAATAACAATAACAACAATAATAATAATAATAATGGCAAAAGACTTTACAAGACAGAAGTCACTCTCACCACTCAGTGGATTGGTCACAGCCTGACGTGAGCAGTGGTTGTGGATTACTACCCCCCCAGCAGACCCCCATTTGTGTACCGAGCATGATGTCTATGGTACAGAATATTTTATTGTCTATTCCATTGTTCCGTCTATGCTCCTTCTTAGCTTCTATGGGAAGCTAGAAAAAGTCCTTGAATGTTTTAAACATCACCTAGCAACAACTTAACCAATATGCATTATAGACTTTTTTTTTCACACCAAATCTGAAAACACAGTGACCACTAGAAAGAAAATTAACTCTGTCTTAGCTGAACACTGTCTGAAGCAGATCAGAAAGTAGCTGTAAAATACACATTCACTATCAGGTGCTGCTTTTAATTCCTTTGATGTATTATGTCTGTCAGCTTGTCCATTCTCCATTCACATGGCCCTCCAGAATCCAGCTGAAGTGTGGATAAAGTAGATAGTGATGGGGTTTTTTTTACCTGTTGATAGATAATAATGTATTTATTAAATGACTTATAAGAAATCAGACCTTTCTAATACACTGCTTTAATAGAGAAGGTTAGCATAATAACTCAGCTTCTTATTTGTGCCAGGATGACAATGCTGGGAATTCTCTTCTCTCTCAACTTAATTCAAGATGAGTTCCACAACTTGATTTACTCTTGCTCCTTCTCCAGCTATGTTGATTGAGGTAAAAGACAGAAAAAGAAAAACAAATCAATGCTCACATCATAGTACGTGCTGCATTTTGCTCAGGCTAAATTATATGTAGTATTCTAAGTACATCTTTCTTGCTTGAAGAAAAATAAATGGAAAAGACAACCCTTTTTGGGTTGAGTCGTTGCCTAGAGCATTTTCTGTAGAAGATTCTGCAGCTTCTTCTAAAATTCTGCAGAAATTACTGTAAAGAAAAGTCTACACGTAGCATGAAAGGGAGAATTAAAACCTCTTCTAACACAGAAACTAACTCATCAGTGCTCAGGGCTGAATATGGGTGGATATGTTAGATGGCGCTCAGTGCTCAATATGCACAATATAATCTTTCTGTGTTAGGAATGTCAGGAGACAGTCATGCTTGCTGATTGTACATGGATTGTGACTTGATGTTGCCTGCAAAGAGTGTTCAATCTAATAGTAAATGCATAGAACGTTTCTAATTTAATAACCACAATAGAGTGTGTACAAATGTCTTTACAGGGGAGAGAGAGCAAATGCCATGAGGGGAGGAGGGTGAGTGATGTATGAGATGGATGTCTGTGTGTGAATGGGCGGATGGAGAAGAGCAAAGTGAACTTTCTGAATCAGAGCACATTCGCAGGAATTTATATTGCAGTGCTCCTGTTCTTTCTGCAAACATGCTGAGGCAGCTAAGTATGTTTTGAAATCCCATACAGGTTGCTATTATGTCTTTGGAAAACCTGCTGATTTGGAATGCATATGGTCATTTCTAAACCATAGCTTTGGCAGAGCACTGTGATCACAGGAGGATGATCATTACTATGTTTACAGTAGTTACCATGCCAATGTGATAAGGTATAAGTTGGAAGTACTGAATACGTCTTTTATAGTCATATTGGAACAGTTAAAGAAAAGGTTGATTTAAACATACTAAACGTTACTGTTCTCAGGTATTTCGATGGAAAGTGCCTTTCCAATTACATGAAATATTTCATGGCTGCAGGTTGACTTCCTCAGAATTTCACTGAGAAAAAAGGCAGCATTCCTGAGAGAGCAAACATTACAGTTTAGCATTGCAAAACACAGAGCTTCAAATATCATTTTAAATGGGATAAAAATGAAATATTTATAACAGGGAAAGGAAGAGGCAACATCAGAAGGAAAATGAAAATGGAATGTTTGGATGAGACACAAATGTTCCCTCACCACTGCCCCTGCTCCCTTCTTTAGGAAACACCTAATATATCTGACCTGATTTAGAAAGAGATGTTAGTTCTTCCATCAGCTCCCTTCTTTAGGAAACACCTAATATATCCGACCTGATTTAGAAAGAGATGCAAAAAAAACCTGTGTATTTTTAACTGCCTTTAACAAGAAGCTGATATTTATTTCATTGTTATTGAAAGTGGTGTCACTAGTCTAATCTATGAAGGTAGTTTATAGTGGTCGTAAATGGGATTACGCACTGCATCTTCTTCCAGTAGATCAGGTCATATTTGTGTTGCTGCAGCTGGATATTTATCCATTCAAGGTAGCTGTTGATCAAGAGTTGGATTCCTTGACAAGCAGGATTTTTAACTAACATTAGAGAGGTATCTTGCAGTGCAGCAGGTGGAAGGGTGTCAGGGTTTCCATGGCTGCTAGAGCACAGGTCCAAAGTCTCCCCTTCTTGCCCTCAACTCTTATGTGAGTTGAAGGTAACCAGTTCCCTGCAGTGAGTCCAGGCTGGGTTAAGCCCTAGGAGGAGAGCAGGGCAGTGGGCAGCCTTCCACCAGATGGTACAAACCAGCAACCTCTGTACTAGATAAGTGAATTCTGGAAGAGATCCCCAATGTGCAAATTTAATCAATTTGTGGCCTAATTAAACAACATTACTGCTGTTTTGTCTTCCTTCCTGTGGTGTCCAAGACAATAAGCTGTAATAAAGGAGGCCTGGTGGTGTAGTTTTATGTATCTCTTAACAGGTCAAATAACTTTAGTGTATGAGCATTGATCATATGGAGAGACAAAACTTTATCCTTCCTGCCAAGTTAATTTTAGTACCTTTTTGACAGTGCTGATTAAACCATATTTAATTCTTTTCTATTCTGTAGTAGGTAGATACTAACAAACACAACTATTGAACAGCTGAAACCTGTTTAAAGTTATTTTTGCTTTGTCATATGCAAACTTTTGTGACGTATAGAACATTTTTAAGTCAAAGGAAAAGTTTCTGTTTTAAAGAAATGTGAAGGTGTTTATGCTGTCAATCTCTACAAGATCTTTAATGATCACCTAAACACTCTTGAGCACCACTAGACCATACTTTATTTGTATTTCTTCTGGTTTTGTGGAGGAATACTGACAATTCCATGGTGTTCAATGGCTGATGCAAAATATATCAGTGAATTTTCCCTTTATTCTTTTCACAGTACGGTAGCAATGACTGTATTGTAGTAAATGCTGTAAAAAATAACTGTAACAACATAAAAATATTTAAGAAAGTTGTGTAATTTTGGACATAAAGCTGACAGACCAATAATTAGTAAATCATAGTTAATTCTTAGTTTATTGCAATTGAAATAAAATTCAAAGCTTAATTCCAATTTTCTTTATATCACCAGACAGTGTAAAAGTGTAATTTTGGCATGTCCTGTAATTTTCTTGTGAGTTTTCCATACCTGGTGTTTCTCTTTTAGTCCAGAATTCACCCAGAACCTCAATTTGGCTTTCTTTGTTTTCTTTTCAAGCAAGTATTTAGCTTGCTACAAGAAAAATCTTGAAAACCAACTAGAAATTCTCAACAGCTAGTAGACTAAATAATTAAAAGAACTCAAAATGCAAGTAGTTTTTAGTGTTGTGATCTCATGCTTTGGAAAGAATTTGTTTGTGAATTTTCACTATTTACATTTACCAGTGAAACATAGGCAATAAAAGACTAGAACCATTTATTATTTTTTTTTGTAACTGACAGAAGAGTCTTTTGCCTGTAATTCTTGTTCAGTTTTACATCCAAAAGCATCTTGGAAAGAAATAAGAAGTGCCTTGGAATACGGACCAGATTATGGTCTTTTATTATAGTAAATCAGGTACAATTTGTCTGAAAACAAGAGAACAAAAATTATATCAACTGTTATGAGAGCATAATGTGATCTTATGTTTTCACTCCGTCTGTCGTGAGCAAAATATGTAATTTCTTATTTCTGTAGTACATTTGTTTCAGTAACCAGTGCTATCTCCTAATTAATACATCAAATACCAGAATATCTAGATATTAAAATTGTTCTGATTTTTCCCTGTAAGCTAAAGTCTCCCCTCTCCTAGGAGAGCATCACCAAAAAAAAAAATAACCCAGAAACGAATGACCTAATATTTTTATCTGAGAGTGATGAGAATTCATACTTGTTCTTCTTAATCACTCAGGAAATAGTGAGCCACTTTCAATTATCTAACTGCTGGAACTAGGAAGCAGAACGAACTGCCACTACAGAGCAGCAGGGGATTTCTGGTTACTTGCCCTTTTGGCTTCTGACACTAGGGACTCCTGAGGGTTTTGACTTCCACAGAGCAGTTGCTCAATATTTTGAGGACCTGAAAAGTATTTAAGAAAAAATCCGAAAGTGTGATACCTGAAAAGAAAGGTATCTTGTGAGAAATTGGAACTCAAAACTGAAGGCCACTTAAATCAGGAGTCACTTTTCAAAAGCTTTGGGTTTATACAGCTACTTTAAACATTTTGCCCTGGCAAGTACATCTTAGAAGTTTATCATATCTGAAAGATACGTAGTGCATATGTGACAGTCTCTTGCAGGGTCACCATAACAGAAAACTATGGTTTCACTGATGAGCTACTGGAGGCTTCCTCTGATTGGCTTCCCCTGAGCAATCTGGGCACCAAGGGACTGTCTAGAACCTCTTTCTTGGTCCTGCAGTATTCCCCTGAATTTGTGCCTCATAAACACTGCTCCCCATTCTCTCCATTAGATCGCTCTGGGATCCAGGACCTGAAGCACCCAGAGTACTCAGATGAGGGAGGGAGGATAGGAGAAGAAATGGAATTTTGTCAACAATCAGACAAATTCCCGTCAAACCCCCTATTTTAGGTTTGCTAAAACTTCTTTGAAGGGTGGAGTTTTCTAATTAAATGCTTTTAGTTGATTCCACACAGATTAATCAGAATATTTTTGACCATCTAATTACCCAGAAGGAGAGGCTATCAAATGCTGAGGAATCAATCTGATAACGAGAAGAATTTGCATTAAAAGGCTCATCAGTCTCATAGTGGCAGAGAGAACTGTATATGAAAGTCATGACAATTTAGCGAGTTAGCTCCAAGTATTCAAGTGACAGATATAATTTAGAGAAATGTTCTTCTATCCTTTATTAACTAGTTTCATGATATTTTACTATTTTACTAAAGAAATCTGCCATCTCTAGTTATGCTAAATGACTGTTCATCTGTCTCTCAACTCCTTCTCTTTGTACCTGACTAGTGTGACAGTAAGACAGACCTCAGACAACTCTGTTACTATCAATGTACAAAAAAGCACATGCCCAGGTAAATTCATGCCTTCTTAGAGGGAAGGCTGTGATGTCAGCTCAACGCTACAGGGAGACTCAAGAGAATCAGCTCTTGAGAAATCTGCAGAAAAGTAACCTATGCCAGTGCTGCTAATCGTGCAACTGCCTTTTTCTTTTCCAGTGTATCATCATTAATTAACAGGAATGTGTTAATTTCAAACTTCTTCTAAGTTTTGCCCAGAAGGAGGAAAGGGTGATATGTGAAAAGAAAACCCAAATCTACTGACCAAATGTTGCAGACCCCGTTTGCTTATGTAGGTTATAATAACAACCCAAGAGGTGGTTTCTAGGACTTGGCACTTCTGCCATGCCAGCTGTAGGCACATTTTGATCACATTGGTGGCTGTCACGAGAACACATGGACATCTTGCAATGACATAAGGGGCTGGATATTTGATGTCAGATGGTGATTTCTATTTCCTCCCCTCTTTCCCTGGTCCCTTCCCTTGTGTTCAAGATTTTACAACATCTGAAACGACAGTGTCCAAAATGACTCAAAACTACATCCTGCAGGATGTTACCACCGCAGGAAAAGATGACTGAAGCAAGCTCAAGCTGTTTGAACTTCTACAAGAGCACTGTCATGGCTCATTCATTACCTCATCACAGCTGTAGGACCAATGATTTCTCCTAGCACTGTGGTTTATTTTTTGAGGGAAGGCTCATTTGAATCATAATAGAAGAAAATGGGTTTGAACATGTGAACTGGGATGGAACCATTTTGGTTTCTGATTTATTGTCTGTTCAGTAATTCAAGAGATAAGTGTATTCTGGCACTGAGCATTTGTTCTTCTGATGTTACTCACAGAAGTGTGCATTTAGACTGAACAGCCCCCTGTAGCCCTGTGTCTCATCTTCTCCACACCAATGTGCTGGTGCACTGAGACCAGACACAGTGATGTTCCTCTGCTTCCTCTTTTCCTCTGCAGAGTCTCAGCTGGTGGGTCAGAAAGCCAGGAATTGCCTTTATGGCTGTGCAGTCTGACCTTGGGCATCACACAAAGCTATTGCCTTCCTGCAATAACACATCCTTTCTCTCACATGAGTTATATTTGTTGCATTGTCACTTTATTCTGTAACACATTTTCTCTCTGTCCCTTATCAGCTGTGGTTGTTGCAGCCTTCCATGGGCTAAAGGAAAGAGAACACAATACGCACTAAGGGGGATGTCATGGCCTTTCCACACATTCATTCTCAGCACGCTTTTGTGCAAGAAGTGAGAAAAGGGCCATGATCACTATAGAAAATACGTATGGTGTGGGAGTAGCATTGAAGCTACAAGATTCAATGGCATTTAGTCAGGGAACACTTTTGAATCGAGAGGATCACAGTCTGTAAGGATACACATCTCAAGAGGGAAAGGAAAAATGCTGCTAAGATTGTACTGTTGGTTTTCTTATCAAGGAAAAAGATAGGAAGTGTGGAGCGTTCAAGGGGATTGAGGAAGTCCAGTAAGTCTGTAATAATAGGTGTCTTGAAGTATTACACAGATCAAGTAAACCAACTGGACAAGTTTGATAGATGTTATTTCTCATTCCTTGAACCTACTGCTTCTGAAAATAGTTTTAGTTCTGCAAAAGACAAAGCAAGAGGCTGCAGTCATCTTAAAAGTGGAGGAAAAGTGAGAATTACAAAAATTAAAATGAGATTAGAAAAAGAAGAAATAAGAGAAGCTTTCATTCATATCGTGGGCCATTGCTTCTCTCTCAGTCTGACTGGGGAAGAGCTCTGGATTTGTCGAAGTGTTGATAAAATTAAGCAGGTTGGGGAGATTAAATCATTTTGTTTCATTGTCTAATGAGAAGTGTCCCTCTTGGGACGTTAAATATGTTACTGATTAAAGGAATAACATTTAAACCAGCCATGAGTTTATCCATAAGTGTGGAAGATGACCCCATAACTGTAGCAAGCCTGACAAGGCTAGCAGAGTGCCATAGGAGCTGGAATACAGGAGAACTCCTCCTGCTCTTCACCGATTCTGAAGATGCAGTCAGTGCCAGATTCTGACTCACTTTTCTTTCTGCCGGTGCTTCTCTTCCTTCCTTCTTCCATCAAATTTCAGCTGTTAAAGTATCCATATCTTCATTAGTGAAGACTTGTTCTGCTGAACGGCTGGACCAAGACACAAGAAAGTGTATTTACAGTGCTGCAGAAGTTTATTTAGTGGGCACTTTTGCAAACAGAAATCCAGAAGCAGGAAAAAAAAATGGTATAACACTTAGAAATGGATTTAAAATAATTGATTGGAAGACTTGTACAAAAACTTAAAGAAATTATTATTTAAAAATAAAATATTCTGTAATCTAGTAGAATATGATTTGCTATAATCTCATACCCAATGCTCTTCTAATCCCTATTTGTCTTCTCCCTTTGCTTCTTGTAGCTGCTGGGTGAATGCTATGAGACCTCCTGGCTGGTTTCTGACTTCTGCAGGATAAATCCGCACTGAGTTCTGACTGTCCTCCAGAAAGTAAGTAATTGTCTCTATTTGACACAGTTGCTAACTAATGTTTTTAGAGACTAGATATATTTGAAAGTCTTACCTCTGTCAAGTTTGAATTTGAAATTGCCCAAATAGTGCAAAAAATTGTTAGCGAATGAACTGGAACAGACACACATAGATAGACATTGCAAGTCTTAGTTTTGCTGGAAACCAGACTAAAAATTATTGTAGCAAGATGTCATTTTAAAAAAGGGCCTTCTTGGGAAGTGCTGATTATCTTCTCCCATGTGTTGTTAAGTCAGGGCTTGCTTGTCCAAAAAGAAGAGACAGGTTGTTAAAGAGTTTGCTTTATCTTGCTCATCACGCACATATTTTAGTTGGAGATTAAAATATTTAAAGTACCAGAAAGACAGGAAGACTTGCAGTGACTGTTCCCCCAACAGACTTATTCCAGACTGCTCACATATGTTGGTGAAACAAAGTGGCACATTTGCTGAAGTAAAAAGCCTCAGTGCCAGGGGGCTGTAGGACACGTTGGTTCCTCCCAGAAGGCTGCAGGTACCTGCTGCAAGTCGTGCTCGTCATTTCACAGTCCCTTTCCTTAGATAATAAATGTAATTACCATTGCTGTTTCCTGGCCTACATGGCTAGGACTGCTGGATTTTCAGGTTATGGTTTTGAGCAGACTGGTGGGTTTAGTGAGAGCTTGCTGGTCACCTGCTATGCTTATTCATGGGGTCAGACATTACCCAAGATCCGGATTTTAAATAAAATCATGGTACACATTTTACCTTGAAAGGAAAAATTATTTTTGTCAGGAATATTTTTTTTGAAACGCAGTTAATAATGTATCTTTTTTTTTGTTGCCAGTCATCTATAATGTCTTAAATTATCTTGAATGTAATATAGTTATTCTAACTATTGGTTGAGTAATTTCTATGAATAATTCTTGGCTTAGGGTTGGTTTCATTTGTGAAATTCAAATAGGTCAGGTAACTGTTTATTCTCTGTCCAGCTGAACTTTTCAGAATGACCTTTCTGCTGAATCCACTTAAAAGTTCAATAATGTCTCTCTTTGAGTGTTCCTGAATACTTGTTCATGATGCATTTTATTCATCTATTTAGAAAAGATACACAAGAAGTGTGAATACAGTAGAAGTAAACTAATGCAAATAAATGTTCACGGTTAAAAAAAACACCCATGCTTTGTTGCATCTTGTGATATGTGTTTATAAAAAATGTGAGTTGATATATGAAGTTCATGTTAAGACAGTCAAGTCAAGAACTGGATGCTTACTGAGCTAAATATGAGGTAATGAGCTCTCTAAAAGAATAACTTGATTAAATCAGCTTAGTGCAGCTGATCCAGTGGTGTCTCCTTGTTTAAAATATTTTGATTTACTATGATATAAGAATGGTATACACCTATATAGCTACATATGAGTTATGTCTTGCACTTAGCTTTCCAATATACTTAGGATCAACAGGAAAAAAACACATTTTTTAAATGGTTTCTAGTGTAAGGTAGTGGCAATATCTGTGCACTCTTGCAGTCTGTCTATAAATAGAGTACCTGTATGTAGTAAGTACAAAAGTTCCATATGTGTTGAAGCTAAGGAAATATTTTTGTGGCATGCTATGATTAGAAAAAAGCCTGTCATTTGAAGATGCTTAGAGGTTTGGATCATTAGCATTAGTCCTGAGAGAGAGGGATTGTGATAAGGCAATTATAGATGCGTGCTAAATTAATTAATCCCACAGCTTTATCACACAGCGGATGTTTTAGAAAAATAATTTGCAGGGAAAAAAGTTTCCTCTTATTCATCCATATGGGATTGTCTGTTCAGTGACATATTTTGCTTGATGTTATGGATACAGAAGATTAAATTCTGCGGTAATGGCATATTTATTTCTCTACTGTAACTTTTATTGTTATTTTATAACTGTAAATTATGAAAGGCAAATATTTGTATTGTTCAATGGACCTAATACTTTATTCTGGTTGCAAATTAACACAGAAAGTAGACTTTAGAATTGACTGCTTTCTCAGTATAAAACCAACATACTTTAGATAGATTTGTGGCTCTTTGATATGGAGCTATACAATGATTCCACTCAAACTATGTTAAACATCCAAATACCAAGCGTTTAATCCTACCAAGTTTAAGATGCTTAAGTCTCATTTAACTGTCTAGGATGCACTGTAGCTAATGGAAAGAGAGGGGAAGTGCTAAAGCTGTGCATCTCCTGCAGGGGAGATGAGCCTTTCTGCGATACCTATGTTCTTCGGAGAGCCTCGAGAATCTACTTAGACAGAAATCTGCCCTAGCTGAGGAAAAAGGGTAGTTCAGATTAAGGCTTTTAACTTCTTTTTACCAGAAAGAATAAGAAAACCAGGATCATTTATGTGTACTGTGTATGCATATTTAGAGATGGCATACGTACGCCTCTGATATGTTTGCCAGGCTCTGAATCAATTTACAATAATTGTACTTTACAAAGTAAAGGGGCTGGGCTGGTACATGGGGTTATGACATACTGGCACTTCTCCCAGGCTGCCAACATGTACAATTGAATCTCGTTTTTCATTTCTGCTCCTGCTGTGAAAAATAAGCCTTAAAAACATCTATTGAAGTTCAGACTGATGCGGCAGTGTCTGCCTACATTTGCAACCTGAACCAGTGCCACCGAGAGAAGTGAACTGGCCCTTTCATTTCAGTGGCTAACTCAGAAGTTATATGATAGCAGTGCAGAAGTCAATATTAAGTGCTACTTTACAAAAGAGTGGGGAGGAATCGCACCAGGAAGATTTAGACATCTGTCTCTGAGCAGCCCTTCATTTCCATGTAGATGGAGATAGATAATAGTGCAGCTTGGTCTTCTTAAAGTCATAAATAGTATCCCTACGTGCTAGTGCATCTCTCATCCATCTAACACTTAATCTTTATACTACAAATACTTGTAAGGTGTAGATTTCTGTTTTGTTACACTGCTAGTACTCTTTCTGTATCTGCTTAGTATAAACAGCATTTTTACCAGCTTTTGAATTAGATTTTGGTATAAGAACAAGTTCTCTTTACCATATTCTAAATTAAACTTTCATGCCTTTTCAGTCTGCATACTGTTTTTGTCAAGGATGATACTGAAAATATTAAGGAGTTCATTAAAAATTATGATTAATTAATTTTATTACAGTAGCACTTAAAAGCCCCTGCTGAGACAGGAGACCTATTGCACCGGGCACTGTAGGGACACATAAAAGAGTGAGTTTCTGCTTCAAAGAGCTGAAAATTGAACCAGAAAAGACATGTTTCTCTTGGCTTCAAGGGAAACCGAATAAGGCTTTTGTGATATTCTTGAGCAAGCTGGAAGCCCCGTGCTTCATTGAAACCTTTTCTTTTTCATTCCACAGTTTCATAAAAAATATATAATGAATGAAGCTGGATTCAATTTTCAATTAAAAGAATCTCAGACTATCTGCTGCTCTGTCTCCGCACAGCCTGCTCCTTTTGCTTTCTTCATTCTTCCTGGGCAGGAACTGTACAACAGCCCTATGTTCCCTGTTCAGCAAACCTTTTCAAACAGCTACATTTGTGTCTTGTCATCACATTTCTAATATTGAATTTCCACATTTCAAAAGGGGCTTTACTTCTAATTTTTGTTAGCTCTGTAGTTATGTGAAAGTACTCAAAACTTTCAGAGTAGCGAAAAAAGAAAAAGAGCAAGGAGAGAATGGCCCCTCTCATTCTTCTTTCTACCTGCTCTATTAGCAAAGGAGTTAGCAAAATGCTGTATGAGAAGTGTGATAGTTAAAGCCTGTGCTCTCTCTTACCACTAGCCTTGAGTCAGTTTTTCTTCATTGTATAATAGGAATAGAAAAAAGGAAGGTAGCAGAGCTAAAGATTATTGCCTTTGTTGATGCAGAGAGAAATCTACCTTGAGAAACAAAGTAAATTGACAAACTACCAAGTTTGCAAAATAAATCTCGCATTGTGCTCAGATCTAGCCTTATATTTCCTAAGTTTATGCTCTGCATCTAGTGAGATGTCCCTCTGAGCTCTCTCCAAACAGCCTAAGAAGTTGGGAAGAAGCAGAAATGAGAGGGGAAGGAGGGGCTATGGGGGGGGGCAGACCCAAGAGGGTGCCAGGCAAGCTGTGAAGTGACTGATTAGTGCAGACAGTGATGGAGCAAGTTCCAGCCAAGCGTGATCACTTCTAAGAGGCAATGGCTTTGTTTCAACTTGACTATTGTTCTCTGGTAATCTGCGAAGCTGGAGTGGAATTCAAAGCAACATCGGTCTGAGTATTAATCTAATGCACAGTGGTTCCTTGCAACTTGCTCTGATCTCCAGTGCCTTTAATCTTGCAGTAAATTTTGATTTGATTTCTCCCTATGATATACCTCCCCAAGGAGACAGCAGACAGGGAGCTGAGGGAAGATGCCCAGGCCAATTGAAGTATTGGGGGGTCCTGCTTGAGGCAGCTGTGAAAAAAACCCACAGCTTCTCAGGCTCTCTAATCTAGTTTCTCTTCTGAAAAACAAGCTGATGGTTTTAGATTGAGGAAAACAAGTGACTAAATCACCTTCTGAAAATGAACTACTGAACAGGAACACAATCTCTCCCATTAATTTCTGTAGATGACAACCAAGTTCCCTGTGGTCTCTTTCTGACACACAAAACTGTTATTTAGTTTTCTGTGGAATCTGGTGAATTATACTAGCTGATTCAGAAACTCCACGAGGACTATTTCTGTCTGCTCCAAAGCACCTGGCTTTCAGGGGTGTAACTGCCATTTCCTGCTCTAAGCATGAGGTGCTGCAGTCTCAAATGAGTTGTGAGGCTCATGATGCTCAGGCAGACTGGGACTGGATGGTCCAAACCCAGGCAGCAGGACTCAGGGCAGGCCTGGGTACAATGTGAGACCCAGCTTCTTCCCCAGATTTCTTCTTGTCAACATCCACCTGCTTCTCCTAGGGGAGGATGCACAACCAGGTGGAGCAACCTTTCATACACAACTGTGACAAGCTCCAGCAGAACTTTGTTCCATGAAGGGCAGCCCCAGCTTTCCCTCAGCGGGGTGATGCTGCCCAGTGGCAGAAACATGGCTGTGTCCCACTTCCATTCAGCACATGCTGGTAGCAGCCTTGTGTTTTATTCAGTCTAGTGAAAACTTGGGATCAGCTGGGGTCTGCCATGGGAGTCAGCACTTTACTGTGTTCTCAGGAAATAGAAACCAGGCAGCCCCTTGCTGGCTGCTTAGCTATGGAGCCAAATGGAGCCTTTGAAAATATTTTAGACTGTGAGCATTTCTTCCCCATCTCTAAATGTTAGGAAGGTTAAAAAAAAAAAAAAAAATCCTTGTAAATTGAATTATGCTGCTGTGATAATTTTGTAGCTTTCTATTCTCATTGTGTACAATTTCAAAACTGTAATGGAAAACGAATTGGAATCTTTCAACTTTTTAAAAATGCTTTCACTGTTTTTCTCCTTCCTGTATTGGGAATTTTATTAGAAGCGATACTTCCCATCTCTATTGGGTGAATATACATCTTTTTTTTTTTACAAAAAAAAAGGAATGGGAAAAATTCTGACTAGCTGACTGATAATCACAGTCGGGGTGAACCTGTTCCTGTTCTGCTTGTGGATTGTCTAGGAAGCAGCACAGGAAGATGGACTGATCATAGCTGCTATTCAAGGAGGTTGGCAGCACACGAGGGGTGCAGACGAGCCCTTCATGGCACGCTGCACAGCGCTGCGCTGTGCCGAAGGTTCACAACCCACTTCAGTGCCCTCGGCACCTGTCTCCCTTCACCCGGGCTGCAGCTCTCTCTTCCTGCCCTGTGGATATACCAGGGGACTCCAGTTAGCTGATCTGTCAGTAATGGTAAATTCACCAACAAGCTTTTAATAAATAGGATAGTCTAAGAGAGATGTCTGGATTAAATTTGAAGCGAAGGTAAAAGCAGGAGGTCTATTTCAGGCACAGGTGTATGGGATTTGCAGAGGAAGAAAGGAAGGTGGCCATAATAGCATGAGTGGATTATTTTCGTCGTTTGTTTGCTTTTCAAATGCCTCAGACGCTTCATGTTCTGCTGTTTCCAGCTTCTTGGTGTGTGCCTCAGTTTAAATTTTCATAGTACTCATTTCACCGCTTAGCTGTGTCATGTTGTGTTACCCCGTAGCACCAGGCATCAAAACTTAATAACGGAACAAACACAACAATCACTTTAAACTAATGCTGCCCCTCTTTCATTATTCAGTGAGTTACATCATGGGCTGCTGACAAAGATGATCTTGGAACTAAATTTAAAGGCATATTTACATAAAAAATCTGTGTGTGTAAGTCATTTCGGTCTTCTTTTTCTGTGCACTCTGTTCTCCTCTTGGGAGAGAAGAGTGCTCATTCAGTACGTGAAGAAAAGGAAGAGGGAACAGGCACAAACATAAATTCTCAAAGAAGTACTTTATACACACAATACACATTTTTAAACTCACTTTTTTCAATTTAGGAAGTTCAATTTAGTTTATCAACATTATGGTTAATATTGCCTTATTTTACACCTGTTATTTGTAACATCATTCTATATTCATAAACAGAGTTAAAAAAGGATGGATTGTCTTGGTGCAGTGGCCTGATGATTAGTTAAAGCAAAATTGTGCTATAATGGTACAGTGAAATATTTACAGTTAGTTGGTGTCTGGATTGAGGAAAATAGCAAGAAAATCTTAGTGGCTTTTTCTTTCTTCACAAAACTGGTGGGAGAACTAGTGTGAATGGCAGAATTTGGCAAAATACTGAGCACACAAATGAGCACAGTAATAAAATAAATAGGCAAGCTGATCACAATATGAAGTCATACTGATCATTCACTTGGTGTGTGTGGGTTTAGCGCTAATTATTTATGATACTTCATACTGTGATAATGAATATTCTTTGGTATGCTTTGGAAGGATAATGAAGTTCTACTGCCAGATTCTGACACCTTTATTTTTATTATCTACCAGTTATCATGTACGTGGTCCCGCTGACTTCAGGAGTTCCATATCTCTGAACATGAGAAAGAGGAACAGACTTTAGCTCTTAGAAAAAAAAGCAAAAAAAATTGGACACATATGTGACGCGGGACAATCTGGATTAATGAAAGGTTTTGCACTGATGTTCTATGGAAGCAAGAAATATATCTATTTTGATTTCAAGAGGTGTGTTGCTGGAAGGGGTTATCAAAAAGAACTCCAGCAGAGGACACAAAAGCATTTAGAAAAGGCACAATGAATTTTGACTGCCTTTGAATCTATTTATCAAAGCCATTGCTGTTCCCATTTCAACGCAGGTGGAACAATAATAAATACTGAACAAAGCAACTCAATCTGTATTCAGAGCATTTCAATACATGGAAAGTTAAATGCAATAAGAAAGAAAGCTTGCAGAGCCAGACCTATTGACTCCTGCTACTTCTATTCCTCATCGAAAATGAATGGTGGATGGTGCACAAAGATCTGTAAGATATTTACATTACTGCGATTAACATATAATAGGAAGCACATTCAGTAATGCAACTTTATTATTTAACGGAATCAATAATCTTTTACATTATAGGAACATAATCCAGCTGTAAACCTCGGCACTTTCTTTCATTTTAAGTGACTAGCTTTACATGTCAATTTTCAGACCGAGTGGAGCCACATTATTTCCTCAGCTGCAATTTATCCCTATAGGAGGGACTTTGTGCCACGAATGGGCCCCTGTATGATAAAAACCTGTGTCTTCTGTGGAGGACAGGCAGTGGGAAGACTCGACGTTCAAGTTGTGAGTCCTGGCTTGCACAGTTGTCATCCCCTGGGAGCGGGCAAGTAGAGCACCAGCAACTCTTTCTCTCTGCCAGTCCTTGTTCATAATCTTTTGAAGATTATGGCATCTGCACAGCCTTCCTCCCTCGGATTTTTCTCCCGCTGTCTCTATATTAGATACTTGAAGAAGATCACTGGAGAGAATTTCACCTTGCTCAGCCAGAGTGGCAGCTGAGGCTGAAGCCTGCCAGGTACTCAGCCCTCCCTCAGAGGCAGACTAGGGTTTGCATAATTCCTACTTCAATCAGAATTCCAAAGTAGGTCCTTGATGATACAAAGGAAAAACAAATAAACAAAACCTGAACATGTTGGGTCATTATAAAATGCAGTTAAGCAGTGAAAGGACATCACAAGATCACAGAAAAAAATAACTAATCTTCAAAAAAAACCAAACAAAAAAACCCAACAAAAACCCACCAAAAAAACAAACCTCCCAAAAAACAACTTAGTCTAAAAATGCAGTGGGTATGTCTTCTGGCCAGATCTAAAGTGCTCTGAGACCAACGGCAGAAACCTCATTGCCTTCATTGCCTCCTCTGGCTTTTGGGTCAAGTCATCCAGTATAAATGAGTCTTTTATCTCCATGATTAGTGCCTTGCAGCAGATGATAAAAATTCAGTATCTCTCTTTTGTCTTGAAATTTCCAAAGCTTACAGGTTTTGCCTGATTTCACCTGAGTATTCAGCAAACAGCCTAGCACATCACTGTTTGCTTTTGGTCATTTGATCTGTCCTTTGGGCAGTGGTGCAGGCGTTTTTCTTTACAGATATCCTCATTCACAATGCGCTTTAGCACTTTCCCAAAGCTGGTTCAGCCCCTTAGAGCAAAGCAAAGAAGTGGATTTTAATTTAGAGTTGCAGCTGCTGTTGTCAAAGTTCAGTGCATTAAGCATGGATTTTGTTTTCATTGCTCTCTTATAACACCAGGAACTACATTAACTACAAAACACATGTGCTTAAAGTAAGCTAATGGAGAAATATATTGTTCTTGTTATTTGAAATGTCACAAAAGATCTTGGGTTCATTTCAGTAGCACACTGAAACCAAGCTGCAGTTTTCACAAAGGCATAGTTTTAGATGCTTAGAGTGAATAGATTAAATGTTCTTTTGTTTTCTTTTGCTGTTGCTTCACAGCAAAACAACTGCCTCCATGTTGTAGCAACAAAGATTGCGTCGTCTTCTAGCTGCCTTCAGTTTCATGGGATTTCAGGGAAGAAGATTTGATGATCCCACCTCATTTACAGCCATATCCCCTCAGTTCAATCTGGCATGCTTTGATCGCCTTCTACCTGCGTATTTTCCTAGCTCAAAAGCCATTACACTGTAAGTAACTACAGTATTAAACTATAACTTGAATAAAATCATGCAGGAAATGGAAAGAGTTGGATAAAAGCCCAGAGTATATGTAAATGATGCCTTGGACATTGAACACACATTAAGGTATAACTTCTTCAGCTGGCTAACACAGAAAGTAAAGGGCAGTCTTGCTAACCCTGCGAGGCTGTCGTGAGTAAAGGTGTGCAGGCTGCAACGTCAGTCTCTCTCTTTGCTCACACCCCCCACACCCCTCCATATTGCTTCTGTTTCTATTGGTAAAGTTGTCATCTTTTCTACTCTGCTTTCTGAGGGTTTTCCTCACCCTCTTCATTCCCTGACCGTGTTACTGAATAGGTGAGACAGTACCCGAGACAACCTCACTGCCTGGCTGGAAGAAAGGAAGAGGGAAGATTGGTGTTGCTATGGAGCAATGTTACTTCAATCCCTTTAGTGTCATTTTGGCTGCAAAAGGGTTGCAGGGGAAAGTGCTTTTCAGAAGTGCTAATAATCCTATTATTGCTTCTTTTTTTCCACCCTTGACTTTAAAATGTAAGTACTCCGAAAAAAAAAAAAAAAAACATTAAAAAGCAATAATATAAACTGTTGTAAAGTTCATCCCATCCACCTGATTGTCCACAAAGACATATGCAGTACAGCTCTTTCTGTGAGCATATACATTGACACATATGCACAAACACCATTGTATTTGTACCTATATATATATCTCTATTACAATCATACTTTTTGTGCATACCCATAAAAATATCAGTGTATTTATGGAGTGCCATGTTCTCAGCAACCCACCCATGGAGCTCTCTCTCACATGTTGCCCGTAGGCCGTTTGTAGCCATGCTGCAAGTGGCTGTAGACTTTTAAGAGTTCAAGTTCAGGCCAAGCAATTCATTTGCATGTAGGAGGACCTCAGGTCGCCTTTCTCTGTCCCATGTTCTGTAAGGGCAGACAGCACCCTGCACAGATTCCATTCAAACTTTTCTAACCTGGTTGGCTTGGAAAGTCATCTACAGGGTGTCAGTGGGGCCCCGGTGCAGGCTCAGGGTGAGATACCCCCTGCTCCCAGCTGAGCCAGCACACTTTGGCGTGTCTCCTTGGCTCACTCCTGCATCATCTGCAGGAAGCAGAGGTTGGCCCTTCACTATCTTATTGCTGATGCTGTAGTGATGGCCACCTGAGCCAGAACCAGGCTGGACAAGCAGAACTGCTGACAGGCCATCAGCCAGCTGACTCTAAGTTTAAAGCAAAGCCATCTCCATGACCAGAATTGTAATACAAATCAAAAGGCAATCGCCTCCACCCATCTTCAGTGGCCGTATTTAAGACATGAATATTATGGAAACCTTTTTAAAGTTTAAATTGCCATCTTGAGTATTCAGCCCTCATACAATTACATATCTAAATCTTGTTAGTGGTGGATTCCTTTGTTGCAAAACAAGAATTTAATCACTTTTTGAACAACTGGCTACAAATGATGAAATGGATGCTATTATATTGCCAAGCAGATATTTGTGATCAAATGATAGTTCTTTTTATGGCTTGTTAAAGAGGATTTCATGGCATCAAACCAGTTCCTAATAGACAGATGTTCGTGATACAGAAGAAGAAACATTTTTTCACTTAGCGTCCTTATTGGAAGTCTCAGTCCAAAAGCCAAGGGATGGATACAGAAGGCAGAAGCATACGAATGGAGCTGTGACACTCACTAGCTCCTCTACTACTTTTGAACTAAATTGTCAATGTAGATTGGCTCTACAACAAGTTTCTTCTGTGGTGGTTAGGGAGCATTCACCACCATGCCCTGTGCAGCTCATGCTTAAAATATCACTTTAAAATCAATTAAACCAATTATTACTTCAATAAGTTATAAAGTTTGACTAAATATGAAAAGTCCCTGTATCCCACATATCTCCACTTATTGGCAAAATTGCATGAAGTGTAGAAAATGTCCCTCAGATTTGAGTGAGCCAGACAGTAACAAGAGAAGAGTTTCTTCCTTATAGAAGGTTTTGAAGACCCTTGCTATGGGATTGAATTCTCGACATTTCCATCTCCATCTCTTCCAAATATGAAGTTACATTCCTTCATTGGCAAAATTGCATGAAGTGTAGAAAATGTCCCTCAGATTTGAGTGAGCCAGACAGTAACAAGAGAAGAGTTTCTTCCTTATAGAAGGTTTTGAAGACCCTTGCTATGGGATTGAATTCTCGACATTTCCATCTCCATCTCTTCCAAATATGAAGTTACATTCCTTCCTTAAGTGCTTGAAAGCCTTTTTTTTTTTTAAGCTTCCGTTCTCATATCTTTGTTTTGCTCTTCTTTTCCTTTTTTTTTTCCCCCCCTGAAACACTTCAGAAGCACTGTATAACCAAAAAGCACTTGAAGGCCATAACTGACTATAAACTCCTCTCAGCAATGTGTGGACTTTCTGTGAGCTGAATGCAAGAGAGTTTTCAATGAATAATGTCATTACTCTTCACTTGCTTTTACGTCCTTTTGCAGAGATGGGAGTCTGATTGCTCTTCTTTTATCTGTTCCCGAGGTTTGGTTTAATTCTGTCTGATACAATATGCATACATCCTGTGAAAGTCTGTCAGACAGAACTTTCTCACTCTCCTACCAGCTATTATAGACAATCCCCATTGTAAATTGATTTGAGTGACTTGAAACTGCAGAGATGTGAGCAGAACCTGAGTGTCCCATTTACTCCCGCATGTATTCTGAGCTGGTCTGGCTGAAATGCAGATGCAAGCAATTAGGAAAAGATGCATAGGCTTAGCACCTCGCTTTAATTCTCATTCAGCTTTGCGTAGCTACAGGGCATGGACAGACACATATGAAATATGAAGGATGTCTCTTTGTCACCTTCTGAATAAATTATTAGTTACTCATCTGAATGATTGCTTCAGTGCAGTTTTGGATTAGTATCTCGTGACATGTAAGGTCAACACTGAGAGTGTGATGCCCCCAAAGTACTGACGTTTAGATTTTCAGTACAGCCCAAACCAGATGTTTATAGACTTTTCAAATCTGAATTTTGGCACCTTGGGATCAGGATGTTCATTTTATACAGGCAGGTTTTGGAAGCCTGATTTCATGAATAGTGAGATACCCAGAAAATGCCAGGGAATTAAACTGTTCCAGACTAGTTTTTCCATAGAATAAATAGCAGAAAATCAAGTTTGTGGTATGATGCAATTGTTTCAGCTACAGTCCCTCAGTGTGAGGCAGATGATGCATGGAGAGAGTTAGGAACTGCATAATGCATGAGTTGAGAAAGAATAGTTTTCACTTAAATGTAAGGTTGAAAAAACCTGCACAAAATTTAAGAGAGAAGGAAACAGGCCAATGCTATTTTTTAAGGCTCTACCTTTTAGACATTTCCTAACCAAATTAATAACCCAGGCGCTAGTTAAAACAGTGTAATGTGAAACCACTATGCATTATTAAGCCTGGCAAAAACAATGGGAATTCATTACTTCATGCTTCATGGAATTTCCCAGTTCAGAGTGACATTTCATATCAATGATAAAAAAGGTTGTGCTTTCTGCCTGAAATATCTAGAACACAGTAGTTATAGCTGAGAAAAGACTTTGCTTAAGCTGCAAACATACAACGATCACGTACAGTCAGCTTGTGCCTACCAAGTAATCTTTGCATGTTATGGAAAGATAATCCAGGCCATACAATGAAGTACGAACATTTTTTTTCTCCCTCCCATTTAGGCTCATCTTTGCATTCTCAAATCTTTCCTGTTCACTATGATAAATAGCATCACTACTAACAGGTTGAATGTGCAGTTGTTGTCATAAATGGGTCACTGTATTGTTGCTAGGAAAATATGACAGACATAAAAACTAAGGGTGGGGAATTGCAAAATAAAACGTCAGATGATTCCAAAGGCTTTTGCAATGTTGGCCACTCTTTAAAATGCCATATGTTCAATATCATCTGCATCTGCAAAAAAAAATCTGATATTTCAAAAGCTGTCTCCGTGCTAGGTTTGCAGCAGTGATGATGGTATTAACATGGAAAAGTATAAGTTTGGAGGCAGAGTAACAGCTCAAAATTTCAGCAAAGCTTACATAGTCCTTTCCCTTCTCTTCTTCTCTTTTTCCTGGTCGAGACCAGGATTTGCTCTCCTACTGCAGAACCTGTGGCAAAGGAAACCTTACACAGAGACCAAAAGGATATATCTACTTGACAAGGACAAAGATAGACCTGATTGTATTTCCCATAAAACCTCAAAAATCTCATAAGTTAATCATAGAACTGTCATGAAATATTTAATTTGTGATCCACTGAGCTTATGCATTCTCCCAGAAACAGACAAACAAAAGGGGTTACTATTCATGTGTTTGACTTTTGGGAGAGTGCTGTGCTGTTATCATTTATTTTGATCTAATAATCTAGTGCTGCACAATGATAGCAAATAGGTAGTAACAACCTTGGTAATACATTTCGTAAAAACTTATCTTCCAATAAAAATGGTGTGCATGCATGTGTGAAGAAAGGACTGTTGGGGTGAAGGGAAGATGTTAGGGATTTTATGAAAGCTTCTCTAACTTGACTAAAAAGACAATAATTCTAGACATGGATGACAAATAGGTTTTAAAAATTCTTAACTATAGGTATTATTTGTAGAGCTGGTTACAGACTGGAAAAGCATTAAAGTATGCCAGGTAGAATAAAAGGTGAAAATGCAAGTGAAAAAGAAAATAAATAAATAAATGATTGAAATAAGGTTGGGTTTTTCTAAAGATGTTTTATTTACATTTGTGACTGTTAACCTGTTATTTAGTGTGTCACAGTTAGTCTTGAGTCCTCAGTGTAAATATACACATACTTACGTGTTGCAGGGCTGAAAGCTGCAATGGATATTACTGTACTGTCTTGTTTTCAGCCAGTAGAAAAAGATAACAATCTCTTTGCTATTATTTATTTAATGGTTGTTCTAAATATTATTATTTATTAATAATTTTGAACTATAATAATAGTAATATAAACCTCTTTACATTATGAAACGTAACTCTGTAACCTTTGGGAGATGAGCAATCACACTTACAGTGTTTAGCATTCATGAGAAATATCTTTCTTTGGAATAAATGTCAGTATGGACAATACAATAATAGTAGCCAAAATGCCTAGTACTCAGAATGACAGTGCTCCCCCCTGTGCAGGATGCTGATTTAAGATTTGCCAATGCTTGGCTTCACATATGAACTTTCTTATCAAAAATGGGCCATCAGAAAGAGGATGTTTAGTCTTGCTTGAGGAATTATCTCTGGGAAAGTAAAAAAGAGAAAGTATGGCATAGCTGAGTGAGGTCTGCTAGTGAAGTAGAAGAAAATGATGGGGGTGTCTTATTCAAGGCTTTCTCACAAATGCATATATTAAAACCCAACAACAATAACATTAAAAAAAAAAAAAAAAAGAGAGGGAGATTGGTCCAAAATGGAGGGAGAAATGGAAGAGGGAATAGTATTTTGCTTTGCATTTGAATCCTGCTATCATCAGCACTCATAAGAAGCATATCCTTGGTCATTAACTTTTATGAAGTGCTGATTTCCCTTTTGGCTTCCACCAGTCTATCAGCCCTCCAGCTCCAGTTGAGCCAAGTAATTGCTCTGTATGATCCTCGAGTACGATATTTTCTCACAACCAACCTCTCACCATCTACCTAATAGCTTTGAGACAGCCTCGGTCTGTTGGACTGAATGACCACTAATGACCCAACTGTTCTTAGGAAGATGTTCTATTATGTTTAGAACTCATTGGACAAAGGCTTAAAATGTTTCTCTTATGTTTATAACTCATTGGGTGTATGATGCAGTGTAAAGCCAGCACAAAGCAGACAGGTGTTCTCGAAGCCATCTTTCTTTCCCCGGCTTTGTGTATGAAGCCTTCCCAAGCATTATAAATTACATGAAACTTGTGTCTACAGAACTCTGAAAAGTGAAATCCAGGGCTGATGGTGCTCTCTGTGGCCATTTTGAATGCTTAGTGTGTTGGTTTTCAGAAAATTAAATGGTTCCGACATGCAAAAAATTCCACTATCCCATATTTATTTTACAGGAGAACTCAGGTAGGTCTGAAGTGCAGTAGTATAAATCACAACTCCTTTCACAACTTTACAATTATTTCACAATTCACAACTTATTGAATATATGGTCTAAAGTATGAAACCAAATAAAGGTTCATGCTATGTGCTATATAAATACCCAGGAAGAGAAAAGGATAACCCTGTAAACTGCATTCTGTACGGAAGGTGTTTCAACACCTCTTCTAAGTGATAAAGGCACAGAGAAAAAAAATACCGTGTTGACAGTGGCCAGAGGACTCAATGAAAAAACCCACCAAAACTCCTTAGAGAATGGCAGTCATCTGATAACTGGTGAAGGGAATGTGGATCCATGTGAGGAACTTCTGTATTATCACAAACTGGTCATTCAAGGGAGTACCCAAGGAAGGCAGATGTTCCTAGATAAGAAATCTGGGATTGTCCAAAGTACCTGTATGTCCTAAAAAGAGAAGAGTCTTAGAAAGTCACCAGACCTTTTCTTTTCTTTCTTTTTGTCACACCAGGAGTTTTAAAATCCCGCTTGGATGGCAACCAATGTGACAATGGGTAGAAACAGAGAGATGTTGAAAATTAGGAAGCCATCCTTATAGTTAGCGTGCAGAGAAATGTTTCTAGTATTCATCAATTAAATGTGGAATTTTAACTGAACAGTATTCTCTTTGCAAAATGGTCAGTAGTTTTTCATCAAGCATTGTAAAGAAACGTGGATTAAAAATAGATTGAGCTTACTTAAGTGTCTGCCCGAGAAAAGACTGGCAGAAACAGGAGAAGGATGTGTTTTAATGATATGGAAAAAAATGGAAACCCATGGAAGAGATTAGGTTTTTAAAGATTTAAATAAATGTTGTCTCTCACACATATTTCTCTTTTTTTTTAAAAAAAGCACTTTAATTAGGTATTCTTTTTCAGTTTTTCCTTGAAGAATAAATAAAAAAAACTATCCCTTTTTAAGATAGCACTATTTTTGCATCTTGAATGCTAAATTCACTCTGTAGCTTGGATGCTAAATCTCTACACTGAAATCAAAATTTGTTTTGGCTTTTATGAATTCAAAAAATAAATAGAAAAAAACATAGTGCAGTAAGACTTAAATGAACTAAAAAGAATCGCAGTGATAGATTACATGAAGCCTTCTGCAATACCTAAGATGTAATATGAACCAATTTATACTCATTCTGTGCCATTTGAGTGTGTCATTTACAAGTCCCCTCATTTCTAGGTGTCACTGTACATGACCAGCACATCATCCTCACCTTCCTCCTTTAATACTGCCATGCCACTGTATCTATGTTTGTATGTAATAGAGTAATGTATGAAATGTACCAGTAAATGTAAAAATGCCTCTCAGACTAAGAAGATATTTCTCCAGGATATATCAGTCTGATTCCTAGAAAGGGAGCAATTAATCTCATACTTCTGCTGAAGACCTCAAACTTAATGGCCCTTTATGGAAAGGAGTGTTCTTCCTTTGCTCTCCTTACCAGGAAACTCAGCACCTTGTTTTTTTCTCTCTGCAACAGTGTCCTCACAAAAAGGATAAACTGCCCAGACACTTGCTGTCAAGGAGCAGCAACCACAAAAGTGCTTCTCTGAAAAATCTGGCAATAGATTTTTTGAACAGAAGAGGAATTCAGTGATGCTAATAATCTCCTGCAGCCGGGAGAAGCTGATATTTTAGTAAACATTCCCTTTTGGTATGAACTTTTCCCCTCTCCTATGTTAGGGGGACTGTTTACATATAATAAGGAAAAAAATTCCATTTCCATGTCAAAAAAAAAAAAAAAAAAAAAAGCCTCTGTGGGCCATCAGAGCTGAAAATAAACCAAGCTGGCTGCCTCTAGGGATTTATTGAATTCAAGTGCCCGTGACTCATTCCATGATTACAAAAAAAAAGAATACCTTTCAAATTTGCCACATGAGAGACTGAAACAGGGTTCTCAGTGCTGCTGAATGGTAGGAGAGAGGAAGAAAGGAAAGGCTATACCAACTCTCATACAAAATATGTCTGTGTTTTGCTTCCCTAGCATCCAGTGGCCACTACAGTCAATGGAAAAAGGGTTTTAAAAAATAATATATGCTTTAAAGAGAAAGAACTTGAAACTCGCTGTGTATGCACTTCACAGGAGTCATCACCAGAAAGAAAATGAATTCTCTATGTGCTGAGTGTAGTGGGTGCAGAAACAAAGATGCTATTAATAGGTGTTATCTGGAATACATATGGAAAGAACAAAATGTATGGTGAGACTCTTTCATCCTGATTCTGATGAAGATGGAAGAGCAAGAGCTTCGTTGCAAGGATAGTGGAGATTTAATATTATGCTGGGAGCAATTCCAAGTGAAATGACAAGAAGTTGTCAGAAACAATGAGTACTCTGAACACAACACCCTGCCCTACCTTCCCTGAACCAGCCACTGAAGAGTTAATGCTGCTTCTCCACTCCCCAGGTGGGAAATTAGGGTAATAGGTGGCAGCTGTGCCAGGTAGTGGCCCTCTGTAAATACAGGCTTCTCCAAGCAGAGTGCCCCTATAAGAAGTGGAAATGGTGCCTGAGTAAGCTGGGGCTATGTTTGATTTTAGGCTTTGCTTCTTGCTGTCCATCTCTTCTTAGTAGTTACACAAATATCTTTTTCATTTGCTGCAGTCAGTAAAACCTGGATCTTCTCTTCTGACTGAGAACTTGTTGCAATGGCGACCTTCATCTGCTTACAAGCCATGGATGAAATCTGTAAGTACCTCAAAATTGTCCAAAGCTTTGTAAATAGTAGCTGGGATGCTGCAACAATTCAGTTAGACTGAAGATACTAGGAACATAGGGAGAATCTACAAGTGTGAGAGGGCTGCAGTTTGAAAAGAGAACAAACAAGGGAATGAGAGTAATTAAATGTGGGTCAGCCCATATTCTGCAACAGGTGGATATGCTTGATGAGCGTGGCCTGATCCTCCTCTCATAACCATATCTGCAGTTGCTTACCTACACATGAGGTGGTCCTAGTAGAACTTTCTAGTAGGCAGGCAGCTAAGTCTAAAAAGTTAATGCAAATTAAGGCTGCTTAGTTACAGTTTTTGTTCAACTGATCTTTGTTCGTTCATTGCAGCAGAAGTCACCTTATTGAGAGGAATGAAGTGAAACAAAAAATATAAATAGAGGGTATCAGACTTTAAGAGAAAAAATGAGTCATGTTTTATGCACTTCTTATGCATTTTTGGCTTTCTGGGAGATTTGTGGGGATTGATTACTGAAAAATCAGTTCTTAAGGGAATGAACAAGCAATTAGTAGCATCATGATCATCTGTTTCTGTATTTTATGCCTGCGTGCCTCATAATGCCAACGTCTGCAATGCAGAGTGCGGTGCCATACGGTTCACCACACTGAGCTCAGGGGACACTGGCCCCAGAGAAGGTGAACTGGGCCAGTGGGGGAACGTGCTGTGTAATGTTCCTGGTCTGGTCACCTATATCGGAGCTTGTGGGTGGCTGAAGTTCAATAAGTTGCTTTGGGAGCACAAGTGATGTGGGTCATTTCCAAAGAGATTAAAGGTACTCCTCTTTTGTATAGTCATGGCTGTAAAGCGGTTTGGCTTTTCTGTGCAGCCTTGGAGCTATTAAGGTAATAGGCAGAAAGGGCAGATGGAACATTCATGGAAGTAAGCAGAGATGTTAGTGGTAATGGTCTGAGCTTCTCTTTTCCCTTTCCCTTTCCTTTTTTTTTTTTTTTTTTTTTTGAAGAAAGTGTTCTTGATCTCTAAACGGCTGTGCTTGATGGAGGAGGGGGGGGAAATTTCTCTCTGCTCCTTCTGCTAGAAAGAATATAGAGGAACAGGAAAGGAGATATGAACAGGGAGCCAGATTGTCTATCTAGTGAAGCCATGATTGTGGATATTATCTCTCAAAGATTGGCCCAAGGGAGATGGGAAGAACTGGAAGTAAAAAGGAAGAGATGCTGGAACTGAAGTATTTTCTTTCTCACTCCAGCCCAGTAATTGTATCAACTAGAAATCTGACTTTTAACTCTACCTCCTCTTCTGTCTTATGATTTTGAAAAATTCACCTCTAATAGTAGATGGGACACAGTTTGCTACTAGCTGATCCAATGGGATAATTCCTTCATGAAATCAGATCCCTCACACATGCCCATCTGCTTTAAGCCCAGCAGCCTTCCCAGAAGGCAGTCTGGCATTCATCTGGAGACATTAGATGTCCACTAATTCTCTACGTATTTTCTTTTCTAACTTATATAACATCTGTAGAATCTGCTACATAAGATACTGTGTATTTGGTGTTTAAAAGAAATCACAATGTCTATAGAATTGCAGAGTAAAATGCCGAGTAGTCAATGTGAGGAGTAGATTGAAAAAATAATTATATTAAATTAAAATTCAGGTCTAGCTTTTTCTCCGCTTGTTTCAAAGTCTGTTGTCATAGCTACTGCAGCATAAGCCCGCTCAGTATGTTCACTTTCTCTTTAAAGACACATAAACCTCTTTAAGAAAATTGAAGTAACTGAGCTAATATCTGGGGGAAAAAAAACCCAACTTTGTGCATCCGTAATTTTATCACGAGCTATTATTTGGATGAGGGATATTCAGTCTTTATCTGCTAGGATCTATTTATTCCTCAAGGCCAGGGAACCAGATAATAATTAGTTGCACTATAGTGCACAACAGTTGCAAACTTCAAAAGGGTCAAAATTCAGCATGGCTATTTTCCCTTGGTCTCAGTTGTTAACATGATTTATCTAAACAAGTGTTTGCCACAAACTTTTGTCTTCCAGGAGCAACAGAACATTTCTATTTCTGGACTAGGAGGCACTCAAAGTTTAGACATCTCTGAAAATATTAATCTTTTAAATTTTGCTTAAAGTTTTGACAAATATCTCGGATTGCTTTGCTCTTTAGTTGTATTGCTTATCTTATAATCTCATTCTTTTACTCAGATTTAACTCTTTTCTCACAAAAGTCCAATAATGTGATATGTCAATTTAGATGAAACATTTTTGCTTAGGTGAAAGTATGTTTTTCAGGTTACACAGGAAGTTAGAAGCTAATTATTATTTTGTTGCAAGTCAAGTGTAATTTATCTCTGTCGCATCTGTCTAAATCAACACGGGTGCCTGGCCTGTGAGCTCTCTTTCCCATCATTCCTCTTGTGGCTTTGTCCCACTGCATGACCTGGGCTGTCTCACTCAAGTTTCTTTGCAGCTTAGCATAGTACCTGTTATGATCTTCGTCCCTTAGCTGAGCTGCATCCTGTTTTACTACATTTGGGGAATTCCGTCTGGTTAAGAATTGCTTTATATCCACAATATGTCAAATACTAGGTACTGGCAAATATTCTCTCTATCATCCCTGTAATGATCTGACAGATGGGTGTCTTATCTCAAGAAAATACCCAAAAAGAAATGTCTTGCTGTGCAGATAGGAAATATCTCTAAAACCCATGTGTCACCCACAAGGTGATAACATATGCTGTTTCTGCTTTGCCTGGTGGTAAGCAGTTTTTTCTTTGCCCAGTGTTTTTGAACTACAGTGTGGACACTTTGGATCATATTTTTGACAGATTTTAAATGTTTCCAAATCCATAATTTCATACTTTTTTTCCCAGCTGTCTGTAGTCCTGATAGCTGTTTCTTTCTTTACAGGGAAACTTTTTTCTATAAAGCTGACTAAGAAATGAGGTGGGGAACAAAATAGGATGTTAATCAGTTTCAAGACAGTTTTCTAGAACTTCCTACTAGGCACTTTTCTGACAAGAGACAAAACAATGATTGTGCAAAATGTTTGAGCATTCAAATAATCCTGAATGTATGAGAGAAATCGTATATTGAGGCTGGAATCTATGCCATATTTAGCTTTTTACTCTCTTTCAACACAGTTGTTTTAAGTCGTTTGCTGTCCATAGGCTCACTCACTGGCTTAAACACACACACACACATATATACATATATATATATATTTCACTGGATGTGGACCTAATTAAGCAAATTCAGTCTGGTTTTGCCTCTGGCTTTGCTGGCTGAAAGTGATGCGGCAATTCACGTGAACTACTTCTTGCCAATTTATTCTTGTTTCTGAAATGTGTAGTCTTTCAAGGCATGTAGAATGGTTCTTCACATGATCTACAAAGACCTAAATTAATGTTTAATGCAATGTTTTACATATGACAATAATTACATGCTGCATATTACCAGTTATGAAATAATGTAATAACTATCTACAGGTGAAAGTTCTTTTAACTTCTCAATATAATGTTTTCCTGTTCTGGCACTTGGCTTTCCTTAAGTACAATCCAAGAAATAATCTGTTGGTTAACTGCCTATTTTACACCGCTGCTAACTCTTTTCTCTCTGGTATGGTCCTTTGTAGAAAGGCTAGATATGCTCTCTTGTTCAATATTTTAATTTTAAAAGAAGGAAGTTTCCTACAAAAATAAGAATAGGCACGGTTTGGTTTGTGTGTTTTGGTGTAAGGGTTGGTTGATAAAATGCTTAATGGACAAGCTTTAAGAGAATTGTGTGCTATAATGGGCCTGGGAGGTGTTAATATGCAAATGTTTATATGTCAGCATGCAAACACCCACTGATGTCAAAAGTGAAATTTTGTGGCAAAATCACTGTGTGTGGTTTTTTTTCAAAACAACCAACTTTTTAAGGTCACTGAGCCATATTTTTATGTAAAAGCTAAAAATGCTTCATGTACACCTGAAGATAACAGGTGTTATCTTCCTCCTAGACGTATTTTGTGCCTAACATAGCTCGAGAGGGATGTTTTCTCATACATCTGGCTGCCTGAGGTGTGGGCAGAGAGATAAGTTTAGCAGCTCACGTGCCTTCCCCTCTTCTCTGGTCCTCATTAGACAACATCTACTTAGTATTTAAAGAGCTGTATCAGCTTTTTCTGAGCTCCCTTTGGCTGGGTGGAAGCTTTCATGACAGACTCAGCTGTAATGTGACTGAGCGGCCATGCTGTGCTCTCAGGAGGATGGGGCTAATGGAAATCCAGCCAACCCAGAGAGCAGCTTGATGTAAAACACTTGTACAGCACAAAATGCTTTCACATCACCTGCAAAGAAGGCTGTACCAGCTGCTTGGCTGGTGCAGGATGACACTGGAAAAGAGACAACTGTGCACCAGGGGCCCTCAAGGCCTGATGTAACCAGACTCCTTTGTTTCTGCAAACAAGCAGGTCCAGGCTGCAGTCAGTAATACTGGTGCATTATAAGTAAGTGTCTTGATTTAGTGTGTCATACTAACTCACACTTCACAAAAACTGTAATTTCACTGAAAAACGTTGAAGTCAACCGTAATGAGGAATTTTGCTTGTCAGCTGTCTTTGTGTAGCTATGAAGTTACTATTACCAGATCATAAAACACTATTAGCTTGCTGTTCAGATCTGAAAATGTGAAACTTGAATCTATCTCCTTTTTTCTAAGGAGTACTGCCCAGCACCCCCAGTTGCCTCTCTGAAATGGCTCTTAGGAACATCTATACCAACTACCTCCCAGCACTCCTGGACAGGTTGGTCCATGAGGTGAAGAAACCTCTCTTGGGAGAAAAGATTTTACTGGTGATACCAAGGTAGATGTCTGTTAGCTTTGCCTTCTCCTACAACATGACACTGCCAGTGAAATCTTGAGCTCTCACACTATGGTCAATATGTTGCTCAAACCGTCCGTCACAGTTGCTACAATAACTTCCATTTTCTGTTTGATTTAGTAGCAGTAAGACTCCTTGACTTTATGAGAACAGATGAGAAGGCTGGAGTAGATTTGGAAGGTACAAGACAAAGCTGTCTTTGCTGGTAATGGTATCAGACAGAATGTGATACATTCAATGTCTTAGATGCTTCCTAGAGTCCTGGCAAAGATACTTCTTCAGGCAGTTGTACTATATTTGTCTAGTCAGACCTGTAGATATTGACGGTTTTGGGTTATATTTGATCTTTTAGTTGCTTTAAAAAATAATCTGCCTCCCTGTGAACATGACTTTTTTTTTTTTGGTAACAAACAACAAGCTGGCTCCTTTCTCCTTTGAAAGCTCATCCATAGTATACCATTCATAAAGGAAAGTTCCCAGTTAGTTGATCCAGGCAGGAGTTGGGGACTGGTTCTGAAAAAATATAAAGTAGCAAGAAGGAGGAACAAAGATTTGAAACTCTTTTGTAACTATCCAGTTAAAGATGGAAAAATCCTGGATTTAGCCAAGTTGCAAGCAGGGAGTTCTAGCAACATTACGACACAGACATATTGTCCAGGAGTGAGTCAACTGGACTCATCAGTGAGTCAACAGGAAATATCACTGACAGTACTAGGTAAAATTTATCCTGGTTATTACTTGTGTTTGAAGAATATAACAAGTTTCTTCTATCTTTTGTTTCAGGCATTGTTTACAATTTAGTTACATATAATGCACTTTGGTTTTTTTTTTCCTAAATCTCTTCTGGAGATAAAATCCAATATTTTGGTTTTTGAACATGGCAGCTTCTGCTGTTGTTCCTGTTTCTCAGGCATATTATCTGCATAACTTCTTCTCATTGTTCTTCTAAAAATCAATTACATATATACCTTTACCACTCCACCTGTCTCAACTTTTGAATCTTTGTAGTGTCTGTGGATAATGAGTATGTGTCTGGAGTCCTAGTTGTGGTCCTATGGCCTATAAAGTATGCCACATCTCAATTTTCTGTTCAGAACTGGGTTTTGACCCATTTTTAGCACTTTCCATCACAAGCACACACTGCTTCTCCTTCTGCCATCTTTTTCTCCAAAGTTTTACTGCAGAACATTTCTTCTTTTCTGCCTGTCACTTTGAGGGCTATGTTAGCCACTCTGAAGGCTAGAAAAGGTCATCCCTGCAGCTGCCTTCAGTCAGGAAGATCTGATGCTTCTTGCATCCTCCTTGCAAATTGCAGTTTTCCTCTGTGTTAGGTACTTGTCCATCAGATTTACAGTAAAAGCCTAAAAAATGCTGAAAAGGTGGAAACATGTTACTTGATGTGATGGATGTTTGTGCCTCAGCCAGCTCCCTGCTTCCTGCATGCATAAGCCACACCAGCTCAAATGTTACCAAAATCACTACTTCTGAAAAAGTGAAGCTTTCTCAAATCAACCTGTTTACATTACAGCTCAGAGCCTTAGTGTAAGATCATATTTCTATTTTGGAACTTTCATGATTACGAGATTCAAAGCAAAGTATTGTCATGCAATTACCTGTAACTGGGTTTTTATAGGCAATTGTGCTCTCCTGGGAAGGAAAGAGATGAGAAATTAGGTTTGTGAGACATCTTAGTGATAAGTCCACTGGTAGTTTAATAGCATCAGTCATCATGAAGATGGTTAAAGATGGATATTTGCAGAGTGTAACTCACGGACTTGCTGGTTAGTCAGTGAAAAAAGACTCAGCTTTTATCTGAGGTGTTCTGATTCACCACTTGGCAAACATCCCTGATAACACAGGGAGTCTAGACTGGTAGTTTAGGTACCTAAGGTAAACAGCAACAGCTCAGCAAGTGCTCCTTCATGTTTTCAGCAATAAAATATGTTTGGATGATTTTACGTGGGATATTTTTTAGATAAAGTGTTTTATTATGTCATAGCAATATCCCAGCAGGTGCTCATCAATTTTAAGAGATATTGCTCAGTTATTAATATTTTGCATTGTTGTTTCTTGTAATTTCAAATTCTCTTTCTAAATTACATATCCCAACCTTTTCTTTTAAGTCCTTTAATATTTTATCTTTGACCTTGTGCATCCATTAAACACTAAAAGTGATCAGTATATATGGGAACATTCACCTACTGTGATCCCTGCAGAAGTGTAAAACAGTCATTCTGTATCAACTGTGGAATCATCGTTCATGTCTCCATTTCATTTGCATCTGTAAGCGCACTTCCTATTTTTTTTTTAAATGCAGCAGAAGTGCTTTACCTGTATTTTAGCAAAAGACATATGTGAAATACAAAAATCATCTCTCTGCATCCCCAAGCTAGTTTCTCTTCAGAAGATCACATTAGAAGATGCCCAAGGGTAGTGACTGCAGATGATCTAATAAACCATCACAACGACATAAAGTCAATAGCACATTACTCAGGTGTGTCTTAGTCACTGTAAAGGTATATTGCTTCTTTAAGACATATAAAGTTTTAACAGCTTGGTCACTCTCCAAATATGCAGTGAGAAGCACAGATGAGACAGAAGCATTTAGGAAGGTTGTAATAAAATCCAGTTTAGTTCATCCTATCTTCTGTTAATCTCTATTGCTGGCAGCTAACTAAGTCAAAATAGTGTTGTATGAGAAGGAAAAATAGACTGTGGCATTCATGTAAGTAAGGCAAAGAAGCATAGCCAGTGGATTTTTAACTGAAAGCTCTGCAGAGACCAGAGCTATGCAGAAGGGCACTAACTGGCTCCATCCTGAGGCAGGTGGGTAGGCTCTCACAGAAATCCACCTAGTCTTTGAAACTTGTTGGAAGGGATGAAAAGGGTAGATACAGAACATGGGTGCTTTGTGGAAGTCTCCTGTGAACAGACAGGAGAAATCCAGATAGGTTGTTGATTAATTGAGCTTATTTTTTTCCAAAGAATAGCAGCATCATAGAAAAAAAGATAAACTTTCCTGAGGAAGCAGTCAGGGAGTATCAGAGACAGCCAGGGAGTGTATAGCCATAAACAATGTCTTTCGGGTAGAACTGGTACACTGAGAAATGGGATCTTAATGGGTAATTTAACATGAGGAAGAAGTCATCAGAATAACTGAAGAATGGGAGGAGAGGGGAACAGACATAGAATAAATATAAATAAGTTCTCATTAGAACCAGTTCAGCTATATCTGATAAAGATGAAATACAAGCAAGAATCACATGTATACATCAACAGTTGACCATGACCGGTACAAAACTCCCAGAAAGAACCTGGTCATCCCACTTCCACAGCAGGCAGCAGGAGAAGTAATCTGCAAATGGGAAAGCAGTCAAACTTCAGTGCAAACCACTGTTTCTAGGGGAGCAGGAAAAACATGGCGTGTTGTTCAGGAAAACTCAAGCAGCTATGTGGGAAGAGTTAATTTTGACTATGGAGCAAAACGAAGAATGAAAGGAATGATATTTTTCTAATTGATCTATGAAGTTCTCAGCTGATGCCAAGACAAAAGTAAACTGCATCCCAGAGAGGAAAGATAGGGAAAGTTCAGCTTGCAGCACAAATATCTGTTTCAGAGATGTGGTAGAAAAACTGTTTCCTCAGCATAGCAGGGAATCGTACTGATAAGCATGAGAGAAAATGTCACCATCTAGGTGCTATGTGGCACATACATCATGAAAAAGGCAGTGGGGGATAAAAAGGAGTTATGATTTTTCTGGATGCATATGTTTGGGGTAGTCTACTAGGCCATTGCAAAAGCTCCAAGCACAAAACTGACTCTTAACAATAAGGCCTAAACTGAAGGAGTATAATGAAGGAATTTTTGTGAGGTGATGTATATGTATGGCTATTTTAAGAAATAAAAGATAGATGTGACCCAGACCTGTGAAAATTTTCAAAAGTGGATAAATTCTGTCACTTCACTATTTGCAAAGAAATGGAAGGTCTTTGCAATAGATATGTGTATTTTAATACTTTTGTAGGCTTAGTTGGATAACTGGGAGTCTACTATTTCATTTAGTTCAGTTGGACAAAAAGGGAAGTTATTGCTTTCAAAACGCCATTTGGAAGATGACATTTCAAGAGAACATACTCTGCTGTCTCTTCAGAATAAGAGATATTCCAGAAATCATACCCCATCATTTTTGCATATGACAGGATCTGAAAGAAGCACAAGACAAAACTAATTGCATGGCTGCAGATGAAGGGAAGTTGAATGTTAAAATGAAATGCAGACAAACAAAATTGGTGCTGAAAAAATGAATTACTTGTGTCTCATCCTAGAAAGAGGAATAATTGAACTAGATTGGAACAAACTGAGAATAAAGCAATTCAACTCAACAGTTCTTTCTACCTGTTCTTTCTAACCTTTGTAAATTAGGTTAGAAATTATTAGACACCATTGATATTATTCTAGATAAGTAAAAATCATTTCTATAATACATAGGAGAGAAGAAGGGGGGAGTATCTTTAAGGAGTAACTGGGACATAGCGAAGACAAGACTTTCCACAGAAAACTAAAGTAGGAAAACAAAATGCTAAAATTCAGTGTTTCAGAAGCAGTAGCTGGAGAAGCATTCTTGTAAGAAAACTCTCTGGTGGCATTCGGCTCAAGAGTGCAGATGTCAGCTCTGCTGTCTTTGGCTCTTGTCACTGGATGTCAAAAAGGTGTCAGGATGTTGCAGGGGGAGTGTGTATTGTGTGGCTGTATAGTTAAAACAGATCATGAAACTCACAAAAATGGTGCTGCGCTCAGAACAGCTTATACATTGCTTAGATTCATGTGTTTGATCTTGATTCTGCAAAGAGGAAACCTGAGATGCAATATTGTCCTGAAAAGAATTTTCAGTAGCAGATCTGTTTCTGCAGTGTTTCAGAGAGATGGAAATAAAACAAACAAGAGTAAAAGACAAAATGTGGAAGACTCAAAGGAACAAGTAAACAACATATGATAACTGTTCTGTATAAAGATGCTATCAGAAATAGCAAAATAAATGGATATTTATATAATTGCTCTGAAAGCAGCACCGCAGGCAAGGTTTCCTGTAATGAGTTCAGGCCAAGGTAATATTCACCAGATGCATTATGGCTTGCATTATGGCTAGTGGATCTGCATGTGCCCCTGAAAACTTCAGTAGTTTTCAGTTCATCCTTCCATGGGCTAGCAGAAAAATCATCCACTGGCCCAGTAAAGCAGGTCTTGAGCAAGGCTAGAGGAGATGTTCAAAACCTTCCTTTGGTTTTGCAAAGTATTCAAACCTCACCTGCGCGGTCAGAATTTCACCTATACATCTTAGGCATGATGCTGAAATCAATAACATCTATAAGCATCTCTCTGGATTTCCAGCATTATCAATCATAGTAAAGTGAAAGCCTCTTGGACAGAGGAAGGTAGTAAAGTTTCTGTAACAATAAAATGCTGTAACTCTGAAATCTTTTCAAAGAAACTTCATAAAAGGGGTGGGAAGCTGATGTAGCTGGAGTTCAGTAACTAAGGAACTGAGTCCATGTGAAGTTAGGGAATAGGCATCCATCTAAGTGACATGTCAGACACCTGAGGATTGCTCCTATTAGCGCAGCCACACCTGATGATGAAAATACTAGCCCGAGGTGCTGAAACAGCCAGTGAAGGGAGCACTTGCTGTGATCCCAAGAAACCATTAACAGCCACCTACTGTGCAGAGAGAAGACACTATGCAATTACAACTGCCACTGCACGATCCTCAGATGCCACTAATGGCCATGTGCCCAGGCACAAGCAGCAATGCTTCCTGCACAGTCTTGCCCAAAGAGTGAAAGCCTTGTGATGCTTCTACATAAGACTAATATGCAGCTTCATTAGTAATGACATCTCCTACCTGCCTGTGTGCCAAGAGTGGATATACTTTACTTATGCCCACTGTGATAACTTCAAATTAATGTAATCAGGTCCTTGTTTTTCTGTCTCGGCTTTAGATCAACCTTGTTATGTTCGGTTGTCTGGCATCAGCTCACTAACTGTGCTTAAGAATCCTGTGAGTCCCCACACAGCTATTTTTTTAAAAGCTAATCCTCCCCTACAGACAACAATGGTGACTTCATGGCCCAGGGAATGACTAAAACATCTGCACTTCATTTGCTAGCACGCTTTGTGCATTGAGTGTCCTTCCCAGTCACTTGTAACCTCCTGCAAAGCATTTCTGCAATGATTTAAAATCAGTATAAGTTTGCAGGGCAAATTTGGTAAAATGGAAAATAAATGAAATAACAATAATGAAGAGACCATAGCAATCAGAATAATGAAGAGGCTACTACTGGAAAGAGTAAGAAAAAATTTTTTTTTTAAAGAAGGATAAGAAATTCTGTTCAAAGGCAATTGCATGTGTCAATGTTTGTCTGATACATTGGGGGACATGTAATACAGTTTTTTAGTGATGTCTAGGAAAGCAAGTACTGTCATTAGGGATAGTTTTAACAGTTGGAGGATGAAGGGTAGATATTTCTATCTATTTAGACATTTCTAAATAGATAGACAACTTAGATATTTCTAAGATCTTAGGGCTTCATTTAATAGGCTTATGAATATTTATTGATAGCCAGATAGATAAAATTAAAATTTAGTATCTGCACCATGGGCAAATTTAATTTGAAAGATCTACTTCCTCCTCTTTTCCTGCAGGCTTTCATTTACGCATACTGAAATCAACCCTCCCACCCCATAAATAAACAAGTAAATAAAATGGCTTTCTGTATAAGCAGAGGCAGTAAGGGGGGATGTTGGCAGAAGTAGCTGTGTGTAAAGGGGGACAGAGGCAACTTTTACAAGCAAGAGCCCTCTTCTCTGGGGCTGGCTGCAGGGGGAGAAGGGCTTCTAAGTGCTTCTTCCCTTGTGCTTGGCCAGCCCATGCTGAGATGTTCAAAAACAAGGTTTAAAGGAGAAGGGAACTGTTGAGAAGTTAGTGGGGAAGTGGCTAATGGTGGCTGGCTGTGCTGCAAGTGCCATAGTCGAAAAAGGAGAGGGGCTGAGAGGTGGCAGCTAGACCCAGTGGGGAGAGATAAGACCCAGGCTGTTGAAGCCTCTTTAACCTGTAGACTTAAGATCTCTCTACACTGTGATCAGTTGCTTCCATTTTTGTTCATAATGAGCTAACCTGCTGTGACATGTCAGACTCTTACTGTCTTTTTCCTTGCCTGGTCTTTGAAGAGAGGGACAATCACCTACTAAAACACCTCTGCACCACTGAACACAGAGGTCCTTGTTTTCAAGTTAGTGTCTACAAAATTTTCCAGACTGTGTACTCTGTAAACAGCTAGGTGGTTAGGGCATGGAAATGAAGGAACCTGTAGCACGCGTAGGAGTGGACTGCAATTTTGACTATGAGTGAAAGTGTTACAGGTTGATTTTGTCATTTTCTTCTACCTGACATAATTATTTCATACTCATATTTATTTCAGCTTCTCCATTCTCCTGTTAGAAAATAATTTGTTGTCTCAGTTGTAGCTTTGTAATTACCCAAAGCCACAGAAGTTTACTTCCTTCAGGGTTTGCTTCTAACCAGTCCGTGTTGTCTATCCGAGCAGTTGTATGGCATAGCAACTGAGTTAACTGCTTTGTGTTGTGGGTTTTTTTTAAGCTGTAATATTTTCTCTCCAAGCTATGTATTAGTGACAACTAACCAGAAGATAGTATCTAGAGTTTCAAACATCAATAAGCACCCTATAGGAACAGTTACTAGTAATGTCTAGGTATGTGCATTCTGAGATCCACAACAAGTGAGCTTTTAGGCAATGATATTATTGTCAATAAATGATTCTGTTGGTTTCATTTCTGTCATTTCTCAGGGCTCACTTGTCTTAGACTTGTGTGATTATTTTTTTTTTTTAATAGCTTCCCCTAGCTAGGATTTTCTCTGACTCTCAGCTCATCACCTGCATGTGCCTCTCTTCCAAGACATCTTTTGTTGTGTGGGGTGGTGATGGCAGAACTCTCTCATGAGATGTCACAAGTACTTTCAACTGTTGTTTCCCCGTAACATCTCCCACGGCATTGTTTTCATTAAGTCTCTTGGTTAGTGATATTATTTACAACATAGGCTACTCCCATTTCTGCAGATTCTCACTTTAAGCTTTGCAGGTGACATCTTGGCAAACTGTAGTCTCTTCATAAAGATGTAGTTCTGAGTCCTGTGCTCATGGCTGAAAATAGTGTTCTGTCTCAGTCCAAAAGTGCAGACAGGTTTCTTATTAGGGAATTGCGCGGGCTCTCAATTTCATAAGATGGGTTTCTGAACTTCAAAAATCCTTCCCTGCTTTTTTTTTTAACCTTTACTAAATCAACTTAAATAAGAAAAAACAAAACTCCTTGTCTCCTTTCTTCAGAGTCAGTAGTCTGCCAGTACCATGCTATTTTAGCCTCCAAAACACGGTAACAAGTCCAATCGTTTAATATACACGTTCCTTTTCACTGCCATTAAGTCTGCTCTTCCCTGTTAGAGGTCTTTAACCTCTAGTCACTTTTCTCATTATTGAAGGATTTGTCTTTTTTTTCCCCAACTTTGGCAGAGCTGTCAACTGTTCTGAGGGTTTGTTGGGGTTTTTTGTTTGTTTGTTTCCATTTGGAGTGCTTTCCTCTGTTACACTCCTAATAGTAGAGCCAAAGTGCCTAACAGAGCCCTGCTTCATTCAGTGTCTGATCAGCAATGCACAACGTGAACCTCTCTACAGTAAAATCAGCGTTTCCAGCTGCCTTTTGCCAGAGTCATTTAAAGTACAGACTTTGGAGAAGTGACAAAGCCAAACCTTAAGGGAATTACGAAGACTGGGATCCTTTACAGAGGAAAGCAGTGGTTTTGCTTGGACAACTAAGAGCTAATAGACTCCATGGGAAGCTTGTGGACCCTCTGGCAGTCAGTGACCATCCAGACTTATGACTTTATTGGTGACCTAAAGTCAATTATCAGCTTAGCATTTTTTTGCAGCCTCTTCACACTGGCATTGATCTATCTCAGTAACTGAAATGAGCTGATGCCGCTGTCACAAATATCTTTGTACTTGCAGCTTAAAGTCAGCCAGTAGAACTTAAAAAGACATTTTTCCTTCCCTGTGAGGAAGGCCTTATTCTCCAAACTGGCTTCTGAGAACCAAGATTCCCAAACCTGGTATGAAGCCAAAGCAGTCAATTTTATTTTAGGTCACCAGAACTTCTAAGGTGCCTCTTTTAGATGTGTTATTGACTTGTGATCTTGTGAATGGGTCCCAAACCTTGTAGATCCAAAGTATTGAGAAGAACTCACTTCCTGATAGGGGAAAAAAATAATTTATAAAAACTGTAGTTTTAGCTGAACAGCCAAGGACTGCATTAACATCAATATGATTTGCCTTCCAGAAGGACTGAGACACATTGGCAAGACAACGTGCAGAGACCTGGCTTGCAATCTTACAGCTTGGCTTGTACAATGCTTGTAGTGCATGGCCACTTTATATTTAGCGCACTCCCATGCTGCCAAGTGATGCTAGTTAAATTTTTCTTTCCTTTTTTTTTTCTTTTTTTTATAAAAAAAGGACGTTAATTTGTATATTTGAATTTGTAGTCTGAACATATTTAATTACAGTACAGGTTACTTCTTGCATCTTCCCCAATTCATAATCTAGAAAGGATTGTAACCAGTGACTTCAGGCTGAGCCTTAGAAGACAACCGTTTTGAAACAGGGTTTTAACTGGAATCTTCTGACAAAAAATGTTTTTATTGCCATAAAAGCTCTTTAGTTAGTGCTCTAGGTTTTATTCTGTCACTTGTCACTGTATTGTTTCACTCTGGTGGAAAAAAGGAAATGCACTTTTTCTTTGTAATGAAATGAGAAGTGACAAACATTACAAATTATTCAATTACTTTATTGTATAACAACTTAAAATTCTTTAACATTTAACAATGTTTACAAAGAATAATATTAACAAGTAAATATTTTTGAACAGAATAAATCATTCCACAAAACTGAAATTTGATGAAAAATCAATAAACAGTAATGTATTGCTGTTTAACAAAATAACTACTCAACCATAACTAGATTTGCATAAGATTTATAATTACTTAGAAAAATATTTCTTTTAGGAAAAGTATGGAAAGCCATGGCATTGTTCCCTGTTCTTATGTCCACTTCCTAAAATATTAATTTCTTGCATTTCAAGAAGATATATTAAGCTTGGAATCTGCATGCAGTCAAAGGGAAAACCCTGATGGGAGACAAGTACTTGCCATAAATTAGTAGCTTTATGAATATTTGAGTTGCTTGCACTCATGGAGCATCCTAGTGGGTCAGGTCTGCTGTCACTGTCGCTGTGGCTGTACAATTATGCTTCCCCATGACACGAGAGTACTGTGAGAAATGGATCTGAGTTGGCTGCAGGCAGACTTTCTGTACACTGATTATCATTCTGTGCATGGAACTAGGGGAAGATTAAAATGTGGATAAAGAATGTTTTCTGGTAAATTATAAAAGAGAAGCATGCTGTATGAATTGCCCTTCCGTAATTTTCACTGTGCACGTATATAACAAAATAATGCATGTTAATCCTCCTGAATCAATGAGGAATATGTTAAAAATGTTTAACTCATTTCTTCCTGCTGTGGGTGGCATTTTTAAAGATTCCAAATATCCCAGACATATTCCTTCAAAGGGGTAAGACTTGAAAGGATAATAGCTGTGAACACAACAAACTATCTAAAAGACTACTTGACAGGTTAAGATCCTCCTTTGACCTAAGAAGCTCTGAGTAATTTACAAGCAGGACTATTTCTAAGGTATTAAAGTACTACTACATCACCTAAAGCAATATGAGGAGCCAGCAAGACACACTGGTCACCATCTAGAAAGACACTTTTCTATTTTCTATTGTGTAGACAGAACTCTCTGGTTTTAGAACGAGAGACAGATGACCAAGAAAGCCAGCATAAGAAATCAGTGTCCAGTTCTTGGGGATACGCATGGGTTACTGTCTTGGAGCTCCTATACAATTTTACACAACACCAGGACAGCGAGGGTCACTCCAAAGCTACTCTTGAGTAGCTGGAAACACAGGTTCACATCCCAAGAGGATTCAAGAGGGCACAACTCATCTCATGTTCCATTCTGTGTCACCAAGTGGTCCCCAGGTACCGTCAGAAAGCTGAGATCCCAACATCTGTTAACTAGTCCTTCTGTAAGCACGTTTGGAGAACTGGGGTATATAATTTAAAGAGTAAGACACAAGTGTTAGTAGTTTTCATACATGTGCAATGAATAGAAAGCAGATTGAGTAATGAAGGGCTAACATTCTGTGGAAAGAGTTTGGGTGACATCATGAACAGCAGAGTTTTTTTCATTGTTACTAGGTGCAAGAGCCCTGAGACACCATTTGCCTTTTTCTGAATATTGGATTTTTTACTAATGAAGTATTAGAGTGTGTAGGCAGTCTATTCCTGCCTCCATTGCTGTGCCATACTGATTATACAGCAAGTCTAAGGATTGATATTGTCAGTAAAAGGAACTTTTGCAAGAGAATTGCATATCTTTTGGGCTCACTTTTAACAAAGTAGCTGCTACATTTATAGGTCTCTAAGTCTGGCAGATATTTTTACCTTTCTTCCCCAAAGCTACTTACATTGCATCTTCTATATTAAGTAGAGACATGCATAATTCAAAAGACATCATTAGAAAATTGAATATAAACACTTTGGGATAACTATATTATGAACACTGGAACTGTTATTGTAACAACATGAAGCTGTGTTTGGTCTGCACATAATGTTACTGGGTTAAATAAGAGAAACAGGCTACCTAACTTTGAGAACTAGTCAGGTCTCGGACTTCCTGTGGAACCAGTCAGCCTGAGAGCAGTATTTTAGCCTGCTTCTGAAAAACATTTCCACATAACTTTCTAGAGAGGGGGAAGAAATAGTCATCAATACACACGATTTCTAGTGTGACTTGTCTTAAAAGGAAAAACATGTGCATCCAAGTATATGGAGCACACAAATACTCTTTTGGGAAGAGGTTTTCTTTTTTAGACATTCCTCCCACCCTTGAAAGTTCTCAGAGTAATCCTCATGCAGAATGAGAAAACCTGTAAGTTGCCAAAAAATTTCACAGGATGGGAAACCCATTTCCCATAAATCTTTATTAGCCAAATCTTATCATAGCAGAACATTACTTTTCATGCCTCTTGACAGGTCCCAGTTTGACAAAGGAAGCTTAGCTTTAAAAAGCATCGCTACAAAAAGCAAAACCATTATTGGGATTCTAATTAACACTTTGACATTATATTATAGATCTGGAGGTGTATGAAATTATTCCCTAGGAGTTCACCACCACTGGGAAAGGTGATTGATTCTGCTACCTGTAGAAAGTAATAGATAATGTATTAAGTAACACAGGGATGGTTTGTTTTGTTCACACTAAGTAAAAGACAAATTTCATCTTCATTTTAATTTTTAGATGAGAGGCAGCACCACACAGAGACACAGCTGCAAAGCTCAAACTTCTGCTGCTCCATATTGGGACCCCAATGAAGCAGAACATTAATCTGTATAGCAAACAAATGACTATCATTTACATAATTACATTTAGTCACAACTTATAATATATTCATAAGCGCATGAGTGAGAATGATGCATTTGCTATGTAAGGGATAGAAATAGTGGATCAGCTTGGGTTTTACCAGAACAGGAGGAGTAACAGAAAGAAGTGGCTTGCCAACATGTTAGAAAACTTGGATTTGTGATTTGAGTCCAGCCATTGGTTCCTTGTCCTTTCTGGTCTTTTTATACAGCTGGGTTTTACTTCTGTGAGTGATTGTGGGTTGAGGCTTCTTTTGTGTAAACTTGTGGTAAGTCTTACAGTGATCATTTTGGGGAAAAAGGGCAAAAATTTGTCTTTCTCCAGAAATGCTTCCATTAACAACTCATATTTACTTGGAAATGAAAGAAAATGTATAGAAATTAGAGGAACTTCCAATAAATCTGTCTTGTATCTCTAACTAGCACTTCTAAAACTATCGTTCTACTATGCCAGTGAGTAAATAGCAGAGAGTAAAGCTTCCATAAAGCTTAAGTCTATGTCAATTTCTTTCCCCCAAGAAGAGTATTAACCAATAATCTTAGGCATCATTTTTATCCCTCCTTGATTATCAATGCTTGCTTCCTCCTCTCTTACCTTTCTTCTTATTTTTCTTGTTTCCATCTCTCCTTTTCTCTTTTACTCTCCTTTTTCTCTTGATTTTTACAAGTCAAACAGGGAAGCGATCATCCCACCAACTGTTATAAAATTGTTATGACATTTCTGCTAGTTCCATCTTACTCTCCCTATTTCACATCAATTCCGTTAATTTTGCCATTTTTTTTAAGCTACTGGACATCTATTTCTGAGATTTCTCGTTATTAATTTCAACTGTTTCTCTGAGGTTTAGTCTTCTCTCATAAACATGTCACAGTACTAGCTTTGTCATTCTGAATAACGTGCAAGTACAACTCAGATTTTGGAGAAAAGAAAAAATAAAACCATGATGTAAAAAACACCTTATCTGATACAATAAATTAAAACAAACAAACTAACAGAAATACATGATTCAACTAAAACCAGTCTTGTTTTCTCCTGGAAATAACCACTCTGACAGATAACTCTCTGTACAGAAAAGGATCAGCCTCCCTCTCAGATTATTTTTTCCTCTTTTTTTTTTTAACCAGGCATCTTTCTGAGGGATTGCCACCCTCTCTGAGAGCAGCAGATCGATAGCACAGTCAGGAGTGGTAGGATAGAAATGGTGCTCCTCATTCCCAGCTTTGCCAGGGTGTTTAGCTGACAGGGTGATCTGACCTTGGCTTTGGATGTTTGAGGGGTTCAGTGGCAAAGAAAGGGGAAGGACTTGTAAATAAGTAACGCTGTAGTGAATGAGAACTATTTAAAAGGCTCTGTGAAGTATTATTGTATTGTGGTTTAGACTGTCCATGATTTCACATATCCAACTTGCAAATCAGCAAAGAGCCCTAGATGTTAATTTATCCTCCCCGAATAGCATTGCATTTAAACAGGAGGCGAGCAAGAGGGATGAGAGTCTGTCTTCTAAATCGAAACCTTGGTCTAAATTCATCTTTGGGAAGGTTGCCTGCCATGAGTACTAGTATGCCTACAAGCAGCTAGTTACTTTTATCTTTTTACTGACTGAGCTATGTGACTGTGTTGCATTCAAAAGCAATGCAGTCAGAAATCTCAAAGAAAGCTTTCAATGCAATAGCAATGTTGATATTGAACTCCCACCCCTTTTATAAAAAAAATTAAATGTGGTAGGTTTTAGAGTAATTTTCATGAAACTACTGCATTCTTCATAAAACCCAATTTCATGCATCACAATTGCACTTCCCATGACTTCTCTGTTTTCAGAGATTTAAAAATCCCAGAGCTCTCTTTTCATGCATTCTTAAACACTGCTTAAAAAAAAAGTATATTTAAAAAAAATAGTATGTTACAGGAAGGAAAACTCGTCCTCAATCAAGGCTTTATTTTTATCCTGGAAACTAAATTTACTAAATTAGAAAGACACATCTTGGAAATGAATTTGCAAACAGTGTACATTTCAGGCTATCAGTACTGTCTTTTTCTTTTTTTTTTTTAAATCTAAACATTTAATTTATTAGGGAATATAGGAAAAGTTCCATGACCAGTGGACTACTTCAGGCTTCAGCCCTTTTTGCTTAAATAAATCTTTTGCCTTTCTGCAATTCTTACTACCTCTCTGGTAGTTCTCATGATATAATGTAGTTTTATGCAAAACAGGACATTATTTTTCCTTTATATGGGTATCTTGTATTAGCTTATCTTGTGGTTAATCTCTGGCCATGGGCAACACACGAAGCAAGTAGTTACACGCTGAGTTACTGTAGTCTTCTGTAAATGAGGTTCTGCTGAAGGATTCGGTACTCACCTGTGAGGTTTCTGTCAGGGGTTCCTACTTTATTTTATGGTTTCATTTTGATCGTGGGAACTGCAGGTAGTCAGTTCTGCTGGCGAAATGACTGTGTGACTGACCCAGCCAGCCCTCTGAAGTTTGAATCTTTGGAGGCATGTTTTCCTTAATTTAGTTCTCAATGAGAGATCAGATGGCTACTGGCTTTCCTTTTTGAACATTGTCTCAAAGACCCTAAGTCCAATATTTCTAGAGGTCCAAACTTTGGTAAAACTTACGAATAAATTCCTTGTAAAACATCTGTTCTCTCTCTCATACGTGACTGATATGAGGCTTGATGTAGAGAAAGTAACCAATGCAGAGAATTCAGGGATACTGATAGAAAAGGCTGGGATTTACAAAACATGAGATAAAAGAAAAACTGAGAAGAGTGAATATAAAATAGTGAAGGACAACAGAAGACTGTAAAGAAGACTGAAGGAATGGAGGAGGAGAGACATAACATTACAAATACGTAAAAGGCTTCTCTATAAAGGAAAGAAATGTATGGAGATAACAGCTATATTCTGGAAATTATTGTCCAGAGGAAGTGGTAGAAATTTTATCACTGAAAGCTCTCTTAGGAAGGGTTAGATGAAATTATGCAACTTCAATTCAGTCTGTTATGGACCCCTCTATCCCATGAGAGCAACCTCCTTTCTCTTGTGAGAGCATGAGGTGCTGCATGCCTTAGGCTGAGCTGTGGTCAGAAGTATGGTGTAAATATGAAACCTTCATTTGAAAGGGCGAGGGACTGCTGTGGACTTCTATAAGTGATGCAAAGGGATGTAATGAGAATTAACGAAATACGTTTGCCTAGAAGACTATGAAAGCTCTCAGGAGCACCCTACTGTGGAATGTTCAATTCAGAGAACATTAGAACCATAGATGAAATAAGTAATTTTTCTTATTAGGAAGTTTAAAAAGTTTTTAAGAAAAAAATTAAAAATAAAGGGTTAATGCATTTCTGATGTGACTGGTAGAAGGAATCGGAATAGAGGCATATTCCAAGGGATAAGTAACATGATAGCTTAATACTGTGTAGTGAGCTGTTTTATTGTGTATAGAAATCTGTTATTGGAAAATAGAGGCAACTTCCAACATATGCTTTTGTCAATGAAATTATATAAAGAGGATCCCTTATGTCAATCAACCTGATCATTTAGTGCTAATAAAAAGCTACCTTCTCATTTATATTCACTATGCAATTACTGAACTGTGTTTCAGTAGAAAGCTGACAAGCCCCTTGGAAGCAATAAAACTGATAAGTTCTTGAAGATCACATTCCAACCCAACCTTCTGTGACTCTATAATCTTTAACAGGTTTCAAAACTTATGGGATTTCTAACTGACCCTCATATAAATGATCTATATTTTGGAGGATTAAATAACACTAGGAAAGAAGCCAGTTTTCAATCCCAAAGTGACCAGATCTAGAATGGTGGTGGTATCTGGCAAAAATAATCTGAGAAGAAAAATATAATAAAAAATTGTTTTCTAGCAATTATGAAAGGGATCTCCACACTGAAGAGACAGCACCCGCGCTGCACATGAGAAAGCCAGAAACACAACTTTCTTCTGTATATCAGTATACTCCAGACCTGCCAAGAGTCAGTTTGTGGTACCTGGGAAAGATAAGAGTGAGAGCATGAAGGACAGCACACTTTAAAAGAAGTGTCCATTTTCTCAACAGCTTAAGAGGATTTAGCATTCATTTCCTGATGACATGATAAATATTGTCTTGGGCAATTCTTAAAACCTTAAGTTGCCTAAAGTATCCTAGCACCCTGATAACAAGCTCAGAGCTGTAACAAATACTGCAGGGTGGGTTTTGTTTTTGTTTATAGGATTAGGTACTTTTCAAAAAAAAAACAAAAACAAAACAACAAAAAACAATGAAACAATCCTTTAAAAAAAAAAGAAAGGTTTTCAGTTTTCTATAAAGCTACCATTGCTATCTATTCACCCTTTTACCCTTTTGTGGGAGAGCAGAGGAAAAGAATGAATTTCCACACAGTGGAGTGAGTAATAGCATTGGGATGAGTCAGTCATAATTTATGCAAGTGCTGTGGAAACTTTTTGCCTCTGAGATTTGTTGAACACAGTTCAAGTTCAGCAAATTAAGTGAGCTGCTCATCAGTCAATGTAGAGTGATAGTGTTAAGTTTATCAAATCTCTAGGAGCTAAGTGGCAATTTTATGGTCCAATTCAATGTGTTGCACAATGGTATCAAAGAGGTATTTTAGGATGTTACCTAGGCCTCCCTTCCTTGTAATTTCAAGGAAGAGTAATCTGTTTTGGATATTTTCCTTCACATTCAGTTGCACTTTCTGGCAACCACGGTTATGCTGTCCATCTCAAAATCCAGGGTCCTTTTCCTCCAAGTTGCACAAGTGGTTCAGATCATGGTTACTTGCAACTTCCTACTCTGCTTCCTACTCCCTCTTCCACAGTTATGTTTCAGGATCTACTGGGCTTTGGAAACACATAGAACTTGAAAATTCAGCCCGATATTCAAGTCTGTCTTTCCCACAATGAGCCATGTAGGACTCGATGATCCCAAGGGTCTCTTCCAACCTAGACAATTCTATGATTCTATGTAGAGAATAAAGCCTGATGGTTGCTCCATTTAAAGTAACACACTCAGAGCAGATTATCTGCTCCTCCTCAGGACACAGTTATGAAGTGGTTATTGTGGTTAATGCCATGGTCTAAAATACATCATAAGAAATCCTCACCTGACATGCTGTGCCGCTTCATTTGAGCCCTGGCCTGGCAGAGCTCAGGCCCCTGACCTATCTCTGGTTATCCAGTCTGTGTCACAGATGTCACAAAATGACAATACGTTTATCCCAAAATCATTTTCTCTGTGTCTGTTGGCTTTAGGCTTTGCCCATATCCTGCTCTCTTTATTGCAGTATTTCCCTTTCAGACCTTAGTGCTGGAAAGATACATGAATTATTTGAGGGACAGGTTTATGTATGCAGTTGCAGTGATCACAAGACTCTCTTCAGAAGTAGAATACCTTTTTGATTTTCTTGAGCTTCAGCAAACTCTGAAAAACATCTTTTCTAACAAGGTGGCACAGGCAGCAACATATGCAACGGAAAGAAGTAACTCAGCAACAGTATAATGATAACACAAATTAGAAGTTATCTTTTATAGTACATTTATATAAATCAGTTATGAACTTTAAAGGTCACACGACAGCAGCAGATAGAAGATGACATAGTATATTGAGTAAATGTATACTGGTCTGGGGGCCTGCATGTCCAAGGCTTTCTTCAGCCCCAACACGTGGTAATTACTATTTTCACAAAGTTCAGCTTATTAAAGTACCTGAATGTCTCAGGGCGATGGAGGGCATGCTGAAGCTGAAAGATCAGTGAGAAAGGAGCTTCCTGGGAAAAGTACCCTGTAATTGAAAAGAATGACTAGTTACAAATGAATAATTTGCCTACCTTGGGAATTACTAGGTGTGATTGCACTTCAGGCTTGTGGTCATTCCACTCGCAGTTGGCCAACATGTAATGTTTGCTCACTGTGATCCCATTAAACCAGCAAAAAAAGGAGACAGCAATAATTAGGACTCTTGTGGATTCTGGGTTATGCTTCGGTTTGGTGTCCTTTCCAGAAAGCGCACAGCTGGGCCTATATGGAAATCACTTCTGAACATTAGTTTTAGGAGGAAAGGTTGTTGACTTTTACATGGTTCACCATCTGAATTTTGCATCTGGGCAATAAATATTTCAGTAACGAACAATGGTCTGGAGGAGGGGATCAAGTGCAGTCTCAGTAAGTTTGCAGAGGACACCAGGTTAGGCAGGAGTGTTGTTCTGCCTGGTGGTATCTGAACAGGCTGGATCAATGGGCTGAGGCCAATGGTATGAGGTTCAGCAAGGCCATGTGCCAGGTTCTGCAGTTGGGTCTCAACAACTCCATGCAGTGCTACAGGCTTGGGGAAGAGTGGCTGGAGAGCTGCCTGGTGGAAAAGGACCTGGGGTTGTTGGCAGACAGCCGGCTGGTTATGAGACGGCAGCGTGCCCAGATGGCCAAGAAGGCCAGTAGCATCCCAGGTTGTGTTAGAAATAGTGTGAGCAGCATGACTAGGGAAGTGATTGTCTCCCCATACTTGGCACTGGTGAAGAACCACCTTGAATACTGTGTTCAGTTTTGGGCCACTCACTGCAAGAAAGACATTGAGGCACTGGAGAATGTCCAGAGAAGGGCAACAAAGGTGGTGAAGGGTCTAGAGCACAAGTCTTATGAGGAGTGGCTGACAGAATCGGGATTGTTTAGCCTGGAGAAAAGAAGGCTGAGGGGAGACCTTATCGCTCTCTACAATGACCTGAAAGGAAGCTGTAGTGAGATGGGGGGGTCCCTCTCTTCTCCCAAGTAACAAGCCATAGGACAAGAGAAAATGCCTTCAAGTTGTGTCAAGGGAGGTTTAGATTGGATATTAGGAAAAAATTCTTCACTGTAAGGGTTGTCAAACATTGGAACAGGCTGTTCAGGGAAGTGGATGAGTCATCATCCCTGGAGGTATTTTAAAGCCATGTAGCTATGGTGCTTAGGGACGTGGTTTAGTGGTGGACTCGGCAGTGCTAGGTTACTGGTTGGACCTGATAATCATAAAGGTCTTTTCCAACCAAAATGATTCTATGATTCTACGTCAGAGGCAGTGTGCCTGTCCAAGTGCCAGACTAAGCCAAGCAAACTGCAGTTTCATTAAGTTCCACAGAAGTGGTAAAGTGGGCAAACTTCCTTGAGGTATTGCCTAGAGGTGATCAAGCTCCATGAAAGGTTTGCCAGCTCCCCACAGTCCCCACAACTCCACTGGACAGTTTGAGATGTTGCCTTCAAATCATCTTTTATAATCTGAGGCTCACTACCATCTATTTCTCTTGCCAGAGATCTGGAGACACACGTTGCTATTCACAGAATAACCTTTTGCCATTAATGCTGTTAATCTAAGTCCTCCTCCTCATTCCCAATCTTTTAGTGCCTTTTGGAAGTCACAACATTGGGCAAGATACAGTAAAAATACATTGTTATTTAGCAGAGTGCTCAGCAGTGGCAGTGTATTGTATCCAGCCTTGAAGCAGATGCTACCCTTTAGCATGGAAAGGGATGTGAAAGCTTCAATTTGACTGTGGCATTTGGAAGGAGGAATGCCATAGGAAAATCTGCCATAGAGAGACTTGGGTACTCTGCAGTTACTTGCCTTTTTTGAGAAATTTCTTGTGACAGACACTGTAAGGAGCTTCATTTTTAGATAGTGATTGCTGCAGAGAAAAATCACAAAAACTGTAGACACAGAAAAACACTCTCAGGGAAGAAAGTCTTAAATAGAGTAAGTCAAAGGGGAGAAAAGCTAGGTGGTTTGGTTAAAAGGAGCACCACCACAGGAGGAATGGTACTGCAGAAAGAACTGAAAGATAGAGATTGCAGATCCTCTTAGAGAGTTTGCCTAGATCAGTATGTTTTGCATCTGAGCTATGTTTTTTCTCTGATTACAGGATCTTGTAAGGAGAGTGAGATATTTGTTTCCTTGCATTTCCCATAGGGCACTGAGCACTCTGCCAACAGGAGAGTGAGAAATAAAGAAGGTGGATTAAAGGCTCATTTATACCTATTGCAGAAACTTCTTCAGGACTTAGTTTGCTATGATGGAAATCCCAGAAGATCAATGACAAATCAGTATGATCAGCATTCTTTATTGACATTTTGAACCTCAATAGGGGTCTACCTTTATGACCAAGAACAGTAATCGCATTTTAAATTGAGTAATGCACACTAGGTGGTAAAACCAGTATTTCAAACTTCAAGGGCTGTAAGCTGAAACAAAATTGAAGTTAGAAGTAATTTGAAGTGAAGGGGAATTTGCTATGGGAGTAAAGGCACAAAGGAGGAGGTAGCATACCTCTCACCTAAAAATTTCTGAAGAAGACAGGAAGATATGCTTTAGCTGACTGGAAACTACTCTGTTCACTGTAGGAGGAAATTCTGCTACCTCTTAGATTGATGGTTGGTTTCAAGAACAGTGTGATACAGTCTAGCCTCAAGTCTATAACCTCTTCATCTGTAAAAGGATGCTTGCTGCTGAAGCTTCACTGGAGACATATGAAAGGAATGCACAAAGTTTTGCCCAACCAGTGCTTAAGGTTGTAAAGCCAAGGAGATAATAAGGAGAGAAGACGATGAGTCTTCACTGACTGACTGAAGCCCAAACACCCCCAGGAGAATTTATCTGACAATGCTTGAAAATGTAGCTCCAAATACTGCAATGTGTTTCCCCAGGAGTTGTGTGCAGTGCCTTTGCCATCTTGCCTTTGCTGTGGTGCGTTAGGGGTGTGGCCAACAAGACAGGGAGACAGTGTAGATATTTCTCTGCTAACTAGATTAATTAAAAGTACTTACTTGTCAAAGCACCTTCCTCTCATTCCCTTGCAGCAGCTGGAACTATCAAACTGCTGCATCAAGGTCATGGTGCAGCCAAAACCCTCATTCAAAGCTCTGTTGGCCTGGCACAGAGCATGGCTTCCTATCGCTACCTACCCGGTGGTGCTGCCTTACATCCAGCCTGCTTCCCGGCAGGAGTTCCGGTGAACTCTTCACCACCCTCATTCAGGCAGCAGCACATGAATAGCCTCTGACCTTCCTCAGAGATTTATATTTTTGAGCAGTAGTAATTCAAATATAGCGAAATAAATTCTTTCACTTCTATTTGCCCTGGTTTCAACTGGGACAGAGTTAATTTTCAAAGTCATTGCTGTGTTTTCAGATTTGGTATGAGAGGAATGTCAGTAATGCATATTGATTTAGCTGGTGCCATGTGATGTTTCCACTAGTCAAGGACTCTTTTCAGCTTCCCATAGAAGCTGAGAAGAAGCATAGACAGAATTTATGCTATCACTCTTTAGCAATACTGAAAATGCTGTCTAGCTTCACTCAGCATTAAACCAGGATCTGAATTGTTTCAGATTAATCTAAACTTGTGACATAGAAAATAACCATGTTGTCCTTCCTGACTTCAATGTTTCTCCCAATGTGCTGGGAGGTATGGTTTAGTTATGGTGATGCTTCTTGTTTGTTGTGCGGCTGTCTATTTTTGGGTTGACAGTTGGACAAGATGATCTTTGAGGTCCCTTCCAACCTAGAAGATTCTGTGATTCTCTTTTTTTTTTCTGAATCAGAGGTTTTACAACAGTTTCACTTTTGTACTGTTCCCATTGCTGGAAATGACAGCTATATTTAGCACAGTTTACTAGTTTGCAAAATTAGAGGGAGACTTTTTGCACTACAAAGGACTACATGGCAATAAGGGACACCATGCAGCCCCCAGAGCCCTCCCAGCACCTCCACTGGGAAATTGCCAAACCTACCACCCTCCACCATCAGCTCTCTCAGAACTGCAGCTTGATCAAATATTCAAATAATTCCTTTAATTATTATTCACTGAAGATCAATACATGCACAACAATCATAAAGTTTATCTCCCTCTGACATCTATACCTTATTACATCTGTAACTGAAATAATACAATGTTATGTTTTGATAGAGCAGAGAAGAAAACAATTTAAAGGGGGCACCCCTGTAACAAGTGATTTGGTTCACCTTCACGAAGAAACACATGGAAGCTTTTAAAATAAAATTAATTCATATGTTTATTTGTTTTTCTTCTTTAAGAAAATTGCAAGATTTGAGGGTTTAAAAAGGGACTGTGCTTGTATCCTGATGGGTTTCACTTCTTTTTGTGGCATCTATTTGTGGTAGTTTACTGTCCCAGTCTTACTCTGAAGTAACAGGTATACACCCTTTTCATTATTATTTAAAAACAAGGCTAAATGAAACATGGATAATAATAAAATAATTTTTCATATTTTAAAAAATGGATTAAAAGTCACCAAGGAAGTTGTTATAATCTTGCCTCAGTGTTTGGTGGTCTTTTTTAGCTACAAAGTATAAGTACCTATGTTTTTTTCATTGGTTCTAGAGGGCCATGAACTGGTACCCCTCTGGGCTATGTTCTTCACAAACACAAACCAGAAATGCTGCCTCATTTCTATTTTACAGAATAATTGTAGGAGTACCCTGGCTTAGGAGCATAATTCACTTATCCATGCATTGCCTGAAAGGTGACAACACTCCGTGGTTGCCTGTCATTGTGTGCTATCTGCTCTGAGAAGATAGGTCTTCAAGATAGTGATGCATATGCTCCTTCCTTCCATGTTTGTCAGTCATATCCATAGCAGTAGCAAAGCTGATGGTCAGCTGGCAATCTGCTCAAAATGCTGATGAGGAATAGGAGGTGAATATTACAACGTGGCTTGGGTACCTGAGCAGCAAGCAGTGCTTCTCACTCCTATGTAGACAAAGCCTCTGAAGGAAGATGTATACCCATGTGAATGCTGCCTGTCTGCTCAGTTTCTGTTGGAAAATCAGATAAAAATTGTTGGCTGTAACTCAGGTCACATCAGTAAGTCAGAATGAGTTCTCCCTCAACAGCCTTAACCTTATGTGCACTCGGCTTCACTGTACATGAAATGCATAGATATTTTATCAGTGTAACCAACTTCTTTCCCTTCCCCACCATAAAACTTCTGTCTAAGCAACTTGTTGTTTCTTCTTCTTGTGCTAAAAGTAAAGCTCAGTGATATGCAAACAGGGAAAAGCTATCTGAAGTAATAGCAGGAGGTTCTACTGAAGCTGGTCCCTACTTTCTCTATCTTCTGCTGGAGATGTGATGAGTGTGATTCATTTTAACTCATGCTTTATTGGAGTTCTGCATTTTCTTCTTTTTTTTTTTTCCTTAGGTTATCTATCACACAGTGAGCTGACATTTTGCTGAAAGCTTTTTGAGAAAAAAGTGCTTAATTTTTTTCTATAGTTTCCACAAGATGTGAAGTGATTCACAAGGTTAACAAAATAGTTTCTTTATTACTTTAGATCATTTCAGCTCCTAGTGGTTTCCTTTTGGTCCTTTGCATTTCAAATTCCATTGTTTTTTTAAGTCTTTAACTAGATAACCTATTTTATTACATTTTATAGTACATTAATTTCTCATTTGTAGCCAGTAACATGTACTAATTAAATAAATACTTCTAAAAGACATAGAAATGAATCTGGTATAAAACTAATGAACAGGCATTATGTTCCACAGGGCATATTCTATTGAGCAGCACTGAATTCCCATATTAAAAAGTCCTTCTTTTCAGACCAATGAAACTTTAAGAATTTGGACCTGTATTTGGACTTGTATTCTGATGCAGGCTTCTAGCTTCTGGTGTCTTTCTTCTTGAAAACCTTTCCCTGCTTATCTGTTTTCTTTTTACAGTGTATTTATTTAATTACCAAGGCATAATTAATGCTTCGCTTTTGTTTTCATTATTTACTACATTAGCATCTGCTTGGTTAAAATCTTCCCACACACCAAAATGCAAGTCAAAATATTCAAGTAGAGTGCAGCTCAGCTTTTTTCTATTTATGTTATTAAGAGTTGAGCCTTGCAGGCAGGAGGTAAATCTATTTGAGTAGGTTACTGAATCATTGCTTCCTAAATATAATTAACATGTGATAGTGAACTTACGTGGTCAAAATAAATTTTTAGTGCCAGAAACATCCAGCGTTAGCAAAATTTGAGCAGAAGGTTTGAGCCTTTCTCTTGCAAAATCTCTTCCCCATTACTCTGTCAAGGGCAACTTTTAACTTGTCTCTAACTGGGAAGTAATCTTTCCTTAAATCCAGTGATCTTTGCAGGTCAGATGTACATGAATGATTTTGTGTGTCTCTGGGTATGTATACATTGGCAAGCCATGTGGACCAGTATGAGTGGTTTCATAATGTAAATCAATTGGTGTTGAAGACCTGATCTCCATGTGACAGGCATCTCAGGGAGATGCAATTCAGATTAGGTTTGGTCCGATCCTGTGGACTGGTCTCATCCTGTGGACTGTCTGAGGGTAAAGAAAATAAAATAAATTCTTTTCCTTTGACATGTTAACAGGAATTCTTGATGAGAGCACTAAGGCCAAGTTCTTGCTTTTCCCTTGTAGTCAGGTTTAGATAATAAAAGATTAAACACTGAAAATCCATTTCCCTGAATTACTTCAGTCTCTATTTATTCTCTCCTGAGAAGAGATTTCAGTGGAAAAGAGTTTAGGAACCTTCCTAGTGCTCTGGGGCCAGCCTGAGCAGTTTGAGAGCAGTTTGTGAGTCAGAGTACCAAACAAGCTGCTCTTCTCTGCATGTGCCTATTGCATGATCCCAAGGACTCTTTCAAAGTTGCCAGTGACACCATGTACTGCACACGTGGCTTCCTCTCCCTTCTTGTTTTGGTGTAGTGTGGTGCCAGCTTTGGATAGGATGTGTATGGGCAGTAGTGAGGATGCTCACATAGGAGACTTCAGAGCTTTTTGGTTTCTGGAAGCCCGTGCAGATCTAAGGCAGGAAGGCAACTCATTCTGTGTGGTTTTGCTTCTTAATAGAGATTGTGGGTGTGGTGTCAACATTTAGAGGCACGCTGATTTACTTTTTTAACAAGTATTTTGGATACACACTTCATACCCTTATAAGTCTTTCATTCTTTTATGTCTCATGTGTTGATGGATAGGAAGGCATTTTTTTCTGTGAATGAAGGCAAAAAATATGTTCTTTTCACTTTTTAAAACCAACAGAAGGCAATTGGTGCCAAAACGATTGAGCAAGTTTTGTATTTATTTTTTAGGAATAAACAAACAAACAAACAAAACCCCCAAACCTCTATGCTGTGCAGTTTTCAGTATCAATAAATTATAAATATTTTGCTAGAAAACTATGATTTTTTCATAATCCTGTCCCTTCAGTTGTCACCTCTGAGTTTGCTTTATGATTGCACAATGTGATAGTCCTCTTTCCCCTGTTTGTATCGATTTACTTTCACGTGTTCTGAGATAATGTGTGAAACTTCCCCTACTTTGTCACTTAGTTAGAATATACAGTGCTCTAGAATTCAAGTAAGTAGCATTTCTCCTGCTCCAACAGCTTTCCAGTTCACTGCAAATACCCACCACTGCAAAATAAAAAGAGCAGAGGGGGGTTGGTTTGTTTGCTTTTATATAAAGCAAAGTGTTCTAAGTATATATCCTATCAGTTAGAAAAAAGGGGCTTGGGAGGGTGTGTAGGGGGGTGGTATGTTTGTTTCTAGGTGGTGATTTTTTTATTATTTAAATGATACAGAGTTCAATTTTCAGTGTTTGAAACTGAGAGATTAAACTCCGTGTATGTTTTCCTTTAAAGATCTATTTGCAGCTACAAAACTAATTTTGCAATGAAAGGTGGGGTTTTGTACCATCTCTTCTGCTAATCTTACCTAAAATTTCTCAGTTTATGGAACCTGAATGGAGATGGAGGGGTACAGTGCAGTGTGAGAGGGCAGCTAGTCAGGGTGGGATTCATCCTAGGTTTATACCTGTTCTCCATCTGTATAACTCCTTTGATTACAACAGCCACAGCAGCATGTGACTAGAGTAACATGTTTGTATAAATTGGATTATGTAAAGTAAAAATTTTGGGGCATGAATTTGTATGGATTATTTACAGAGCGAGATCAAGAGCTCCCACTTCTATAGCTCCTTCTGTTCCTTCAGAAAAATATCATTTTGGCAGTACTGGAGATATAAGATAATGGAAAATGTGCATTTTTATAAAAACATTATACGTTCTTGAGTGCTCAGCTTGTTGCGTGTCCTCTGGTAAACAAGCTTCAGATTTGTTCTAGAAAATCTGATGTGGTTTTGGCCCACATGTCATGGTTCCTTAGAACCAGAGGCTGTCATAGCCTCACATGGACATCTGACTGGTGGTTTCTCACCAAGGTCATTTCATGTGTCCATCTGTGTGTCATTGCGTATGAGCCTTTTCCAAGATACTGGGATACATGAGAGGGTGAATGACATCTATGACAGGAACTTGCAACTGGGATAGGGCCTGAAACTTTTGATTGTTAGCACATTGACATGATATTGGATGTCTCTGAACTATGCTAAATTTCTGTTCTGTTTTGTTAACTATACACATTCTACCTAGGCCTATGGAAAAAATAATTTTTATTTAACGAAGTGGGAGGTTTGCTTTTTTCGTTCCACAAAGAAGTATGCATTATACATGGGCAGATTTCAAGAGTAATAGAGACACAAGTATTGAACAAGGGGAAAACGAGGGCACAACCAGTTCATATGCAGCCAAGCAATTTTGACCAAGTCACGGTGGCCACAGTACTTATAATTGGAGCTGAGAGCAGTGACCTATTTGCTTCACCACGTTGCTAATCACACCTTGCATTTACTTTGTCAGTTTCAGTAACTGATGGATGTCAAACTTTTTACTTACAACTATTTTAGATTATCCTGAATCACATTCCATCCCAGCCCTGGGGAATACTAATCACCATTTTATTACATTCAGATGGAGAATCTGAAATTCATTGTTGTAATTCTTAACTACACATTATGGAGTAACAATGAGATTGAATTAACATACACTTAATAATGAGCATTAATGATAATTTGAAGGAGAGAAAAACAATATGCCAGCAATATATTTTCCCATAGCATAGAGTCATCTGAATTACCTTACTGTGAATACTTTATACAAAATTATTTCCAGCATTTCAAAGTAAAAGTCCTTTTACCATGAAATACAGGTCAGGTTGTATTAGACTGGAATCTAATTTAATGTAGCTCCTACTACTCTCTTAATTTCCCAAAGCACTTTACAAAGCAATAACAGGAACTAGTAGTGTGATACACAAGCAGGTAAATCTATAACTTATTTGCAGTGAGCCAGTTCCAGGCTTGCTGTCAGCTTGTGTAGCTCCACTGCGTGTGCTGGGTGGTGTGAGGCTGTTTTACACTAGCTAGGATTTGGTCCAAAGCCAGAGGTGTGTACATAAAACGGCAAAGCCTATGAAATATTATTTTAGAAGGAATATTAATGGCTACTCAGGAGATCCCATTTATCCCTATTACTTTCTAGAGCCTCTTGATCCAGTACCTACAGAATTTAATAAAAAAATTTGGCTCAGATCCCACATGAGCAATAAGATCCTAAATTTTGTTCTAAAGGACGCTAGCCAATGGACAAATGAGATATTATTAAATGTCCCATCTACTAAAAGCTGCTTTTATAAGTGAAGCTGTATTGCAAGTACAGAAAAGTGTGTGACAGAGCATGTATCATTATCTGCTCAGAGAAGAAAGATGAGAATGTGGTATTGCTCTTAAAACTGTTTATTGTTTGCCCACTTAATAAATCACTGGTATTTTGCACTCTAAGTGAGAAGCAGGTTTGAGACAAGAAGTTGATCTTCTGTCCAAGTACTTGTCTGAAGAATATGTGGAAGTATCTGAGTCTCACTGTCTTTGCACACCTTCACTGACAGAGATCAGGAGTTGTTCCTTGACACAATATTTTTTTTTTTGCCCTTCTGCTTTCTAACAAGCTTTTCCAACTGAGAGCAGCAGCTGCATGTCTCTATGCCATGTGCCATTGGTATCCCAGGGGTCCAACTTTAAAGAACCTCTTACCTTTTGTCACTGAATGAAAGGCTCATGGATCACAGCACTGTGTTCCAATATTAATACAGATTCAGTGGCCACTGCAGATAAATTGGAGCTTCCAAATTGCTTGTAATTTCATTTTCACATTAAAAATATCAGTTCGGTTTACTTAGCAACTTCTGAATATCCTGCCCTTAACCCCTGTTGCTGTTAGTATTTGAATCAAATGCCTTCCATTTATTGTTTGGACATTTTATTTCTGGACTGGACAGTATGACCATAAGTATACTATAGAAAGAAAAAGTGAGTCATATTTAGGCATTTTGCATAAAATTTGCTTTGTTATAGACTTCTTTCATATTATGTGTACTTAACAATTTCTCCTTAGCTGTACTTCAATTTGAATTTTCTGGTTGGAAAAATAGGAATAATATTATTCCATTGTACACTATGTACTTTGCTTATTTATGTTGAAATATCTTGGAAAAGGTAATTGCTTTTTCTGGTGCTTTTTTCCTAATAGTGTCATGGTAATTCATTTTCTACATTAAAGCATTGATTTAATAACTTTATTTTTTAGCAAAACTGATCTTTTTGTCAGACTTTTTCTCCCTTTCATACATGCAAAATCTGTATTTGAAAATACTAACTTCTGAGTGAGGTTAGGGTTTGTTCTTTTTTTTTTTTTTCCAAGCAGCTTCCAGGTTGTTAATTTTTTAATATTAAAAATCAAAAAAGACACTTAATGTGTTTGAGCTCTGTTGGCCATTGTTTTGGTGCTGATGGCTGCTACTGTCATGCAAGGAGCAATTCAAAACTGGTTGGGAGAGGAACAAAAGGTTCTTTTTGCTCTCCAGAATTCAGAGAATGATGAAAAATAAAAGAAATTAAATTTATTGGCTTTGGCAAATTTTATTAGGATTTGAACAGTGTGACTTTGACAGATGTCTGGGACAAACATGGTCAGTCCTGTGGACCACATAAAATGAGACTGGCTCAAGCCAAGTCAATGTCAAGACACTACAGACAATCCTCACCGTGAGGGCTGAGTGTAGATGTGGCATAGGAATAAGCTGCTCACTGGCAAGCCTTTCCTCCACTGCATGGGTTCGTGCCCTGTTATGGAGTCAGCTGAGTTTCCGTATTTTATTTCACGTGGTGGAGATGGGAGACATAACATATAGATGGCGTGGATGTGCCTTCAGGACCTTCCTGCAGCACTGACAGCTTTGCTCTCGAGCAATGAAAGTGAAGTTGATTCGTGTTTGCATTCAGGAACAACCCTGAATTCCAGTACAATTGCCATAAGAGGGCTTAGTTTCACACACGTATAATAGAGATATTGCATGTGCTGTCGTTTTGTCTTCTATTGCAGTCAACCTCTTAATGATACTGTCTCCAGCTTTCCAAGTGAGTTCTATTAGCACCTATCTTCAGCAAATTGGAAAAGTTGACTGACTCCTCCAGCATTTCAGCTGGAGGTTTTGGAAGTACTGATTATTTCAGCCTCTCCTTTATCAAAATGTCTACACATTCAAACAAATATATGCAACACTAGATCTACAGCACTGTTAGCTCTCCAGAGAAATGGGAAGGGAAGGAATCTCCTATGGGAATTCTTCATGAACAGGCAACACATCAGCTATTTCAGCTACTCCTTTGCAGATGGTTTGACAAGTTATACCCCAACATGCAATCTTCCCTCTCTGCTTTTATTTAAGTGATGACGTCTCTGGGTATCTAGCTCCAAAAAATATTCTCCTCAAGCCTAATGACAGTCTTTGTATGATGAGCTTTCTACAGATATCCACTGATCAGCAGGATGACTCCAGGTCCTATTATAATCTGCCAGGTAGAAATAGATAAATCCATTAGCTGAGGCTGGGCTTGTTTCATCATTGTGACAGCTTCCCATGAGCCTGCATTCATCAGATTCCCTCCAAACAGCCAGCCTCACATCATCTGACAGCTAAATTTCCATGACCAGACTCCAGGTTAATACACCTTTAATCTTTATTTAGTTACTCATTAATAATCCAGGTCCTGATCCATTTGCCACCTATCTGCCCTCCCCCTCCCTCCCCCCCACAGCTTTTTTTTTTTTATTTGGAAATGATTGCTGGATGTTTACTGGGAGACCTGACTGATGGCTAAAATTGCTGCTGTGAATGTTTTGGCATGAACTTCCCGGCAATTTTGTTAATCAAAATAAAAGAAGCACCTAAATGTATTTTGCTTATTAAAAAACACTGGGCACGTGCAGCTAAATATAGCAAAAGGTTTCTGTCTAACAGAGGTGGCAGAAAGATTACTGTGCTATTGTACATGCTGCCACAGCCACTCTGGAAATCACATCAAACACACATATAAGTGTTCTCCCTGTAGACCCTGCCTTGTAAATTATCAATCCTAAAAACGTACATTATCTTCTCAGGTGTACCAGTGTAAATCAGGAGTAAAAATAGACAGAGGATAGAATAAGTAGAAGGAAGACTCAGACAGTTTTGATATACCATAACTGTCATATTTCTGAGTTATCCCCACTTTTTCTACAAAGAGAGTATTACTGGAAGCTGAGAATTTCTCTTGTATTAGATTTAAACTGATTCTCGTTCTAATTTTCTAATTTTCAATGTTCCTTGTCAAAATGTATGTCAAAGGGAGAAAACCTGAGAATGTTGGAAGCTGAGGCTTTACCTGAAGCTGTGCTAAAGCAGGCTGAAAAGGGCATAACCTTTTCCATGTCAGTGTAATTTGTTGAACAATCGAATCACATTAAGCCTGTATTTGCCATTCTAAATACTGGATCTTTTCAAGTTGACTGCATAATACTATAACTGTCTATCAGGTTTCTGCATGGGTACAACAGAGGGCTACAAAGATGATGAGGGGCCTGGAGGATCTCTCTTATGAGGAAAGGCTGAGGGACTTGGGTCTTTTTAGTCTGGAGAAGAGAAGACTGAGGGGGGATCTGATCAATGCCTATAAACACTTAAAGGGTAGGCATCAAGATAGTGTCAGGTTTTTTCACTGGTGCCCAGTGACAGGACATGAGGTAGTGGGCACAAACTTGAACACAGGAGAATTCACTTAAACATGAGGAGGAACTTCTTTACTTTGAGGGTGGCAGAGCCCTGGAATAGGCTGCCTGGAGAGGTGGTGGATTCTCCGTCTCTGGAGACATTCAAAACCCACCTGGACACGTTCCTGTGCAAACTGCTCTAGGTGGACCTGCTTTAGCAGGGGGCTTGGACTAGATGATCTCCAGAGGTCCCTTCCAACCCCATATTATTCTGTGATTTTATGATCCATGTGAGCTTTCCTGTCACCCAGACACTTCTGTGAACTTGAACCTAGTGGCTTTAACCCTGGTAGGGTAAATTCTTTGGTAAGTATTGTAGTTCTTCAGCACGTTCTCTGTCTCACTCAAGTCAAAGTTATGTGCCATTTTTTATCCCTTTTTCTACTGTTCAAGTCACTGAAGTTAATTTTCCATCTTCAGATCACTTTGTTGAAGAATAGAAAAGCTAAAATGAAAACAGTTCCAACTTTACAGGTGGAAAAAGGGAGATGTCCAAGCTGGTAACCACCGCATTGCTGTGGCTCTTCCCTAAAAGCGTGTATTTACTAGAGATAGGTGTTCCTGTGCAAGCTTTAATCCCACAGGCAACAATAGTCACAGTGGCTTTGGTTTCAGCTAAGTATCTGTGGTCTTGTCCCAGCTTTTCAGCTTTCTGTGGCTGCAAATCTATTAATAATGATATAAGATCATTGCACCAGCCCAGCTTGAAAATATGTCAAGGCAAGATATCGTACCTACTACAGTAGAAAGCAATGGATGTCTAAGGCACAGTGATATTTCCAAGGTATGGCCTCCAAACCTCCTGTGAACTGCAGCTTAAATCTTGAGACACAGCTTAAATCTGAAGAGTCTCGCAGCTTAAATCTAAGAGTGCCTGCATGGAGAGAAATCTCAGTGGATTTTTTTTTCTTCCAGTGTGTTTTGCAGTTACTTTTTGAACTCACATAAACTTTTAACATCTCCAGCATCCTGTGGTAATGAGCTCCACAGTTCTAATTGTGTTTTGTGTGAAGATTTTTTTGTTCTTATGCTTTCTAAAATCTGTCATCTGTTCATTTCATTTAATTCCCCTTAATCCTTGCATTAGAAGAAAAATGAATAATTGTCCTCTCTGCACTTTTTCATTGCTCCATTGATTTTATAGACCTCTATCATGTCTTCCTCACTTATCTCTACTCCAAATTGAAAAGTCTTAATCTTCTTAGCCCTTCCTCATATAGGAGAAATTTTCCTTACCCTGCTAAGATTACTATTTTAGCTAGCTACGTAAATAGAGATTGCAGCATGTCTAAGCCATTGACAGATTTCTTTATGCTGGCTGTAATGTTAGAAAAGAGATAACAGCGATGGTAAATATTTGTCTTCAAAGATTTTTTAGTAGTCAACATCTCTTAAATTTTCTGCACAGTGAGGGGAAGAAGTAGTGCTCCCAGTCTCCAACTGCTGCATAAATATTTTTCAGCCCCAGGATGCTGAATTCATTGAAGACAGTTTAGTGCCTGTTGCTCTCTATGTTAATCCATAGATCTCATCAGATATCACAGATCTCATGAAGGAGACTTCCATGGAAAACAAAGGATGTGGAAGAAGCATTACAGCTAATTAGCTCAATGACAAGAATATCAGTTTCTTCATTATTAAAGCCATTGTTTCTTCGTAACAGTAGAGGGAACTGCCTCATGAGCAGCAACACCTCATTTATGGTTTCTGGCAGTCAACCTATAGGCCCTGCCTGTTTCTGTTCAACATACTAATTCTGCATCTGCATCTCCCTTCTCACAGCTTTCATCTCTGACAGCAATGACCCATCCTGCCACACTCCCAGGGTAGCAGATTCTTCGGCTGTGCTCAGTCTTCATAGAGGAGCTTATCAGATCATTTATTCTCCGCGTAGGTCTCCAGAAATTAATCCAGACCATTTTAAACCACAGTGTCTTTAAATGAGATCCAGACATAGCTTACATTTTAGAGGGTATGCTTTTTAGAGTTTTTTGCTCTGCCCAAAGGGAGGTGTGATACTAACACATGACAGTATTTCTCGCAGCTATAGTCTACCATAAGCACAGGAAAATCCTAGAATCATACAATGGTTGAGGTTGGAAGGGACATTAAAGATCATCTAGTTCCAAATTCCCTGCCATGGGCAGGGACACCTTCTATTAGACCAGGTTGCTTAAATCTCCGTCCTACTGGGCCTTGCACATCCCCCTCCAGGGATGGGGCATTCACAGCTTCTCTGGGCAACATATTCCAGTGTCTCACCACCCCCACAGTAAAGAATTTCTTCCTAAGACCTAATCTAAATCTTCCCTCTTTCAGTTCAAAACCGTTACCCCTTGTCCTATCACTACACTTCCTAATAAAGTGTCCCTCCCCATCTTTCTTGTAGGCCCCCTTTAGGTACTGAAAAGCTGCTGTAAGTTCTCCCTGGAACCTTCTCTTCTCCAGGCTGAACAACCCCAACTCTCTCAGCCTGTCTTTGTAGGAGAGGTGTTCCATTCCTCTTATCTTCATACACCTCCTGTGGACTCAATCCAACAGGTTCACATCCTTCAGCGCCCTGTCACCCTCACCGTGAGGATTGTAGAATGTCACCAAATTTGTCAGACACGATTTGCCCTTAGTGAAGCCAAATAAATAATTGCAGTTTTGAATCCAAACTTACAGGCCTATGTAAAAATCCTATGTCAAGGAGAAACAGGATTGTATCAGCTTTCTAGGCCAGCCACTACACAGCAAAACTGTTAGAAACTTTCATTCAAATTCCACCTTGGGAAGACACTGTGACGAAGTAAACATGACACCAAAGCCATGTCTTTACACAGAAATGCAGAACAATCCCTTTCTGTACTGAGCTTCTGGGTTTGGCATCCCCTCAGCAGCATTACTCCAATGGGCAGGAGTTTGTCCCCAGCTGTCACGTATTTCCAAACGTTGGACACAAAAAGGCATTCAGCTGTTAAAGCACAGGGGCGCTCTCTGATTTGTGTTTGTCTAGGAAATTGCCAGTGATCTGCACTTCATGTGTTTGGCATCTAATGACTCCCTGGAGCAGAAAGGGGCAGGGACAGGTTTTGAGCAATGTCGCGGGGAAAGGGCATGTGCAGCAAATCACACAGACCGTAACATGTGACGTCTTTCGAGTAATGAAATAGAGACTGATAAAAAAGCAAAAGTTAGGTTTTTTTATTGATCTGAGAGGGAGAAGGAGAGTCTCCAGTATCTTCACAGGGAACATTTTTTTCTTCTAGTTTGAAGGATTGAGAGAGATTAAAAACTAAGGACAGCTAAAAAGGAAAAAAAAAACCACCAAACCAAAAAACAACACACAGATTAAAAAAAAAAAAAAGACAAAAGAAAAAGGAAAAATTTATATCAGCCTAGCATTGGAGATAGTACTGTGGTTGTGCCTTCAAGATATGCTGTCTGTATTCAGTCGGCCTGGTTTGAAATCCTAATTCTTTGCTCCCGGGGGGTTCACCAGGACAATTTAGTGCTGAAATGAAGCACCAAAGAGGAGTGCAGTCCTGGGCCTCACTTCTGTGTATCACACTTCTAGTGAGGAGAACACTTAGTGATTAAAGCCCCTGCACTCATTTTCACCTGTGACTTGAGTTGGAATATTCAATTTAAATCTCATAAACTGGCAGTTAAAAGCTGCCAGTCTAATTGATTCACTACTCAGAATGGTTTCCCTTTCATTTCCAAGCAAGAGTTCAGATTGATTTTTATTTTTAAATCCAGATCACTGTGTCTATGCTGTTATGAATTACAAAGAACTTTCCTGGCTGGTTCCAATCCATTCTAATCTGTCAGTCTTCGGCAGAGACTACAACTATAGGCACTTGAAATTAGATTAATTTCTGCTAAGGCAAAAAGAAATTGCTGTTTTATTGTCAGCATCTATTTCAGAACTTGGCTTTCTGAGCACCACTGGGATGTGGAATTATCGCTTTAAACCCTCTGGGCCAGCCCTTAACATCAGTGCCACAAATTTGCTCCACCTCAAGTCACATCTGATTAACAACAGGATTAGATCGATCCGTTTGGCACTGTGGTTAATTCATGTCACTGTTTCACCAGTATTGTCGTGTACTAACCATGGCAAGGGAAGCGGCGTAGCCACCCGGTATCTCTGCGGCTGTCAGGATGCTGTTGGCATGGGTAAGGTTTTATTGTGATACCCAGACCCTTTGCCTGAGAGCATTTATTGCCAGTCACTGCTGCCTTCTCCCACACTCTCATAGCTTACATCAGATGTGATCCTCAAAGTCTTTGCCTTTCGACTTCCACGGTTTGCAATGGGATGTATAGTTCTGCTCTGGATAACTAAATCATATGTTTTGTGTTCCTTCTTATGCTGTGTGGTTAAATCTCTCAGTTTTAAATCTATGACTGCTCAATCAAGGGAACAAAGGAGAAAATGCTGACTGCATTGTAAAACTCTCTGAGCTGGGAGGCTCATAGATCAGCTTTATTTGAGCAGTAACACTTTTTGGAAAAGCTACTAGCAATATGTCCCTGGGTTAGATGTGTGCCGAATATATAATTTCCTTTCTACCTGTTTCAAAATAGTGCAGATAGAGTAACAACCCAATGCTGTTAATAAGCCCTTCCTCCTGTAAGGACAGGTTGTTTTCTTTTTCCTCATGCTGGAGAGTAGCTCACTCATACTAGTGGTCCTTTCAGTTTCAAGATTTCTGAGAGTGGAAGGCACAGGTAAGTAGTGTAACACAAACTAGCATAGGAACAGCAAAGGTTATGTGCCTGGTCAGAGGCCAAATTAATTACTTTCAGATTTTACATTTCACTAGCTTTTCTGCTCACCTTCAGGTTAAGCTGGCATGGCTTGTGAGAAAATAAAATAAAAATAAAAGTAGAAAATAAAACCACAGCATGAAGTTGTCAGCAAACTCAATCATTTGCCTCTGTAGGAGATTCCCACACCTCTGTGATGACAGACAGCCATCAGAAGGAAAATCAATATATCTGAATCTATTTTTTTTTCATACGTCTGGATCTGTGGCATACAGGGAGGAAAGCTGAGCAGAAAGGTGGTAAGCCAAACTAAATTATTTCTGGATGAAAGCTAGTCTTCTGTGAACAAATGAAAACATACCTTTTTAGCACTCTCTCTCTGGAACTGCTGCTCATTCAGGTTAAGATCCTGTTGTAAATTGGGGCTTCATTGATACCTTTTTAGCACTCTCTCTCTGGAACTGCTGCTCATTCAGGTTAAGATCCTGTTGTAAATTGGGGCTTAAGTTTAAGATAGTAGCAGGTAAAAAACTACTGGACTAGTATACATAACCTAGAAATCATAGAATCATATGGGGTTGGAAGGGACCTCTGGAGATCATCTAGTCCAGCCCCCCCCCCCCCGGCCTAGCTATAGCAGGTTGCACAGGAACTTTTCCAGGCGGGTTTTGAATGTTTCCAAAGAAGGAGACTCCACCACCTCTCTGGGCAACTTGTTCCAGTTCTCTACCACTCTCACAGTAAATAAGTTCATCCTCACATTTAGGTGGAGCTTATTATACTCAAGTTTGTGCCCATTTCCTCTTGTCCTGTCACTGGGCACCACTGAAAAAAGACTAGCCCCGTCCTCCTGGTGCCCTCCCTTTAAGTATTTGTAAGCATTGATTAGCTCCCCCTAAGTCTTCTCTTCTCAAGACTAAAAAGACCCAAGTCTCTCAGCCTCTCCTCATAGGAGAGATGCTCCAGGCCCTTAAACATCTTTGTGGCCATTTTCTGTACCCTCTCCAGCAGTTCCCTGTCCTCCTTGAACTGGGGGGGCCCAGAACTGGACACAGTATTCCAGATGGGGTCTCACCAGGGCAGAGTAGAGGGGCAGAATAAGCTCCCTCAGCCTGCTAGCCACACTCTTCTTGATGTACCCTGGGATGCCATTTGCCGCCTTGGGCACAAAGGCACACTGCTGGCTCATGGTCATCCTGTTGTCCACCAGGACTCCCAGGTCTTTCTCCTCAGAGGTGCTCTCCAGCAGGTCAGCCCCCAACCTGTACTGGTGTTTGGGGTTATTTCTCCCCAGGTACAGCACCCTACACTTGCCCTTGTTGAATTTCATTAGGTTTCTCTCTGCCCAACTATCCAGCCTGCCCAAGTTAAATAAACAGCTCTGCATGAGATTTTGCCTGTATTAAAATTAAATATCACATTAGGAAGTAGACTTCACATATTGGAAGAAAATCTTAGAATGTTTTGAGTTTAGTCTGTATATGTTTAACTCTGAGTAGACAATTCATATCCATAAACACTGACGTGCAGGGTTGCATTCACGTTCCTTCCATGTTGTAGGATGTGGAATAGCATCTGTGGCTCACAGAGAACAGAAGAAGCCTCTGGTGCCTCTCACATGGTTCTTATTCTGTGTGGGACATTTGTTATATGTGAGCTAACTGGTTAGCAGCAAAAAGTTTTTACAAACATGTTATTACTTGCTGAATTTCACTGCGGCATCCAAATAGTTTAATAAATATTTAAAGAACAGTGAACTAAATTCAGAGTGGGTTCAAAATAATTTAACTGCGTTGAAATCTGAATGAGATGAACATGCTGAGGTTTGGTCTAGTCTTGGATTCATTAAAGAGCTCTTTTGTTAAGCACAGCAGAAGACAATTTGCATTAGTAAAATGCAAAATAGGGAAATTAATCAAGGAGCATATTTTCTGAATAATATTCTACCAGTTCAGCTTATGATGGATTTGTTGTTGACAATAATGCAAAATTAGCATGCACAACAATTCCATCTCCCTGTAACAGATCCATGAAGGGTTTGAGCAGGAGCAGCTGGTATGGAAGAGTTTGTAGCAAAACAGAAGGATACAGTTACTGTGAAGCTATTTGAGAAAAGATGGACTTCAAAGATGCACATCAATCAGGGAACATTGGAGATTAATACAATGTTTTGGGAAAAGCCTAAGTGAATCTTAGACAACATAAGATGTCATAAAGATGGATTTATAATTTTGGGGCTTTATATCTCCATGAGTGCTATTTCTGTAATATTGATAAAATACAATGAAAAGTTGAAATTAAAATGGTTCCTTTAGATACACTCTTATCAGAAGGTCCCTGCTTCTCTTTTTTTTTTCTTCACTTTGACAACCCCACTTTTCTCTCCAGTAATCAGGCCTTGTAAACCTCTCTTCTTGTTAGACAAAAGTGCCATGCTGAAAATAAATAAGTAAACACCTATCATTGCCACCTGGATGTTCAAACACTTTCTAATTATCATTCCTTTTAAGCTGCTGACACCAATCCATATTTTACCTGCATACACTTATGGATCAAATTCTGATCTAAGTTATTTTGGCTTTCTTTGATCAGTGACGCAGCAGCTCATGTTCTGTGCTCTGCTCTTGGTGACTGGAATGTTTAGGAGAGAGAAAAAAGGAAAAAAAATATTTGATAATACATTTCCAAAGGCAGCCCAGAAGAGAGTGCATGTCCAGTGAAAGGAGAGTAGAAGAATCAGAGTGTAATCCCATTCTCTGGTTGCAGCAGAGGGATCAAAATTTTCCAAAGACTTCTTGAAGGTTCATGCTCAGTTTTCCATGGTGGCACTGTGCACTGGCTTTAAGCAGGATCACTGCCGCTACCGTGATTGTTGATTTCAAATGTTAGTTATTTATATTGCAGATAAGCACCAAAAATACTGATCCTGGGTACAACTGCCAGGTTGTACACTTACTGGTGGTCGTCAGCAGCAGGGAAATGCATGTCCTTTAGCTGTATGAAAGTCTAGCACCTAAGTGACCTTGCCCAAAACAAGTGCAAGTGTCACCTGTTGCCGTAACTATTCATTTGGTCACTGGTACAGGGGAGGTGGCTACAGTGACAGCTTAGTACCTAAGACAAGTGAATCGCATGCCCTCAGGAAGCATGATAGCAGGCAATTAGTTAGACCAGGCATTTAACTTCTCAACAGGTGAGATTAGCCCTGCTTTAGGTATGCAAGGGCTGGAACATAGCCCAAGAAAAACCATTCCTGAGCATTTTCATCCAAGGGGAGAAATAACACCCTCAAATCTTACAGCAAAAAGGACTGTTGTTAGAAAGAAATGCTAACAGCTGGTGTAATCTTTTTCTTGTGAAATTAATCCCTATAAGGCACTCCAGTAAAGCTCTATTCACAACCTGTATTTTTCTCGCATCCTCTAAACAGGGTTGAGCAGACGTTGCCTTCTCCAGCAGTTTGGCTGGCATCCGTGGCATGTAAATAATTTATCAGTAAATTGTGGGATCTTGTGATTTCTTTAAAATCCATAGCACTAGAAGCCTATGAAACATGGAGAGTTAAGGAGACTGTTAATAAGAAAGAATCTGTAATGAGATAAGGAAAAAGTACACAGTGGTCTGCAAGATGGTAAGAAGGTCAAATAGTCAAAGCTGAGGTGTATCTCCTCAGCTTAGTATCTCATCATCTTAACATGGATTAGGTCCGTTAGAGCCACAGGAACCTAAGAGGAAAGCAGCAGCAGTTCCTGACAATCCAAAGATAAGCAACAAAATATAACACTCACAGAACAAGGAAGGTTGCCAGTTATACTTTGAAATATCTGGTTTTTATCTTACAGTGAAAACTCTAGGTTAAACTACAGTGAAACCAGATTTTTTTCTTTCTTTCTTTTGGCTTTTCTGCTATATTTTTCAGTTACCACAATCTCTTAATGTCAGACCTCATAACAGGAGAGGTAGTGGACACGATAGGGATAAATGAAGCCAATAATTCTAAGGAAAGGAAAAAACCTCACACAGATCAGTCATATATTCCAAAACACCAAAGAATTGACTGCAATAAGATAAAGAGACAATAGAAGATTAATAACTTGAAAGCTATAAATAGAATGCAAGTATCTAGTTTAGATAAAGATAAAAAGATCTGGATCTGGAGTCAAATTATGTGCGTTGGTGAAAACATGTACACTTTAAGGCCTTTTGGTCCAAACTATTGAAAAATAAATATAATTCAGAATTCTAGAAAATATAAAATAGCCTTCCTACTTAGTCAATTTAATAAGTTTGGTATGACAGTCTCAACACATCTGGTTCATAGATTTATAAGCACTAATGTTAAAGCAAGACAAAGAAGCCTATGGACTATGATGTGCTGTTTAACGGGTGACACATATGTGTCCAATTAAACATCTCATTAGATCTTTTGATGAACCTCAATTTGCTCCAGCTTTTGTATGCATGTAATGTGTATTTCAGATGATGTATTTTTTACACGATGTAAGTTGAAGACTTGTAGTAAGATGACTTTCTTAGTCTGATCTAACCAAAATCATCTGACTGCAGAAGATCAAAGCATAGGCTGCAAAACATTACTTGCTCAGCTCGTTACCTAAAAGCCTAAAAAAAGGTCAGGCAATTCAGCTATGTATAGAGAAGGGGTATTTCCCAGGCAGCAACAACAAGACTTTTCTTGTTCCTGCTAATTACATCAGATACACAGAGTCAGCAGGTGCGGGGAGACTCTGTCCTCTCATCTCTCTTGGTAAAATGGCTCTGCTTAAAGTCTGTAGTTTTGTGGTACAGATGTTTCACATCTTTCTAATGCTGCAATAGTCCCTCTGCTCCCTGCTGCTCTTCCTCCTGCGTTCCTCCATGCACGGGCTGCTTGGTGATTTGATACAGCAGCACGAGTTGCTTCAATGGAGGCTCATAAGTAGCTGCTCATGCTTGGTCAGAGCTTTGAGGACCAGTTCAGCAGCACATTAAATCCATTTTAATACAGAAAAGTGTCTACCAAACAGGTATTTAATGCTAAATGCAGTAAGATTTTACCCAGGGTAAAAGGTAAGCAACGGCTGAATTGTTGTTCTGAAAAAAGAGGCTTCATCCAGGGATCTGGCATAAAGTTAATTTTCTTTGTGGATTTTTGTTTTGAATTTCCTATTTTTATGCTAGGGAAAAAATTAATTGCATGACATATATAATTTTTTCCATGTTACCAGGTGGTGTTTTTATTTTTTTTTCTTTTCTATATTTTTGGAAAGTCAATTAAATAATAAAATACATTTAAAAGTAAAAGTGACCCTCTGCTAGCCAGGCATTCTTCTAATAAAAAGCAAATTATCTCTTACTGAGTATCACACCAGTACACCTGCTTTCTCTAGGAAATTTACATTAATGTAGATAATTCAATCTTGAGTTGATGTAAAAAATGAAATAATATTTTTATCTACTGATAAATATCTCTTTCAAATTATATTAGGTAGGGAAGACAAAGATGTAGTTATAAACTGTTTTATCCCAAATGAAAAATAGATGAGGCTGCACTGAAGTTTGCAACAGTGAAATCTACATTAAGAAAGTTATTATAGAATATTGAAATCATAATAAAACATGGATTTCAAGTGCAAATACCAGCCATTTCAATGCAGATATATTAATATTTAATGCCCAACTGATGTTAATCTTGTCTAAAATGGAATATTCTGAGATTACACAAGCATTCTGAGGATTTTCTTTCTCTCTAAGGACATTGAAGATTCAGCTGTAACAAAGACATCTGTCTTGCAACAAAATACTTAGGAGTGCCCTACTCTTCATTATATAGCCCCTTCTCTAAAACAGCTATTGTTTCTCTTCTTTCTGTTACAAAGCCTCCCAAAACATAATTCCAAATTACTGAAACAACATTCAGAGAAGAGTTAGTGTTATATATCACCACTGTCACCACTTATGTTCAGATACAGTGCTAATATATCTAGTTTTAAGAAGAATAAGCATAAGAAAATTAAAATGTTGAGTTTTAAAACAGATGGGGTGTGGCTCTTGAAAGTAAGGATACAAACAGTACATGTGTGTAGAGCTTTCCAGATGCAAAACATCTGAATCTCACCTTTTGTGGGATTCTTGGGACTTCACTGAGGTCTGTCCTCCTCTTTTACTGTACAGAAAAAGTGTGCAGTAACAGTTACACAAAAATAATATGTACCTGACAAGGCAGAATTAAAAATTTTGGGACTGTCCCTCTGCAGCTCAGGGAAATCCTGGTTCTGTGTTTACTGGTATTAGCCTTTTGTCAGAAAACTTCACTTCTGACTTCCACTTCAGAAATTCAGCTAGATACAGCATTGTAAAAAAGGTGAAAAATCCCAGTTTTGAAAACAAGTGCCCATGGAGGTTTTTTGAAGACTGTTCGATAGATGGTATGGCTCTAAAACATACAAATAGCATTCTTTTATGTAAAGAATTTACTAGCAATATGGCAACAGAAGTCCTTACAGGGACTGGGGAGGGAGGAGAGAAGAAATGTGTACTGAATGATGGGTTGCTGCCTACTTTAATGCTAACAGCCAGCTTCTGTGGCTGTGCAGCTCTCAAGATATAAGTTCAAAGATTGATTAATCATCCACTCAAATGCACCATAAAGTTTTAGAGTTTTTCCCTTGGTAGATGTCTGGAACATTTGGGGAAAAAAGTAGGCAATTTACAAACAAGGACAAGGAAACCTGAATAGCTGTTATGATTTAAAACCAAGCATTTACTGATAAAAGCTGCCTACTCGCTTTCAAGTACTTTGATCACAGAGGATTGAGGGGGTTGACTGCAGCATGCCCTACCTTATTGAAGACTTCCCTAAACTGGGGCATGCCAGTCCTGTGAGCCTTTAAGTGTTTCTTGGCATGACATGTAATTTCAGAATGTGTTAGTTTAGTAAATGATGCACTTTCATATTCAAAAGTTCTTCTGAGAAAAACACCAAACCAAAAAACACAACGCAGAAGAGGGACAAATCCTCAGCTGGAGTAAAAGGGTGTAGTTCTACTGACTCCATTAGAGCTACGCCAATTAAGGCCAAACAAAATATCTGAAAAGCTGAAAGACAGAATTTCGAAGGAGTTATATCCTATCCAGGTTTAACCCTGATAAAGAAGCTGAGTTCTTTGTGGAAATAGCTAGGAAAAGGCACAGAATTGAAATATTTTCTAGGTGTCAATGAAGAAGTGAAACAGATCTGTGCTCTTGAGTCTGAGACATCACTCTGTCCTGACGGCCAGCATCTGGACATTGGTCATAATCTTTGTTCTGCATCATCTTGTTCACTGGGACTCTTACATTAGAAGTCTAATTTTAAGTGCATCCTTGACATTTTCTCCCTCAGCAATAATTTGACATTTTCCACATCTTATTACTTATGAAACCTGACATCACGTCAGTCTTCTAGCGTGAACTTTCAGCCACTTCAGTTTTCTTCCTACTTAATTGCAGGCAAGATTGAAGGAAAATTGTTAGCTGCTTTTGTCCAGCTGGTCCACTTATGGGTAAATTATGACATATGCAGATCCAAATTGTGTTTCTAAATTTATTGGCATATTAATATGAGACTAAAGGTGTATGTATATATATATTTTATGCATATTTTAATGTGCATGCAGGTATACACATGTATGTAAACGTTTTGCAGCATATACATCTTTGACAGTAAAAAAGTGTTGTGATCATATTTTGTGAGGGACGATCAGTGTTAAATCAATATTAATTAAATTGCTTTAATTGTAGAGTGCATGTACTGTTCTGAATATTTTCTTTTCACTTTTGTTAAGGTAAACACTTTCAAAGCTGTACAAATCAGCATTTTATGAAACATAACTGGTCTTCAGCTCAAACATCTTACTTGTGGCTTCATTAACCACTTGCAGATGAGAATTTACACAGTAAAAACTATGCCCTAAATAGAAGTGAAAGCAGTGGGAGTAATTTATAACATATTTAACTATTGTTCTTTGATACAGTGTTATCAGAAAAAAACAAAGCCTGCTGGAGTTGTGTGATCTCCAGAATTTCAGTCTTTCCACCTGCAGCTATTGGTATTCCTTTTGGCTATTTGGAAAGAATTAAATAATAACGAATTTAAAGATAACTTCTGTATCTTGTTTTTACATGAAGTAGAACTTGTGTAAACTCTCTGTTTCATAGTGAGGCAGTGCTGAGAAAAATGTACATAGTGAAAAGTCATACTGCTTCTCTGGAGAAAAAGCCAAGGAAATCTTCAGGAGGTTGTTGAGTCCTGGGTGAGATCCCAGAGGCTTGGGACACCTCGGTCCAGGCCCGAGAGGGGCTGGAGAAGCAGCAGTTGTGTCAGTTCTGCACTGTACCCCTTCCTCTAACTCCAAAATTCCTGCTTCTTCCTAACGAAGGCGTGATCCCCCCTGGCAGATCGAGGGTAGCACATAACACTGCATTTAGCTTATTCTCTTGTTTTACTCTCGCAGAAAATCCAAACCCTGGTGGATTTACTTCCCAGAATAGATATTTTATTCTGCTGATTGGGAATTTTTAAAAGTTAATCCATGCTCCAAATTCAGGCAGTGACACATCCCCGCTAGCCACAGAAGCAAAACAACGAATGCTGCTCAAGCATTTTGGGATGAGGAGCTGGCGAGGGAGACTCAAACTTCAGGGACAGGCTGGTTCTCTGGCATGGCTGCACTCTTACCCATCTGCTGAAGTGGCAGTGTGCCTGATTAAAAATTGCTCAGTGCTACAAAAGTGGGTTGTACGCTGTAGGTGAAAATGGCAACTTAAACATTCATATTTGTCTTGTAAAAATGTGAGTGCTTTTCGGGATTTTTTAGTTAAGTTCCTTTACATGTATGTATGTGTGGGTGTTTGTGTATATATATAAACACATATGTATGTGTGTGCATGTGTGCACACATGTAAATATGCCTCGTTTCCTCCAAATATAGACTATTTCTAAAATTTATTTTCCATTCTTACTTCAGTCCTTAAAATTGTAGGTCCTTGTTTCTCTGTCCTTCATTTCTAACCATCAGAGCAGTGAGCAAGGACCTGTTACCTGTTCTTTGAGTCCCATTCATTGCATGGAGCCCAGCAGCTCCTTTCCACAGATAGCTGGGTTCCTGCCTTAGCCTGGAAAGACACTCCCATCCCATCCCATCCCATCCTGTCGTGTTGCTCCCAACCGACTTCTGAAGCTACACCAGGATGGGGAATGTAACATGAAAAATCAACTTCCGTGAGGTCCCAAGATAACGTGCATGGCAGAAATATATAAATTACTTTTGCTACAGTGTGAAAAAACTTTGAAGCTGTTAAGCTCCAGAATCCAACTTCCATATGGAAGTAATAATTGAGAAGTTTGGGGTTTTAATGTTGACTCTTCTGTATGATAGAAAATTTTCTGATTCCCCTGGTGACTGAACAGAAGCTTAGACTGATTTTTCCCTTACTACCATCACTCAGTTTTCATCTAAAAATGTCAACCAAGTTTCAGAGTGAAGTCTGAATTCATCTAGTCAAATTAACCTTCTCAATAGTCTTAAAGCGAAAGCTGACCTTTTCTGAGCTATAACTTATATCAAATGCTTTAAGGAAATCTTCAGATTGCAAGTGAGTTGCTGTCTTCAAATTAGGAACACTATTTAATATATACAGAACTTTAATTTTGCCAAGACACATCAGAAAAAAAGATTTCCCAATATTTTTCCTTGAATCCTGAAGTAGAACCTTTACATGGAGCGTCAGTTTTCGCTATAACAAAAGATTTCAAACTGTGAACCTGTTTGTCCATATTATATGATTGATATACTACGTGCTAGGTTTCAATTTGAAGCACAGTTTTGACTTCTGTCTATAAAAAAATATTCTTGAGTATGTTTTTATTTCTTGGCTCAGCATTTTAGGAGGAAAGGGAATGCTGAGAGGAATCCTTGACTGTCCCAGAACAGGGAAAGAAGAAAAACCATAAATGACAACAGTGTTTTTTGATGACTGAACCCAGTCTATCGTGAGCTCACTGCTTGATTGTATTTTATATAGCAAATGAAAATGAAGAAACATATTTGTTGAATTGGTAATGAAGTTAAACTTGTTGCAAAAGTTTCTGGTTTTAGGTTTGGTGTTTGGCTTTTTTTAAAGTCATTATAGTGCTCTGGGCAGCACTGCTATGTGCCCCAAGTCCTATCCGTACAAGGGCAATTTGATGCTTTCTCCTTTTTGATTTGAAATCTGAGTAAGTGTTGACTCTTGATTTCATTGATAAGTGTCTCTTCTTATGGAGGTGTTTGTAAGGAAGAAGTGCCCAAGGTCAGCTGCAAGAATTCAGACTAAATCTTGCACATATGACACACTTGTTCTAAAGGCATAAATTGTAGGATTTGCAGATTCTCTGCTACTCTTAAACATCTGTCCCACTTTTCTTCCCAGGACTATAAGAGGCTGTTAGAAAAAATCCAGGAGCACAGAAATACATCTATAAGTCAGTGCCCTGCACTGCTAACATCTCCAAAGTACTTGTGACATTTTCCTTATACTGCAGATCTTAAATAGATGGTTATTTCAGCAACTTAGAAGAGAGGGGATGATACTGAAGTTTAATTGTCCCTGTGAAAATCTCAGTTGGAAGCATATGCCACAAAGCAGCAATTACTAATGATCTAAGAAAACTGGAAGAATATATTTTCACATATTAATCAAAGAAACTTTACTGCAACTACAAAGCTGCCTTGGGAAGTGGATAATATAATTGAAGAAAGGGTTCTCCCTAGGGAAATAATGTAGGTATGGCTAGAACTTGTTACGTCTTTCCATCTTGCTGCTTAGATGGATTACACGATTAACAAATCCGCATGTCACACATGCAATGGAAACCTACCTGTTTATTCTCTGAGTTTCTGTGCCTTATAGTGAAGACTTAGGATACCAGAAAAATCTATGAGGGCTGGCATATGAGTGACTGTTTCTATGTATCTATATAGGTACAGACAAAAGGAGGCTCCTTCTTTTTAGAGCCCCACTTGTTCTCTTTCACTGTAGAAAAACAGATATACTTTGTTTTGTTTATTTTTACTAGTAGTATATGGGGATCATGAAGGTTAAAGCAGATTTTGTCCGGGGTGCTATTCAAAGTGACAAGGAGGAGCTATAAGTACCAGTTTTTAGTATCAATTTGGAATCTAGGTACCACAGAGATGGGCTGAGAATCATAAAGAAATGAGCATCTGTTCAGCTTCCAGTAATGCTAAGCTATCTTATTCCTCTGGCACAGATTTATTTATATGAAGTGAAGCACTGAAACAAAATGTTGGCTTAGCCTCAATCACTTTTATTTATTTATTTATTTTAATCTATTGTCATGAAAACTATTTTCTTTTGTTTCAGTTGTAAGGTACATTTCCATTTTCACTTTTGGCATTGTGGAAAATTGTTTGCTTCAGGTAAATATTGGCATTTTACAAAGGTTTATATGAAAACTGAATGGAAATTGAGTGAAAATTCAGGGGGTTTCCTGGATTTTGTAACCTTTTCCCGCCACCATCCTGTAGGAGAAGAACATGGAACTCTACTTGCATTTCTAAGTGCTTCTGTACATGAACTCGAAAGCCCAAGGTGGATTTCAAATGCATAGGTTTTGATCAACTTAAAAAATTAAAAGCAGCTGTGTTTCATGTGAAATAAGTCCCCCGAGCTTAGATACCTTGGTTTGAAAGTAGGTTGTTTTGGATCTGCCCATAGCCTAAGGATTTCAACAGAAAGATTCAAAGGTCTTAATAAAAATTTGATCATCTCCTGAGAGGGCAGGGTTCTGTGCGAGAAGTCAGCTATACCTGCCTGCTTGGGTTGGAACAGCCCTTACAGCTACATTTCAGCTTCTAGTCAGAAAAAAAATGAAAACATAACTTATTCTGCAGCCTCATTAAAATTGAACTAATTTTTAAGAACATTATACTGTGGTTCCATGCTTCATCATAAAGTGTTTATTTTTTCCCATATAAACGAGTGTGAACCATTAAGCTTTCAACAACAGCACCTAAAATAATGAGAAGGAACACATTTTTATAATGAGGATAATTGTAATTGCAGAACTTTCCAAGTGATGCAGTAAATTTTCTCTCAGCTCTAAGATTGGACTTTCTCTAAAGTAGATGCTTTAGTTTAAGTTATTAGGCTCATTACAGAAGTCACTGTGTGAAGTTTGGTGACCTAAATTTTCCAGAACTGACTGAGGCTTATCCTATGCTTAAAATCTTTGAGTCTTTGAAAGAATCATTTACATCATCATTGAAATCCATTGTATTTTGGCTATTTTTGTTACACAAATGTTCCTTTGCTACCTGCCATGGTATCGAAGTATAGTATACACTAAAAATTATTTAAAATGGTAGAACATGAATCAAAATTTTCTGCACAGGAGAAAAGTCACTGCTGTCCAGGAAAGGGTAATCCAGACCCATGAGCTGTTATCCTAGTCAGGAAAAAAACCCACTCTGTTCTCTGTGGCCAGCTGCATAAAGTGTTAACACTGGTGTTTCTCTGGGATGTAGCATAAAAGTGACATAACTGCAGTTGTGTCATTACTTGGAATAACATTTCCTTTCCTGCTTTTTTCATGTAGTAGCCAAGGGTTGCTGGTAGTCAATTAGGCAGGGGGTGTTCTGGTCCTTCATGGAGACAAACACAGGGGAAGACAATTACAAAGAACATCTTCCTGCTTGTTCCTGCCACAAGGCTGTCACATTTACTCTCTTCTTTAGGGTTCAGGTCACAAAGGGGTGAGAAAGGCTCCAGGTCACCTTCAGCCTCCTGCTGTCCTTTAATTACCCAGCAGACTTCCATAGAATATGTGGGTGGTTATCCTCAGAGGTGCAATGAGTTTGTCTTCTTATATTTATTTCTAAGATTATGCTTGATTTCCCTTTTGAGGTCAGGGCAAGTAGGTTCATAAGCATTTGGTGCTTCCAATTAGTTTTCTGTTCCAAAATCCAACATCAAAACCTAATGAATGGTCCTTCAGGGATTAACTAAATATCCAGAAAAAAGGAACAAATCTTCTCCGCGCACTCCAGAATGAACTTCTTCTCTCTCTTTCTTTTTCTTTTTTCCTCAGTAGCAGACAGATTGATTTGTTCATATGTCAATTTAACAAAGCAAACAGAATGGACTTCTAGAGAAGGAATATCAGTGTGATGCAAGGAGGTGATGAAAAACACTAAGTGATGATTCATAAAATGATGTGATTATTTATGTAAGGGCTTCCACCCCCCACACCCATCTACACGCCTAAGTTCAAACAGGTTTTTTCTTTGAACCAGTTCATCACATAAAATATGCATCAGGATCCAGGGAAATGTTTATTTAATTAACTGTCATCAGGCTGAGACAAAAAGAAAAAACCTCTTCTATCAAAATATGCTAAAAATAAAAATGATACCACAACAAAGCGGTGGTGTCAAGGATCTGAGCTTTTGCGCAGAGCTCTCCTGAATATTGGTTTACTTTTTCTGTTTGACTGCTTTTACTGTAGTGTTGAACAGTCAAACTACAGCACCAAGGCCTCAGGCAAATGATGTTCATTTTCACCAGACACCCAGCCCAGCACACTGTGATTAGTTAGCACCTCTAGATTCAGGGCTTAGCAATTTGGTCCGCTAATGTGCTTTTGGGCTGCCAGTTCTGGTATGCACATTATTCTGAGTATCATCCCTTTTAATGTCACTTTTAAATGTTTAATAATCTGATTGTGATAAATGGTCTGGATATTCAGTTCCTTCCTCACAGCAAAGGATCCCATTAGTGAATTCAATAATTTCAGGAGGGCTGGACTGGCTTGCCAGAGGTTCAAGTCCAATTTAGCACAGGGTCCATTTCTTTCTATACTTTATGCTCCTATCAGAGGAATCATAAGGGTCTGTTTTTCCACCACCAAATTTTTCCAGAAGCTGTCAAATGGTGGTGTAAAAAACAGTTCTGATGAAAGGATCCACAGCAGCCCTGAGGACCTTCAGTACAGCTAACCCTTTGCTTCTTCTGACTCTGTACGTGCAAGCAGTCACGTTACTTATTCCTGGCTAGGAGACAAATCTATCTGTTCCTTCAGAAGGACACCCATTTCTGCTTGTCTCATGGAAGAAAAATTCCATTTAGATCAATAGAGAGATTTCAAGTAAATTAGAATACAGCTAGTAGATGTCTCTTGCAAGATGTCACTGTAAAACCTCAGGAAAAGTTTTGCCAGTTATGTAAATGATACTGTAAATAGCTGTGGTACTCTGTGACTTTCCTCTTGCCACTCCCCCATTTGTCCTACAAGTAAAATCTGGCACATGTTTAGATTACAGTGACAATCGCTATCATGTCATAAGAATCTTCTTGCTATGTCCAAGCTATTGCAAAATAGTAGCTTCAGGTTTGAAAAGATCTGTGGTTGTGAAGGACCTACCCAAGACTCCTAGCACACGTTTCACTGAAACACATTTATTTAGCTTAAAGAGATTCACATCTGAAGATGGGTTTGGATACACTAGCCTTCTCCAAGTGATGTTATAATGAGGTACTTGGATTTGATTATAGTGACTCAGAGATCATTAAGAGGATGAGGAACTGTCTGGGCATATCCTGGACCGAAACAGGAAAGTATCATGAGGACTTAGTGTCCCAGGCTTGCTGCAATGTCTGTCTGCTGCTGTCGGTTTTCTTGGACTATCAAGTTGGTCTTGCAGATGTTGGTGTCAGCTGACTTTTGTTTATAATATCAGTTACTTTTGAGTAGGTGGGTTTTCTTCTTTTCCACACATGTTAATTCATAAAAGCAAATCCTTCTGGAGCATGGGCTTGTGTCCTAGATTTCCCCTTCTGCTGATGGAAAGAAAGTACTTGAATGGTGCCCATAATTTTTCTTTTCATAGACGGGAATGATATTAAAATGTAATGAAGAAAATTATAGATAAAATAGGAGTAATGAATGGCAGCTTTTGTCTGCTCTGAGATTTACTGTGCAGTTATAAACTCATCAACGTATTGCAGACTGGAATATTTTGCCCTGCACACACACACACACGCGCGCTTTATGCCTGGTGTCTGTCATGAGGAGCAGCTGTAAATTCCCAGGGAGAGAGCACCACTGTGAAGTGTGAAATCAAGTGTTTCATGCAGTACCCTGGATTTTCTCTCCTTAATAGGAAAAGCCTTACAGAGGACACTGAGCATGCTAGCTAGTAAAGCCAAAAAACACTCTCAGCGGAGGAAATACCAATTTAAGAAGAAAGCTTTTTTTGTGCCAATGGCCCTCATGTTTTTGTGAGGCAGATGCCTCATTCGCATTCATGTCAACACAAGAAGCAGCCAAACCTTTCTAGGCTGTGAGGGTAAAAAACATAAACTTGGACAAAAAGAGCATGGGAGGGATCTTTCCCAGCTGCATCTCCAAACTACCTCTTCCCTCTGGCAACGTGCTGGGTGTCTGCTAACTGGGACTGTTAATGCCCTCACTCTCCAAAAACCACATCGCTGCTGCTCTGATTGCCTGAAGGAGGAAACACTAAAGAAAGTGGAGTTTTGCTGTCTCCTTCCTTGGGCAGAGCAGGTGCCCCCTTTCCCTCCCTGCCGTGATCTCCTCCCATGTGCTGGGCACATGCCACAGGGCACAACTCTTTGCTGAAAACAGAGTGGAGCCACTTGCTCAGGTTCCTGGGAGCCTTGGCAGTGCCTGCCAGTGGGGCTAACATTTTAGAAATCACTATTTGAGAGTCACAGACAGGCAGTCAGGGAATCAAGATTGACAACACTGGACACAACTTGATTCCCTTGGGATATTCAGGGTACAAGTTGGATTCAGAGAGGTTTTATTTAGCTATGACCATCTTTCTATGCTGAAAGTTGCCTTGTTTGTTTGTTTTAGTGTTTGAGGTTTTTTTGCTACCCTGCAGGTAGACAAAAAGGTTAAAAGACTTTTACAAAATATATCTGAACTAATGTAATCCTTATTATTATGGGCAAGTACGATCTTACATCTGGGGAGTGGCTGGCCTGAAGACTTGCATTTTCCCTGTTTTTCCTAAAAATGAAACACATACAGCAATGCAAATTATCTTCCATCAGTATGAAAATTATGACCAGATTTCAGCTTAAAGTCTGAGGGCTGATGAGAGCACTCAGTGACCATTATTCCTTGAACTTATCATGCCTATCTTGATGCATCTTGTTGAGTTGTGTTAACACCTTGGACACCTTGGATTCCTTCCCTGGGTGGTAGGTGTTTGTTAGAGGAGTCACCCTGGGTTTTATTTGTATCTTTTCCTTGATCATTGACACAAAACTCAATGCTTAATTGGCTCTTGTTAGAGGAATCTAGACCTTTGTAGGTGTTTACTTTTAAAGGGTGGATAGAGAGTTTTATTCAGTTTTGGAGCGCTTTGTTGTTTTCTTGATTTGCATACTGCCAATATCTCTGCTTCTATCTGATTTGGATTTTTTATGTGGCTGTGACCACCCCTGTTGTCTGCTTCCTATCAGAAAATGACTGAGCCTTTAAGCCAATGCTGAACAGTCACCCCAACTGCTTTGACTATGATGAGTTATTTCCTGCTAGAAATTGTTAGCAACTCTTCCAGAGAAGACTCCATTTTCCTTTCTCTCTTTTTTCCTGTAAAACATTTGCTGTTTTACTCATGTATGTAATAAAGATGTTCAGCTCTCAGTCATCATCATTTAAGAACACTGCATGTCTCACACATACCAAAAAAGTGATGCAGATGGCTTAGACAAAGAAGAAATTTCCTAGGTGAATGAATGATTTCTTGACATCAGTAAGGCATCCTCCAAGGCTGGTGAGACTTACTATATAAGATCTACAGGAAGAGTGAGATGGCTCCCAGAAGGAAGATGGTTAGCCCCCAAACAAGGAAGTCACATGCATGACTTTCTTCAATTTTCCATTCTGTTTTGTTAAAATAGTTAAAATTTACTAAAAATAAAAGAAGCAACCTAATACAACCTATTAGTAGCTAGAGCAGCTTCAGAAATCTTCATTAGTTAAACCATCCTATATTTGTTTCATAAAATTTAGGCTTGAAAGGTAATGTGGGGTGCAGTAGGAATCCAAGTGCCTTATCTCTAATATCATGGATGCTAGTATCCACTTGCACTCAGATTGTCTGGGGCTCCCACTGCTAGGGAAACTCATGGGACTACAAAAAGAAGGCAGCATAAGAAAATCCAAGCTATTTATGACAGTGTTATGTGTTGAGTATGATGAAAAATGCTGGGGGAGGGAGAGATGACTGTCAGGGTTCTTAGTGCATCCTGTGCCCCAGAGCTCAAAGGTGGGAACAGCAGGTGACAGGTCCTGCAGTAGCCCCTGAAGCTGTGCTGGGGAATGTCCCTTTGGGGAAGAAAAAGTGGCAGGGGATGGGTGTAAATATTTTGTGTGGTAAAGCACTAACTGGTGATGGTTTTAGACAAGAGTACATTTCCTTTATTAACCCACATTTTTTTTTTTTTTTTTTAAACAAATACAAGTGTCACTGCCATTCACCTTCAAAATGGAAACATAATTAGGTAAATCCTGGGAAATGGAAACATTTGTGTTAGATATGTATATTCATGAACATATCGGGAGTTACTGTAAGCCTAGGGAAGCCATTGCCATTTAATGTCAATTTTATGTAGGTTTTATAAGTCTATTTTACTCTCCTGTTTCCCCCAAATGATTGTTACCTTAGCAACTGCCAAGTTGCATACAGACGCTTGCTCCGAGAAGCAGAGCTTAACAAAGTAAAGCACCAATGTTTAAGGAGTCACCAGGAACAGAGTTTATATAGTGGATTTTTTAACTCTTACATATACTTACCTACAAAAATGGTACATTTTTTTCTTTCAAGTTTTTTAGCAGCTAGTCAGCGATAGCATCGACTTTGCTTCTTTCTCTTCTTCCATCTTCCTAACTCTTTTCAAAAAGTAATATTTCATTCATAATAAGGATGATTAATTACTGTGATGTCAATGATGAGTGTGCATTGGGTTGGGATTATGTTGAGTTGGGTAAAACAGTGGGTAAGTTTTCATGTGCCAGAGGATTCATATTCACTAGTTGTGTCTATCTGAGTTATGTTCTGATCCACATACAGACTAAGACATTTAGCATGGAGGTTAGGATAGGTTAGGATAAAATTCAAATAAATTTTGAACTATTTACTACCACTTAAAGGTGATTATATTTTTTTTGTGAGATTTGAAGAAAGTAAATTGGAAAACCATCTAATTTTCAACCAATGCTTTGCTGTCTTATCTTGTGTACTGCTATTAACCTTAAATGAATAGGTACTGTAACCTTTTATGCAGTAAATGAATATAGGTACATTTTGCATCTATCATGTTTGGTTATCCTTCCCCTTCCTCCCACAATGTACCCATTAGGCAATCCTCTATCTAAAGAAATGCATGTCAATAAGGGATGTCACAGGAGCACATTTCAGATTGTTCAAAGCAGCTTGTCAGAGAGGCCAGCCTTTATACTTGTTTTCCAGCCGATTTCCTGAGATCTAATCAGACAAGTGATTTATCCAAGGTCACATGCCAAGTTATTGGCTAAGCCGAGACTGTAAGATCCCGGGATGCTCATCTTTCACAAGCTTTTGCTTTGTTTACTTCTGGCACTCCATTCCTGTGCTGATGTCTCAGTACAGCAATCTTAAAATTGAACACTATTAATATCAATGAAGTATTTTCTGCCCAGAGCCTTCAAGGTTGGTTTTCATTGGTTTGTTTGGTTGTTCTTTTTACACCAGCTGTCTTCCTACATCTGGTCTTAGTGTGACACTTTAGCTGGAAAATATAATTTCCTTCATTTTAAATAACCTGTTGAATACACAATGTATGAGATATTTCTTAATTCATTTTGTTCTACATCCAGTAGATAACATTTCTGCAGGACATTATAGCTGTAATACAAAACATGAGTCACTAAGAAGAAATAGGCATCAGGAAATTACACCAAGTGGTATGAGTTTAATTTGAAACCAATTTCAAATTTGATTTCCTATACAATGACCTAAGAGCATCAACTTAAGTCAATTTTCTAGAAAAGAATCACGTAGCCACACCATCGGTACTCTCAGATAACCTCTTATTGGGACTATTGAAGATTTTTATGTATATAGTTACATGGGTAAATAAGGAAGCAGGCAAGGGTAAGCCTTGTAATTTTGTACAAGCCTTTTAATTTTGTATGTGCTTGAGTCATAGTCACCCAATCCTACGCTAGTCAAGGAAGGGGAGAAAAACACGAAGGGAAGGAAGAGCAGGAAGAGAGGTATTAAAATTCAAAGCTTCACTGCCTTATTACTTTCTCTTACAGATTGCTCTGTCATAGGTAAAAAGTCAAAATCAGCATTTTAATAAAGTGCATCGTGAAGAATTTGTTTCCCTTTCCTGCAAGTGAAACAGAATTGAGTCCTCCATTTATCACAGCACCTTGGCATTCCAACATGAAGTTCAACCATAGTTTTATTTTATTGAGAAATAGTTTCAAAGTTATGGCATTTCTGTTATATTCTTTTCTCTTTCAATCTTCTAGCTCTGCTTTTTTGCAAATATTTATATCAAAATCTTTGATATGGTTGAACATTTTAATGACATTTCTTGGGCCTGTGTGCTTTTTTCTCAGCAGACTGTAAAGGAGTCTAGGACCTCAGAGATCAACATTGAAATAGGATAGGTGAGAATCTATCCATTCTCTTGAAAAAGATTTAAAAACAAAAAACAAATCAGATTTACAGTCTGATACAGTCTGGGCTTCATTGTAGGGTACTGCAATTCATTCAGCCTGATGTACATCCGCTTGGGGTGTCAGGGGGTAAAGTATCTGTGCAAAGATGGATGAGAAATAAAGCCAGGGGAGAGTAAAACTGAAAAGAATTGTCTATTTCCATTAAATGGGAGGAAGGAAGCAGAAAAGGCCTACTTTGAAAACTTGCAACCAAAAATATAATCAGAAAGTGAACAGAGAACAATAAAGTGCAGCTGGAGTTAGTTCAAAAGGAGATGTCCAGCCAAATTTTTTCAAGGAAAAATTTGAAAGAAAAATGGTGGGGGTTTTTCAGTTATCAAAACCATGGCAGCATAAAGCATTTTTTTAAACTTTCTTTCAGTTCTGATATATCTTCCTGATTCCAGAGAAGACCATTAATAGCAAATAAATACATAAATCAACACGGTATATTCTTTTCCATTCTTTACCAATGGTGTCTAAAATAAGTATTCTCAAGTATAAGGTAAAAGGCAGAAACTGTATCCCAATATAAAAAAAAATAATCCACATCTAACTGAATTAGCCAGTTTTCTTGGGTAGATAACAGCAGGAGGCTAGGGTACCATACTGGTGCAATGATTAACCTTGCTAACGAACTAATTAGCCTGCCTACACACACTGTGTTGTTTCTCAGAGCTGTAACTGATAAAGACTTTTGAAAATAAAAGTATTGCCATGGGACAGAAGAGGACAGAAAAATCCTCTTTTAGTTGCCAAGCTCCAGTTTGGCTGTAGTCCATCTCACTTGGACTTTTCTTTTTATTCTGCCACATATAAAACGTCTTGGGTTTTAGTTTCTACCTTCACTTTTTAAGTGCTTCTAGATAATCAATAAAATGTAATGCGTAAGACAAAGGACAGTAAGCTAGAAAGTATCAGATCTCTCAATGAGGAACTTTGGAAGAAATTACTTACTTTATTTGTCATTCATACTCTTCATAGGGCAGATGACAACACCTTGCAGACTTACACAGAGATGTGTAAGGGTTAATATATGCCAAACTTTTCAAAATATTTAAATATGGGCTATGCTGAAGCTGAAGAATAATATTTGTTATTGTTATTAGTGTAAATAACAGATGAACTAATCACTGTGACAGTAGCTCTGTTTTAGTAAAATCTGAATATGTCCAAGCGTAATATATATTTACTTAAGTGCTTTTAACCAGTAGCTGCTAGCTTCTGAAATGAAAGGTGCTAGTCATAAGTCATTATTCTCATCATTAAAGAACTTCTTTTAGCATACTTTGCTTCTGAAGGGGTTACACAGAGGCTAAATGTCTATATTAGATTGAACTCAGAAAAGCTCAGGTGCTGTCTCTTCATATGTGCTTCACTGCTAAACATGTTAATCATTTTGGTACAAATACAGCAGCTGTCGTTTGAGGAGGGCTCTTCCTGGAAATGGACTTAAAGCAAGTTTCTATGGATTCAGTGATCTCAGTCATCCATCTCAGTAGTTTTTCCAGAAGAAAGGAAGTAGATCTTCCCGGTGCCATAGGTTATCTTCCTATCTCATGTCTTTGGGGTCATTACAGCTTATGCCAATAGCAATGTGGAAGAAAAGAGATGAAAGCAGACCAAGGCTTTATCCCAAGCCCCCAGAAAAGATCAATGCAGATCCAATTTTTATAAATGAAGCCCTTCTTTCAGTTGGGATAAACTCATGCCTTCCTTTTGTTCCACTGCCGAGGCCTCATTGAGGATTTGAGATGTAAAAAATTTATCTTCAGCCCAACTTCACCCTCATTCCCATGCCAGTCTTCACCACTTTGTGAACTTTTGTGCTGTTACACCAGTGCCAAAGGACGTAGATCAACAACTATCTTTCATTTTACAGAGTTGGTACTACTTTTGAACTACAATCCTTTGTGCAGCCAAAATGCAACAAAACAATCCTTTCAAATAGGGAACGGCAGATGGGAAACTTGACTTTGTACTTCTGAAGTGTCAGAAGAGCTGGAGAATAAAGAGGCTTTATGGAAAGCAAAGTAACTCTAAATTCATTGGTCCTTTTTCAGTTGAAGGAGCACCGGCTCAGCAGCAGCCGAACTATCTCGGAATGGAGACGTCTGCCAATCAATCACTCAATAATAGTGAGTTCAGCACTAGCAGAGCAGTTTGTCAGATCAGTGCTAAAGCAAGTGGGGATTAAAAAAGTAAAAAGTAACACGGGGCTTGAAGGCTTTCTCCAGAGCCTACTGTTTCAGGAGAAAGATTTAAGCTGACTTCAGGATAGTGATGACATCATAAGCCAGACATGGCTTTTGTATCTGATCTTTTTTATACTGTGTTCTCAAATGTGGGGTTTTTTTCACTTTCTGTTAACATACTGAAAGAGAAAAACCCAAGCACTAAATAAATAAGGAAGAAAAAATAATAAGGCATAGGACCGTGTTTCAAGGCAAAGAGGGGTATAATATCACAATGTGATTGATTAATTGAGCCTGCTGATGCAAACAAAATTGGTGGTTTTCTCTTCATCCCTAAATCCTTGACTAAAGAAATGAAGACAGCTCAGATGGTCTTCCCAGCCTTCACCTGAGAAAGGTGTAAAGTTTGAGGTATAAAGTTACAGGAGGGCATGAAGCCTGAGCCACTGGAAGCAGTGAGACTTGTCCACAAAATGAGGTCAAAGGAGCTAAGGAAGTTCCTCCTCCCCAGGGCTATTTTCTGTGGTTCCTGCATCCCTCCCTCTGCTCCTGGCCATCTTCCCTGGGCAGCAGAGAGACGGAATAAGCAGCTCATGGAAACAGAGTCAGAGCAGTGCAACAACAAAATGGAGGCGATGCTGGCACCCTCAACGTTTCCTCCATTGCCAGAAGTTGGAACAATGGGCTTAGAAAGAAAAGGGAGAGAGAGAAAGGAATACAGTAATTATCCACACCAACGACTGCAGCAGGGATGGAAACAAGCAAAACCTAACACCTTATTATATTCTAAGCCGCTACTGTGTGCCAGTACTGTCAAGAACAGCGCATATAAGGCTAAAACAAAGCTATGTAAAATTACCGAAATCCATATGATGAGCTCTGTGGGGAGGTCAGCAAATCCAGAATTGCACAGTAAATTCCTGCTATACAAATGGCTCTAAAACCTTGTGCCAGTTGTGGGGACAGAGATTATTGCTGCTGCTCTATATAGAAATCCCCTTGCCTGCACTACATTTTAGCAAAGAAAAGTGAGAAATATCATTTCTTAGGCAAGAATTTCTTTTGTACATGCACGTCCATGCATTGCAATCTTCTAAACATTTCAGTTTTTCGCTCTGCTTTCTAAATCTTTCAGGTTACAATATAGTTATGATATGACAGGCAAGATGTGATTATTGTATTTTTCCTCTATTGCCTTCGCTCAAAAAACCTGTGAAATGAAACATTACATGGGTAAGCTATCTGCATGCTTGATATTTTTGTGCTATAAATGGAAAATGGAAAAGATGAAAACAGAGAAAATTGTGATTCATGGAATCTCTTTGTTCTGCTGATCTTCTTATACCTTGAGTGGTACTTCTTTCAGTTTAAGAAAAATCACTTCTCATTCCAGGTTCCTTCCAATATGTAGCACTTTTACTGCAGAACTGAGACATCACTTAGAAGCTGACTGTTTATCCAGCTCTCCAATCTAGTTTTGTGTACTGCTGTTATTGTCTGAGCAGTTCCCAAGAATTATACGACCTCTTTCCACGATTCTTTGAGAATTTATTCCATTTCTGCTTCTATTTAGTCATCAGGGTTGTAACAGAGGAGAGGAGCAGATCCTATGCTGGAGGGAGTGAGCTGGATTCAGTTGTCCAAAGTAGAATTGTGGAACTGTAGTAGCCAAAGACCTGACCCCTAATTTTTCTCTTTGTAAATGGTTTCCAGGATCAATTTTCAGCTAAGTGTATCTAAGAATTACTACTAAGCTAAGAAACACTGCAGTAAACACATTTTTACAAAAACTACATTGAAATCCATATTTCCATATTCTACCTTGTAATGAAAACTTCATCAAAATTCATACTCTTTCCCTGCAATTTTTTTCTTCTGGTAATTCTTCATTTATGTAACCATACATTTCTTTTTAAGCAATACTCTTTCCCTCGCCACTTCTGTCTCTCCAAATTATGCCTCATTTCTGTGTTTTTGATACTACAAGCTTTGTTAAATTAAGACATCTGAGTCTAGAAATCATCTAAACCAGGCTGCAGTGACAGGTGAGAGCATGACAGGCCTTTACTCACTTGCCGCTTCATATTCGTTGGCAAGAGAAAGATCTCACCGAGGTCAGTACGCAGGCCGAAATCCATATGATGAGCTCTGTGGGGAGGTCAGCAAATCCAGAATTGCATAGTAAATTCCTGCTATACAAATGGCTCTAAAACCTTGTGCCAGTTGTGGGGACAGAGATTATTGCTGCTGCTCTATATAGAAATCCCCTTGCCTGCACTACATTTTAGCAAAGAAAAGTGAGAAATATCATTTCTTAGGCAAGAATTTCTTTTGTACATGCACGTCCATGCATTGCAATCTTCTAAACATTTCAGTTTTTCGCTCTGCTTTCTAAATCTTTCAGGTTACAATATGGTTATGATATGACAGGCAAGATGTGATTATTGTATTTTTCCTCTATTGCCTTCGCTCAAAAAACCTGTGAAATGAAACATTACATGGGTAAGCTATCTGCATGCTTGATATTTTTGTGCTATAAATGGAAAATGGAAAAGATGAAAACAGAGAAAATTGTGATTCATGGAATCTCTTTGTTCTGCTGATCTTCTTATACCTTGAGTGGTACTTCTTTCAGTTTAAGAAAAATCACTTCTCATTCCAGGTTCCTTCCAATATGTAGCACTTTTACTGCAGAACTGAGACATCACTTAGAAGCTGACTGTTTATCCAGCTCTCCAATCTAGTTTTGTGTACTGCTGTTATTGTCTGAGCAGTTCCCAAGAATTATACGACCTCTTTCCACGATTCTTTGAGAATTTATTCCATTTCTGCTTCTATTTAGTCATCAGGGTTGTAACAGAGGAGAGGAGCAGATCCTATGCTGGAGGGAGTGAGCTGGATTCAGTTGTCCAAAGTAGAATTGTGGAACTGTAGTAGCCAAAGACCTGACCCCTAATTTTTCTCTTTGTAAATGGTTTCCAGGATCAATTTTCAGCTAAGTGTATCTAAGAATTACTACTAAGCTAAGAAACACTGCAGTAAACACATTTTTACAAAAACTACATTGAAATCCATATTTCCATATTTTACCTTGTAATGAAAACTTCATCAAAATTCATACTCTTTCCCTGCAATTTTTTTCTTCTGGTAATTCTTCATTTATGTAACCATACATTTCTTTTTAAGCAATACTCTTTCCCTCGCCACTTCTGTCTCTCCAAATTATGCCTCATTTCTGTGTTTTTGATACTACAAGCTTTGTTAAATTAAGACATCTGAGTCTAGAAATCATCTAAACCAGGCTGCAGTGACAGGTGAGAGCATGACAGGCCTTTACTCACTTGCCACTTCATATTCGTTGGCAAGAGAAAGATCTCACCGAGGTCAGTACGCAGTAGGCAGGCACTGAAAGGCTCACAATTTTTTACATAAGAGCTTCCTTAGAGAAAGATCTCACCGAGGTCAGTACGCAGGCACTGAAAGGGTCACAGTTTTTTACATAAGAGCTTCCTCTAAATACCACCCAAACACAAACTACATTTAGCAATAAAGCAAAGTTATGAGAGCCCTTGGGGAATCTTATTATCCTATGAGCCTGAAAACTATCATTTCTGCTTCATTCTTAAGTAGAATAGGAGACCTTATTTCCTAGCAGCTGCTGGAAGTGTAGAGTGATACTGTGGTTTCTGGTCTAGGGTTATTCTTACATCAATCATAGTTTCTCTGACAAAGACAGGGCAAGGCTGGTTCTATCAAGTAGTTCTGTTTTGGAAAAGGCGCTGTCCCCTCCTTATCTTTGTCCAGCCTTTTGTAGTTTTGAGCAACCACTTTATTGCTCATAAAACTGAACAAAATTACTTTATCATTTGCAATACAATAAGGATTAATCTGCAGGTGATAGAAAGTCACCTATATCTTTTCTTGCACTGTAATATAAAATCTGACTTACATTTATTTAATGCCTTTTCAACCTGTGCAAATCTGCATATCTCGAAACATTGCTTATTCATGTATTTCATAAAGCTACATTTATTAAATTTGGGGGAAAAAATTTACCTGCAAACATTTCCATAATAAGATAGGATGCTGATAGGTACCTGGAGTGCCAGACAATTTATGGATGTTTAAGGGGACTCAATTATGTCATACACTGCAAAATTAACAATACTCACAAGCAAAATATTTATCATGAGAGCACTGAAATACTTTCCTGGTCAAGCAAATAATGGTAGGTCTTGTAATGACAAAGCATAAATGGTTCTGAACATTTCAAAGTGGCAGACAGAGCAGCTGCAATATTTCTTATTTTGTAGGGTGATAAACAGAGCTGCATTTTGAACACTTCTCCTTCTGATGGAAAAGGATTTGTTTCTACTAAGGCTGCTGCTTCCATCACCTTAGTATGAAAAGAAAAAAAAAATATTCTCAGTTAATCCTGAAAGCTTTCAAGATGAAAGTCAGCAAGATGAATGAGCACAGAAAAACCACCATAATATGTGGACTTACTTTTTCCATACTTCAAAATGGAAACGAATCCTTGCCCTGAATATCTGGAGATGACCACAAAAAGAATAAAAGGGAGATTAGAAACATTGGATTTTATTTTTTTTTTTAATTTATTTGTAGATGAATGATTCAGATGTCCTCTTTCCTGATGAGAGATTCATGGGAGAGGAACCACTGGTCTTTACGTATAACATCTTTTTTTCAGATACAGGTAGTTCTCTGCAGAACCAACAAATTCTGAAAAGCATGCAGGCCCACCCTGGGGTGTCTCATGTTTGCTTTTACGTTTAGGCTTTGTAGTTCTCTTATAAGCGTTGCTCCTGGGAGTAAGTTATGCAGTTAAAAAAAATACTGAAAAAACATGACTGTGAGGAAAGATTGCATGAATAAGAGGAGCAGAGGACCCCAGTGATATACAGCCCAGAGCCCAGGGTGGAGGGCACTTTATCATTGAACTATATGTGAGGTCATAAAAGGAAAGGAAAAAAAGAAAGCAGAGAACTGGAAAACCCCACAGGACATTTAAGAAATTGTGCTAATGTATAAAAAAGAAGCGTGTGTAGAAAAAGCTGGCTGTGGGATTGTGGTCCAGCATGTACCTGAGTGAGGTTTCAAAGGAAGAAAGGGCATGGAAATTTGAGATGAGAAGACATCAGCACCGGAGTACCGGGCTGTTCTTGTGGAAGTGGAAAGCAAACAAGGGGAATACCATGAGCTGGAAGGAAATCTTACCTACATTGGAAATATCTGAAGATAGTCTGGAAGTATTTTAGAAGCCTGACCTTCAGAAACTTGGTTTGGGACACTGAACTTGGTCTCCTTAGCACAAATCACTGGTACAATTCTGCTAGGATATGTTACGTGGGTTACCAGGAAAATGACAAGATATAAATCTCTTGAAGACAACCATTAGAGATAATTGAGAAATGGATGATACAAGGAATGATGAACTCACTAGCTGATACTGAATTCACATTCATCTGTCTCATCAAGATCTATAATTATACAAAATTACAAATTAAGTGTACTTTCATTAGGCTCACACGTAAAAGGAAATGGCTTTTCTAATGATACACGTAAATTTGCACTGGAGGCCCCTCAGTACCTGAGCCAAATCTTTTCTGGCAGCTTAAAAAGGGCCCCATTACCTTTTTAAGGCGAACTGGAAGAGCTGAACCCCACACTAAATTTGAAAGTACATTAAGCAGAACTAATTACACTGAAACCTCCCCTCAGCCTATCTTGTGTTTTCTCTCTGCCTCTGGGGCTCCTGTGTCTCATTTGTGAAGTAAATTAAGGCCATTGTTCTAGGATGAGCCACTTGTTAAGCCTCTTGAGCTCAGTCTTGTGTAAAAAAGTGGAACACTGTAAAATTTAAATAAATAAATAGACTTATTTTGTCTCTGCTTTTGCATAATAATCTCATCATTCTCTGTGAAACACTTCTATCCCCACAACTCTCATATTGTTTAGCCAAACAGTATAAAAATATATTGAGAGAAGAGTAAAAGAGAGAAACAAAAATATTCCTCTGAGTTGCGTGGATTCTTTTCTTTGTGTGAAATGGCTGCAAGGCCCCTACCTGGTCGGAAATCCTGGGACCAAATCCACCAAAACTTTGAGTGAACACTTAACACAGAAATAATTGCATTCCATTTGTGTTTCTGCTGGGCGGCCCCAGCCCAGTGAGACTGGAAATGCTTAATGCCAAGCGCTTCGTGAAATGCTTACCCAAACTGGACTGCTGTGTAAAATGGCCCCAAGGCTGAGCTCTGTTTGATTGGCATGGATTTGTTATCTTCCTTTAGTAATAGGTGGAATTAGGTAAACTTCTACAAATCCTCTTAAAACAGTTTTCCTTGTTTTTTAAGTATAAATCAATGGCAACTTAAGGAAAATTTGTTATGTTGCAGAAAAAAACATCTGAATCTAAAGTAATGTTAAAATTAATGAAGGCAGTATCAACTTCGGGGCCTCACCAGCTGCAATGTCAGAAGCATTGCCTTGTGTACCTCAGCAAACTGTATTCACGGAGAATCATCCAGCAGCACAGAGATCTTCATCTCATAGCTGTATGCAAAGCATGAGAGAAGTTGAGAAGACAATGGATGAGTAAAATCAGCAGTGAGATTATTAAAGTAGTACTTAGAAAGATGGAACCTTAAGGGATCATATTTTTGCCGCTGTCTTCACCAGAGTCAAGATGTCATCCAAGAAATCTAAGGCAATTAAAATATACTGAGCAATTATGTCAATGAGATTACTGAAGATTTAAAAGAAACACATAAAATCTGATAAAATGTCAATCTCATATATAAGAGAAAGTGTTTCACCTCCTTAGATACTGTAACTGTAGGCTGCAATGATGAATAAAAAGAAAGAAAAAAAAAAGGAAGAGGATATTTATAAAGCAATAATGTCAGAGTTTTCTGATTTCTTGGCATCTTTTGCACAGTTTTAAAATACCCTACTTTCCTATGGAATTTACCCTGAAATAAAACAAATATCATAGCTGCAGCATCCTTTCCAACACAGAGATATCATAGGGAAGCAAGGGTCTCTAAAAGGTTGGTAAATCAAATATGTAGCAGACATCTGTCTAATTCCATTAAAATCGAGTTTTAGAAAAGATGACTTTAAAATAATCCCTTTGGATCAATTTGCCAGTAAGTCCTCTTTTGCCACACCCTCTTCAGGTTGCATTATGCAGCTCATTTTCTTCCAGTAATCCTACCCGTCTCCTGTGTGCTACAGATTAAACAAAACAGAGAGTTATGAAAGCAAGGAGATAAAACTGAATAGACAATTTGCAAATGTGAACCAAATCAGTGAAGGTACTGGATATAAATATTGCTTCAACTGAGGAAGTATTAATTTTGCCTGCTTTTTAATGGAGAGAAACATTGTGAAGAAAAACAGAAGTCAAGGTAGGAGAGGATCAAGGGAGAGAAAGGAGTGTGTCCAGTTATTCCTCATGCAGACCATAAGAAATATTGTCAATATTTAAAAGCTCTTTTTCTTACTGCTAGGAACAGCATGCTATCATCAGCTGATCTGGAAACAAAACATTTCATTTTTCAGCACAAACCCAGATTTTCCCCTTCCTAAGTGCCAAAAATGGTCTGTGCAAATATGCTTTGCTCTCAGCAGTGTGCAGATGAGCAGCAGGCAGCTTCTTGTTTCTGTGTACCGTATCTGAGAAACCCATCATTTATTAATAGCTCTTTTGACAGAGTCACCTGGAGCCCCTTCATTCCCCTGATTGCTTTAAATTCAGATTTGTCCAATGGTCCCTACAATTAAAGATCCAAATTTGGATTCTATCTTTTTTCCTAAAAACTCGTGTTTAGGGCTTACATTTTTGCAGCTTTCCCCTCGCAGAATGAGTTTTCTTTTTCCTCACCAGAAAGATCTCATATCCTTTTTCCTCTTTGAGGAGAAGTAGTAACAGGTCATTGTATGAGTAGAGAGCACCTTCCTTTTCTTGGGGCTGGAGCGGCAAGGGGTGGAGAAATGTGCAGTGGTCCCCTTTTTCTATAAGGGCTTGCAACTCTGCCTCTGCTCACGGAGATCAGAGATGCTGGGTGGCAGGAAGGTGACAGAAAGTCCCATCTTACTACTTCTTTTGGAAAATAAGAAAGAAAAAAAATGTAGAAGGGATTATCAAGAACTTTTAAGGATTTAGGGTGGTTTTTTTATCAGATAATGTGTATTCAAAGCCAAAATATTCTTTAAAAAAGAGCTTAAACACACATAATTTTGTAACGTAAAGGAAGCTGAGGAATAACAGCTTTTACATAGTTAGAAAACCTGACTATAGCCTTCAATAGACACATATGCTTTAATTTCTTGAACTATTGTGGGAAAATAATGTTTCATAAACTCTTTTTTTCACTTAGTCTTCCAGTGAGTTTGCCCCACATGGATATCAAGGACAGAGCAGCTGAAAAAGGATTTTTCAACTGAAAAGGATTTACATTTTCAATTGAAGAAGGATTTTTCAACTCTTTCCTTTGCCTTTTTTCTATAAATGAACCATCAACAATCTAATCAGTGGTTTTAGAGATCTTTTTATCATGCAAGAAAAGACAGCAGTACAGTTTTATGACTGCACATGTTTATTTAAGTGTTGGCAAACTGTCCAGATTAAGTGCTCTTTTCATACCTGTATGATGTCTGGAATCACCACTTGGGTGACTGACTCTTCATTACACAGTCTGCTTTTTATTGTCTTATTTAATAGGAATAGCACCCCAGACAGTAAAATGTTATAGACAAAGAGGCATTACAAAATGAATATTACCTTTCCATATTCTCTGTGAAAACTGAGACACAAAGCCCCGTTCTTCTAGAGATCTGGTCTTCTTCCTGACAGAGGGAGAAAAATGTAAACCACAGCTTGGTGTTGACAGCCTTTATGTTTACTATTCCCCTGATCTGTTCTTACTGACTGCATTTTCTGTATGTACAAAGTTGGTTATGGCCAAAGCTCTGTGTTGTAAGTTAGTTTATATGAACAAAGCTAACACAGTCATTGTGTTTGGTAAAGACTAGGCAAAATGGGTTTCTTCGTCGCTCAGCAGCTGACTAGTTTGTTTGCCGGAGCAAGTTATTTAATCTCTCTGAACTCTGGGTTTTTTCAGTTTTAAAATAGGCATAAGTATAATCTGGGGGCTTTATGTAAGTGCTTTGGTCTGAGATCCAGCCAGTTTAATGCTGACAAGAACTGGCTTAAATAATTTGGTGGATTGGAGAATTTGCATTATTATTCAAATATAGATGACTTGAAATGGACGTTCCTAGAAATGAAATGCAGTTTCTGTTGAGTTTGGAGATGAGCTTAAGAGCTGTAATATTAATGGTGATGATGGAAATTTTCTCTCTTCAAGGACTTGTTTCTCCATATTATTGTAATTGTCATCGTGTTTTTAGGCAGTTGCAACACCGATCTTGGTGGTCTCCATGAGATATGTGAGGCTACACAGGATTATAGATACTGTTGCTCTCTTTTACCTTTCCTCTTCCAGAATGATTCTTCTACACAGGTTCCTTTTTCATCTATGCTGCAGCAGAGCAATATATCAGGTTGGTGGAAGAACATGGGGTGGGCACCCGCAGATTCAGGAGACACATGGAAAATGCATGTAGCATTTCTGACCAGAAAATTTCTGAAGATGAAATGTATTCATCAGGTGAAACAACTAAGCTCGTGCTGAAAAATTCCTAGCTTTTTCAGACATTCCTTATGCAGTGATTAACAACATGCCTAATTCTCCAGGTTTGCCTGTCCTTATCACCCTGCCAGAAATCATATTCTTTTACTCTACTCTCTGTCTTCTTTAAATCCTTTTGTCTTCGGTGAGGAATGTTCTCCTATGTTTACACCCAATGAAGTTTCAGCTCAGTTTGTGGGTGTTGGGTTTACGCGTTTGGATTCAACTGAAAAGTGAACGTGCAAATGTTTGTTTTCAATGAGCATTTTTGCTGAAATCATGCCTTGACTTCCAAAAGGATTGAATTTTATTGACGATTAATTTCCAAATAGGCTACATTGAATACCATTAAAGGTAAAAAGAAGAACCAAAGTCCTGCAGATCCTAGGACATTGAGAAACTGATTTTTTCAGGTTTTCCCTTCTGCTGATTCATCCAACTGCTATGGAGATTTACATGGTATCGGAGAGGACAAGAAAGCACATTGATCCATTTGTACACACATCAGATATCACTGCCAACTGCAGTTAACTCCTTCATTTTACCATTTAAAGTCTTAACCTCATACATAAGAGTTCTTACCTGGCTAAATGCACCCAGCTCTATAGATTTCAACCAAACCAAGCACTAGGCAAAGTACCAGTGATATTGCTCTGGTCAATTCCTACCACATTTCATCATCTCGTTTGAAGCTGATGCTTTTCACTGACGAGATTCTGCTCCTTTAGTCCATTCTCATTACTGGCAGGAACTAGCAGTTCCTCTGTTATTCTTTTCTGAAACCCCCTTCATTGAGCTCTAGAGTTCTATAATCCAGGATCACCAGAACCTGGACATTGTACTTAGCATTATACACCTGCAAAGCATGGTTGGGTTATCTTGCATAATTAATTTCTTTTCTTTGTCCACATCTCCTCCACTTGCCCTTTTTCAGTTGTGCGTTAAAATAAATCAATATCCTGTTTTGTGTGAAATATCACAGAATACAAATAAACTGCAGTATAATGATTCAGAAAGACGATTAAGATTTCATCATAAGATAAACCTTCCCATTTTAATAACCTTTTATTTTTATGACATCCCTTTTTTATTTTTAGAAAAAAGGAAAAACATGAACATTTCTTTGGCTGTTGGGCAACTCCCACTTCACTCATCTGTGAGAACTGGCCTGATATTGTTCTTATCAGGCACATAAATTGCAAATGAGAAAGATGTATGACTTCTCTCCTTTGCCACCAGTTTCTCAACTGTCTCTCTAATTTTCGTGTAATATCATAGTTGTTTCTAAGACTAACATCCTTGATACTGAAAATACTGGATACACTGGCTGCTTTGCCCTGCCTGAAATAGCAGAATAAGTAATAATTCACATATGTGAATTATCCTTTGTGTTCCTTTGTGTCCACTGCTGAATACAACATTGACTGTGCACATAACAGTCTTGGGTAATGTTCTTGATTTCTACTTTCTTCTGGCCTTCTACAGTAAATTGTCATACTCACGCAGAAGACTATGATGCAAATAGATACTGTTAAATCTTGCAGTATTTTAATTTCTGCATACAATCAGAGGCAATGGGCCTTGCTGGTTTAGTGATTTTCATGTCTTCCTCTAGATGAGTGGCATATGTACCAGGCCCACCTGCTTATAGCCAAAATCATATAAGAATTCCATAAATGTGGATACCTAGGTAACTGCCTTGAATCTTCTCTATCGTACTGATAATAATAATGTGAGTACAAGATGGTATGAAATAGTTAGGATGTGCTTTCAGTGACACTGTGAAGTTTGGTTACCAATGCCTTCAGGTTCCCTAGGTTTTACTTCAGAAAAAAGCTGCCCCTTTGAATGAAGACATGAGATACTTACCAGTATTTTTTCAGGTGAAACCAAACACTTCCTTGTTGTGTTTATAGTAACTGTATTTGTCTCTAGCAATGCAAAAGGAAGAATTATTTAAATTTATTTAATATTTATGGACAATTCTGAATTAAGTTTTTATTTACTGTCTCAATGATTTGTTACTGCATATAGATAAGGCATATTATGTAAAGATAGATTTAGAACAATTTAAAAAATGTAGATTCTTAAGAATCATTTATCAAATTCCTACAGAAAATGCCAGGATACAGAAACTGAAAGGCTGAGGTAGCTGGAAAACTAAAGAAGTTTTAGATTATGGTTAAAAGGAAATCCAAGAAGTCAATCACAATTGTAAAAGTTGCTGCAAGAAAGCACTGCATATCACAAAGGAAAGGGCATGCTCAGAGTATATCAAAGAAACAATATGAGCAGGACATTTTAGAGATGATGTAATGTTCTCCTATTCTTATTCTGCTACAGAGTGGAAATAAAGAAATGACAAATGGGAAGCATTTAGGACACCTCAAGTTTGTGCAAGAAAATTTAACAAGAGAGAATTAAAAAAAAAAAAATGAGATGCATATCACAATTAGATATGAACAAATGACAAAATAAAGTTACATGTCATGATAACGAAATGCTTTTTGAGATGGCATGACCCTTAGGGATAAAATTGGAAGGCTCTAGATTTTTTACTGCTTTCAGACCAGCCAGTAATGATGAAGAAAATCACCCCCATGAGAAAAAGGAGGGGAAAAAAATGGGAAAGAGAAGTGAGAAATTAAATTTCATCTTTCTCATGAAAGGCTTTTCATATTTAGATGTATGTCTCAGCCTTTCCCAAGTGATCACAGTCAAAATTCCTCCTCTATGTCTGACTACTTTTCTGCCAGATGGAGCACCACACTCCCTCAGCTGGATTTCTGTACAGAAGTGGTGAAATCCAATGACATTTCCCCCCTGTTTTCAGTGAATTTGATCTGTGTAGGCAGCCCACCTGTTGTGGCTTTTCAGGAGCAGTCCTTTTTTTCACAGCTGACATTCCTTATCCCAGATAAATGCTGATAAATACATTGATGTATTGGTCCCTTCCTTTGATACATCTGTTTCCTCTTTTGTGAACTGACTCCCTTCAGCAATAGCATTGTTCATAAAATCATAGAATCACTTATCTTGGAAAAGACCTTTAAGATCATCAAGTCCAACCATTAACCTAATATTGCCAAGTCCAGCACTAAACCACGTCCCTCAGCACCACATCTACACATCTTGTAAATACCTCCACTTCCCTGGGCAGCCAGTTCCAATGCTTGTCAGCCCTTTTTGGTGAAGGAATTCTTCCTTAGATCCAACCTAAACCTCTACTGGTGCATTTTCAGGTTGTTTCCTCTTGTCCTATCACTTGGTACTTGGGAGAAGAAACCCATACTCACCTTGCTACAGCTTCCTTTCAGGTCATTGTAGTGAGTGATAAGGTCTCCCCTCAGCCTCCTTTTCTCCAGGCTAAACAATGCCAGTTCCGTCAGCCCCTCCTCATAAGACTTGTGCTCTAGACCCTTCACCACCTTCGTTTCCCTTCTCTGGACATGCTCCAGCACCTCAATGTCCTTCTTGTAGTGAGAGGCCCAAAATTGAACACAGTATTTGAGGGGGGGGGACCTCACCAGTGCCAAGTACATGGGGACAATCACTTCCCTAGTCCTGCTGGCCACACTATTTCTGATACAAGCCAGGATGCTATTGGATTTCTTGGCCACCCGGGCACACTGCTGTCTCATATTCAGCTGGCTGTCAACCAATACCCCCAGGTCCTTCTCCACCAGGCAGCTCTCCAAAAGTTCCTTTTAATTCCCTCTGTTCAAATGCAACCCATTGTCCACATGCCTTTTCAGGACTTTTTCATGAACTACTCAAGATTAGACAGGTTGTTTAGAATGACAATCATAATTTCTGCCGTGCACTGCGAGGATAGAGAAGTAGGGTCATTTCCCAGCCATACACATTGATTTTCTTTATGAATTCTAAGAAGAATTTTAAGGAATTCAAGAAGGGTCTAACAGGGCTAAAATGATTAGAGGAGGTGACGGTGCAGAAGTCATTTGAAAAGAATAAAAATACAACATAAACTGTAAAGAAATGAGTTATAGCTAAACTGCTTTTTTTAACGAAGGAAACCCTGTCATGGTGAGTGACTTGGCAAAGATGTCAACTCTGTGCAGTAAGGGAAACATAGTGCTATCATGACTATTGACTATATATGCTTACTTGTTTCAGTGAAAGATTCTCCTGTGAACGAATCAAATACCGTCTACCAAATTCAACTAGTGTTCTTCCCTGCAGATAACCATATGGAAGCAGAGCTAGAAAGCCTTGAGGTACAATTACTAGATTACTAGGAACTTGTACAGAGAAATTCATTTGACAGTCTCTTAAGTGATGTGCAACAATATGTTCTGTTTGCTTTATGGACAACTATGCATGGAAGGAAGCAGTATTAGGCATGTTGTGAGAGAGCCATAGGGAGGCAGTGGGCCCTCTTGGACTGTGTGGCTCCTGGCATGGAGCTGTCACTTGGGTTCCTTCCAAAAGGGAATCTGCTCTGGGAGCACCAAATCACTCTGAGAACAACCACAGGGCAGTCTGGGGATCCACTTCACAGATGCCCCATTGGTGTGCACCAAACCACTGATTTGGACACAGCTCAAGCATCCGCCCATTCTATCTTCAGACAGTGTAGTAATTTGTTACTGCATAAATAGTGGGATAGGGCATTTTCATGTAAATGAGTTTTGAGCATCTCTGTGGAACAACAACAAAAGGAAAAAAGTTAAAGCAACTCAGTAGGAAATGTCAGGGAATCTTCCTAGAAGCGACACTAGGAGGTTTCACGTTATCAAGTAGAACTGAAGTTACCAGAGTAACCCAAAAGAGCCAGCCCTAAAATTCCCAGCATGTCACACCTCAAAGCAACACAAACAGTAACGCTCACAGTAGCTGAAATCTTCTCTGCGTTCCAGTCTTGAATTTATCTCATTAATCCCAAAGGAGCAGCATGGGGCTGAGTTGTAGGAATCCTTATTTCCACCAGCATTAGTAGGATCAAGATCTTGTTTTGCAAATGTGGGAAATCTGACATTTGGGGTTTTACAAAGAGCAGTCAGTTAGCTACTGCTTTATGACAGCCTTTATACATGCATCTAATGAATAGTGAAGAATGATTACGTTGGGGGCATAGAAGTAAGCATGGGTGCTATAGCAATAAATAAGAGCTGATATAAATCAGTGGCATTTTATTGACTTCATTTCTGCTGGCCTGATTTAAATCAAGTATGAATTTGGCCCCAGGGCCTTGCAGAAAAATCCCTGGGTCTGAATCCTGCCGTCCTGACTCAGACAAATTTTTCCTAAATTTCAGTGAGAATCATGGTTGAATAAGGATTTCAGGATTCTGCTACCACATAACACAAAAAATAGCTCTCTCATCAGCAATTCATTTAGATTTGAAATGTATCTAAATGTTTTATGGAAATTATCAGCTTTAAAATTGTTCCCATTGTGTTTTTAATACTGAGGCATTTTCCACTCTTCATATGTTCAAAAATGTAAGTCACATTGCCCAGTATAAAAAAATTAGGAGCTTATGTAAAAAAAACCCAAACAAAACAAATAACCACTTTTTCATGTTATCTAAAATGTAGAAGTTGCATATTAAACACAAACAAACAAATTATCAATGGATTCATAGGTACACAGCACTGTAGGTGGGAAAGTCAAGTAGTATGAGGTTTCTTCATTTTTCTTTCTTGTTGTTTTTATTTTGTTGTTTTCAACACACACTCATCAACTTTACAGTAGTGTCAGACTCTGAACAGAACCACATGTTAAAATAATTACTAATTATGGGAAAAGAAAAAAAAGTACACAACAAAGACATGAATTTTTTCAGAGACCCAATGGTCTCAGGGTTTTGTAGTTCCCAAGGAAAAGTAACTCCGTTTCTTTTGAAATCACAAACCAGGGCATGAGTAAAATTTCACATTGCAGTAAGAGTGCTAAAGCAGATCTACAAGTGATGTATTTTTATGATCTTCTGTCTCATTTTCAGGAGGCCTTCCATATCTGTGTAAGAGAAGGATGGCAGGTTAGACTCAAAAGGAGCATAAAGCATAGCACTGCTTGCCTTGCTCTGAAATAGCAATGTTGATGAGCTGGTATTAAACATGGAAGTGCATTGAATCTCCCATTACACCATTCACCAGCACAACACCACCTGCAAGGAAACGGGAGACAGGGAGCACAGAAACTGCCCCCAAGCCAGGTCTGCACCACGCCTTAATTAGGTTCAGCTGCAAAAGCACCAATCAACCCTAATAAGGAAAAAAGCTGGCAGGGCAGGATGTATATAACCACCTCAGCTGTTGATCTCTTTGGTTTGCTGGTTTGGGACTCACACCTGTGCTTTGTTGTAAGGAAGCTTATTTCTCCAAGACTGAAGCAGAAAAGGTATTTTTTCTCTTTTGACTTTACATAGATGTAAATAAGCATTTGAAGGTGGCAGGCTCAGGTTGTTCATGTCATTTTTTCATAGAGGTGGTGACTCAGACAAGAAAAATAATCAGGTCAAATGGGAATGAGATTTGTTTTTGCTGGGGGGGGGGGAGAGAAAGAAAAAAGAAAAACCACTATGAATGAAATCACTAGCAAACTTATTTTAATCCCGAAGTAAGTATTTCACTTTCTCGGGGGTGCAGGAGATTGCATTCAGAAGTAAACTTGTATAAATTTCAAAATGAAACTCTTACTTCACACCTGTGCTTTGTTGTAAGGAAGCTTATTTCTCCAAGACTGAAGCAGAAAAGGTATTTTTTCTCTTTTGACTTTACATAGATGTAAATAAGCATTTGAAGGTGGCAGGCTCAGGTTGTTCATGTCATTTTTTCATAGAGGTGGTGACTCAGACAAGAAAAATAATCAGGTCAAATGGGAATGAGATTTGTTTTTGCTGGGGGGGGGTGGGGGGAGAGAAAGAAAAAAGAAAAACCACTATGAATGAAATCACTAACAAACTTATTTTAATCCTTAAGTAAGTATTTTACTTTCTCGGGGGTCCAGGAGATTGCATTAAGAAGTAAACTTGTATAAATTTCAAAACGAAACTCTTATTTCCATATGAGAAAAGGAAAGACTTGGTTTCCAAGCTGCTGGCTTATTTTTTTTTCTGTTTCCTTGCTGCTTTGTTCTGTAAAAATTGCTTGTCCAGTTGTTGTAGGCTCACAAATTGATTCAGGCAAATGCATGTGAGGGTTTTTTCTATGAACAAACTCATCTTCTGAAAGAGTTTCATATTTCTTCTTCAAAGCGCATAAAAAAAAAAAAAAACTGAATTTGATCTTTGACTGGATAAGTGGCTCTGAGGAAGACTGAGTGTCCTCTGTTTCCACTGAAGCCATGAGATAATGTTCTGATTGTGCATAGCATTTCCCAGGGTTAGGTTGCCCGCTCATGCTAAAACCCTTATAAACATTTTAGCCTGCTCCTGGAGCTGGGGCAGCAGCACGGCTCTGAAATGCCTGTTCTGTGCCTGTTCTGTGCAGGACTTCTGGCCACTGCAGTATCTGTACCCAGTGCCTTTTTGTAGCAGAGAGCTTTGCAGTTTGGATTAGGGTTGAGCAGCTGAAAGAAAATCGTGACAATTTTTAAGCTTTGTTTCTTTAAGACACTATGAGACAGAAAAAGTTGTAACTCAAAGCAAGCATAAGTTTTTATACAAAACTTACCTAGAAATTTACATTTGCATACAGGCACATGGGATCCCGCCTGTATATTCACAAAAATCATATTTCTGAAAAGAAAACTGAGTTTAATAGGGCATATAATTTGTATTCTTCAGCAGAAAAATTCAGCAAATGTCTATGGCCTACACAGAGAAAAGCCATGGCCACAAAATGGCTTTTCAGGTGGGCCAGCTGGGAAGGTGCATCCCCTCAGTCAGAAACCCGGCCTTATAAGAGTTGCTCCTTGCTCTCCCCACCCAAGTCCTTCCTGGCAACATTTGTCTGTCATTTGAGACACGGCCCTGCAGATCTTGCTACAGTGAGAAAACTCCAGTTTAATTTATTTTGCTTTGACTGTGTTAGACAGCCATGGAGAGTATCGTGCAATTCCCTGCAGGCCTGAGCCCCGGCGCAGCCATTGCCGTGTCACTCGGCCGTCACAGTTTCAGATCAGCCCCTCTCTGCCTCTCTCTTCCAATGCAAGTTATTGTTGTCATTGATATTCCCTGCTGTCGCTTGGCACTAGGGCTGGAGCCAGCAGAGTCAGGTTTATTTTGCTGCCTTGGTTTTTCAGAAAAGTGCCTATGAGCCAAAGACCAGCATTAAGCTGACTTTAAAGCAGTGGTTGACATACCCTGATCAGAAGCCCTGCCTCTACCGCTTGTTACCGTGCTTCCACTTCACAAACATCAGAGGTGTGCAAAATGCAAACTGCAGAGGAGGTCAGGGCGCTGCAGATGAGTGTCAAAGTTGCCTGTGAGTACGAGAAGAGAAGGCAGCGATGCCGATGATGGAGGCAGCAGTTGGCTGTCAAGCCTCGGTCTCTGGCACATTACACAAACTGCACTTTGTGTCACATTCCTTGCGTGCACCTGCCAATTCTGTAAACTTTGCTGATGGAGAGTTTCAGATGGTTTCTTGCTGTTTTGTGAGGATTTGGGTTTTTTAGAAAAGCATGTTCAGTTCTTTTTCTTTGCCAGGCTGTAAAAATAAGAAATTGATAATGGAGAATGGAAAGTAACTATTGAAGTCAGAAATTAAATGTTAATTGGTATGTTTGCTTCAATTAAGTTGGAATACTTTGGTATGAGATTTTCCCCTGGGTTCAAAAAGAAAGGTGCCCTTTATGTATAGGATAAAGCTATCTTTGGCAATTACTATTTATTTAGCCCTTAAGTAAAAAAAATGTTGAAGAAATGAGCAGAAGTTAATGACATTTAGCAGAGTGGAATGATTAATCCTGAATTATGTAGTTTAGGCATGGATATACATGCTCAGTGTTTCAACTGAGTGAGGGGAAAAAAGCTAACCTAGTCTAAAATGCAAATGACAATCAGTAGGATATATAGTGAAGGAATATTTCAGCCAATTGGGGTAAAACAGCATTGTTGACAAAGGTGAAAGCAGAACAGGATTCTGCAAAAATAACTGGTCAAAAAAGGGCTTACTTAGGAGCAATATTTGGAAAGAAATACCACGTGATGGCGGTCTTCCCTGTTTCTTGCAACTTTTAATGAAATACGTTTAATTCCTGCACTGTCTGATATGTTCTGCATGTGACCTCAGCCCAGTTTTTGCAGATGAGGTAAATACACGTTTCCAGGTATATGGATGATTGTGTGAGCTGTAGCAAACTTCAGACTCTTCCAGGGCTGGTAGGTGTGCTAAGTCTGGGATGACCCAAGGTGTTCATCTCTTTCACATGTCACTTCAGTAACAGAGATCTTTGGATTGCCTGTTGTGCCTCCTTGACAGTCACATATATCCATTACTAGGATATATAATATCTGTCACTACTAAATATTCAGAAAACCTATCTAAAGACCAGACTGTGAGCTGGGTAGAAACTTCTAATGTTAGTGTGGGTAATTGGCTAAGATGCTGTTGGGATTTGAGTATTTTAAACCTTAGTATACAATGGTACTTTATTGTTTTTTGGACCCGTCTTTCCACATACTTCTAGGAAAAACATGCAATTATTTGTGGACAACATACCACACCCTTAAAGAATAATCAAACATTTTTAGCCATAGGAATAATGCATGGTTGCCTCCAGCTAAGGTGTGCCATTACTGTACATGGGATGAAATAAAGCAAAAACCCAAACCCCTATGACTTACAACATTTACGTATGCAGCGATTTCCCTTTCTTTTCAGCATAGCTGGTTTGTTAATTTGCCAGTTGGTGATGGGAGAAGTTGTGTTATTTTTTTTTGGTCTTGTTGGATTAATGCTCCTGGTTTTCTCTGAATTTCCAGTGAAGTGAGAAATTCAAAGCAAGCAAAGACTTAGAGGAAGCACCACATCTAAACTGTATTTAGCTATAGTATTAAGAGAGATAATTGTGGAAATAACAAGGAAATATTGATGCTAATGTTTGAGCCTTTGTCCGACATGCCTGAAGAGATTAGATTTTCTGCTTAAGTTGATATCAGAAGAGATACAGTAATTATTTAATAGTATTTAGAAATTAAGCTGAAGATATTTCATGGATTTGGTTGGTTTAAAGTTAATACTATTTCAAGAAGATCATTGTTTTCTTAATTAAATGTCATTTTAACAGCTGAGTAAGCTATGACAAATAAATACATCTTTTTACATTGCAACTTCTTTATTTTTAAACCTCCTCCCCTATTCTTTAGAAGATATAAACAGTAGGAGCTTAATCTCCTGTGTTTCTGTTTTTGCACCAGCTGAAAGGCACAGATCAGTGTTATAAAGCATTATGGAAAAATCCCATCAGTCTTCTCTATAGACCTTGAATTCTCTGCACAGCCTGATGATGTGAGGAGAGGCAAGGAATAATCATAGGTAGCAGCTAGTGGGAGTTTTCTCTGAGCTGGGCCAGGGCAGGTTCTGGAAAGGCAGGTGTTTCCAGATTTACTAGGTTAAGTATGTGTCTGGTATGGGTGTTAGCCTCTGTATTATCCCCCGTGTCTGACTGACCCTCCTGCACTGCTCCTTAGCATTCCTGGAGCCAAATAGGAGGCTGGGATGTCCTTCACCTGTTCCACACCATGCATCTTGCCGCACTTTCCCCTGCCAAGACCATGCAGTTTCCTACAACTCGGCATGAGGGGCCTTCAGCCGCTGCCTGTTGCTCATAACAACCCACCATCCACCTCCCATTTGGCTCTGTGAATAAGTACCCTGACTTGTTATTCTTGGAGATTTGTCTCACAGATGTGAACATCCCAAATGCAAGATTTGACCCCTAATACTGTATCTTCACTGTTTTCTCTTTGGCTGCGTTATAAATGACTAGCCTCTTCTGGGGACTTGTGAGAAATATATAAAGGTGCTTTTGGTAATTTAATTTTTAGCTTTGCTGCCTGGTGAGCTGGTTGTATTGAGAATGGAAGCAGAGAAGATTGTTGCAGAGAGTGCCTTTCTGCTATTCCAGAGCAAAGTCAGAAGCTCTTCCACGTAGCCAGTGGGAGGGTTACATTTAAAACTCATGAAGACAACCCTGAAAAGACTAGATTAGTTCTGATGTGTTATTTCAGCCTTTACCCATTATACAAGCAGCAGATGGTTCATCATGTTATATTTTATTGACCTACAGGAAGTGGTAGAAGAGGTGTTTTTGTCACTCCTACTTGCTACAAAACCTATAAAAGTTGCTTTTAGCTGTTAACTAGTGACTTTAAATTAGATATCTGTCTTGTTTAATGAGGAGAGGAAAAGATATTTTTTTTTTTTTTAAATCAATGAAAGTAGGGTTTGTAAATACATAATGTGAATCCTCTGGGCTTATTAGGTAGGATAGTCTTGTAGACAGCAAAAGCTATATGGAAATCCTTGAGGTAATTTCATGCAGTGTTGTTCTGTACTTGTAATTCTTTGGCTGCAAAGAATCTGACCAGACTAAGACAGGTGAGTCACCCATTAAGAGGATTAAATGCTTCTGGCTGGAAGAAAGCAGAGACCAAGCTTTCATGTGTGTCATGGAGTCAAGCTAGTATGATAAAAGAAATGCAAAAAACAATCTAATTTTCATTTCTGACATGCTTAGATAACAGAAGAATTTGGAGCTGCTCTATTTTATATGAGAAACCTAAATGGCTTACAAAAGACCATTCAGGGGTAAATCAAGTTTTGAATATAAACTAGATGCCTAAAAGCAACCTTTGTAACTTTTCTGTGAGTTGTTCTCCTAAAATAAATGTAGTCTGGAGTTGTCACTCTCTTGAATGCTTTGTAGCCTTAGAAAGTTATGTCAAGAATGTGAACTTTGACAAAATTGTAACCTTAGGGCATAGGAACTTCACCTTTTTAAGCTTGTACAGAGAGGTGGTTCTGTCTGAGCCAAATTTGGACAAATACAGACTAGGAAATGTGGCTGCAATTCATGTAAGGGTAGACCCATGAGGTGTGCAAGTGGCTTAGTTGAGTAAAATCTACAGATCAGTTATAAACCTGGAAGGAGTTTATGGACATAAAGTATTAATTTGATCAGCAGGGCACAGGTGGCTTTTACATGTGAAAGACTGAGGCAGTGGGAGTGAACAGATAGAAAAGCAGAGTCTAACAACTGGTAACAATCCTGTTTCATATCCAGCCTTGGTCTGTTTGGCCACCCTGAACCTTCAGGGAGAGGTTGCATATACTTAATTTAAATAGTTTCTGAGTGATGAGGGTGTATAGGGGAGGCTCTACAGGTTACATCCCCTAGGAAGATTTTCAAAAACAAAGACATCCAAGGTATTTAATTTTCCTGGGGTGGGTTTTGAAAGCCTTACTTGTATCAAATGCCTATCTGCATTTATTCCTTCATCTCTACCTTGAATGCACTCTGTGTTTCATGCTTCAAATCTTAGAGATCATAGGAGAGTGGATTGCTGTTAACAACTTGTGTTTTCTTACTCTATTAATCAAGCAGGATGCTACCATTCCATGCAAAAAAAAAAAAATAAAATAAATGGAAACACACTTCTACAACCCAGAAAAGACAGATAATATCAAAAGGCTCCTTCAATAACAGCTTGTACTTAGGACAAGGTGCTTTAAAAGCCGGCAAAGAAAGTTCAAGGCCAAGGCAACTATGGGCCTCTCTGAGGCCTTATGCCTCAGTCTATCATTTATACTGTAAAGAGGCACAGTGGCTGCTTGATGGAATAACACTCAGCAAGTTTCAGGTGGCACTCAGCATATTTTTCAACTGGGAAATTTCCTGTCAGCTGTATAACAGCTCTAGTTGACTGAGAAGGCCAGCACTGCCAAAGATAGGAGAAAGAAGTAAAAATTGACTTAAGGTAATGCCTGTGTCTTATGGAAGCCTGCTGTAGTAAAGAGTAGGGAAAAGACCTCTTAAACATTATTTCTACTTAAGTGTATTTTGGGTTGCTGAAGAAATGAAGACTAACAGCAATAAATCAGGGTCTGAATGAAACATGTATTTGAGACAATTGTCCCATTCATCCCAGCAGCTTTACTAAAACAGTTTGGTGTTGATACCTAAGTCTATTTTCATCCAACAACACTTGTCTTCTAAATGCAAAATCCTTTGCCAAAAAAAAAAGTTGGAAAACTTGATCCAGTCACCTAACTTGATGATTTTTCTCTAGCAAATAAAGCACAAAAGCAGTTTATTATACATTCTCAAAGCATGGTGCAGTCTTGGATTGGAAACAGAATGAACCCTTTCTCTGCTGTTGTAATACCTTTGTGATACCTTTTGACTTCTCTCTTGATGGGTTCAGCAATAGGAATAAGGATTTGCATTCCTAAATGTTAGCAATAAAAAGGGGGAATACTATAGCTTTATTAGGTGTTCTTGACCTTCCCCACCACTGGGGCTCTGACAACATGATGCCGCTATTCACCATGGTAGATTTATCTTAGAAGCCTGTGGTGTCTCTTAAAAGAGCTACATCCAGGAGATTTGTCTCTTCTCCTCTAAGTGGAGAAACAGTAGTTTTTTTCTAACAGGATCAGAGTTTATGGTGCTCTCGTCTATTCCAGCAAGTGCTAAATCTGTTGATGGAGGGAGGTGCCAGGTCTGTTTTCCCTCTAACCATTCTCCATAACAAATGCAAAAGAAAATAATTGATGTGTTGCTTTTATAGGCTCTGTTGTCACTTCAGACTTAACAGTAGACACTGAAAAAATCGGAAAATGGGGATTTATTTCCATATTTTTATTGTCCATTTTTGTTCATCTCTCCTACACGACGGCACAAATGGAGACCTAAGTAATGTTTCAGAGGTGAAACAGAGCAATGGTGAACTGTAGATTTGGTCCAAATGACTGAGCAAACTGATAGGAATTTGGTGATTGGAGATCAGCTCACAGTTTCTTGGAGAAAGTGGCAGAATTGTGTAGGAAATCCAGCCTTCTTGGGCCGTTTCTCTTCTCACTGCACAGCCACATCCCTGTGTCCTCAAAACAGATACCCTTGCACCTAACCCCTGTGTCCCATCTTCCTTGGCTGTAGGAATGGGGATGATTGCCCAGTGCATTAGAGTCTGAGCACTAATGTGCTGTGGGCTGAGAGTTACTCTGAGACTAACTGGGGTCAATATAAGAATGAAGAGGTTCCAGTTCAGGAAATGTCTGTAAACGTGTTAGCTCTGTAACATGCTTGGACTCGAAATGCAATAGTGGGGAGAGAAATAGCTCTAATTTACTCACTGAAGGTCAGAAAGGGGGAGCAAAGCATGAAAAATAGCAGAGTGGTGGCTATAGGAGGTACTTTATCTTGTACTCTTAGAGAAAAGCCCTGCAGAGCTGTGGGTACGTTGAGTTCAAGTCAGTAATTTATTTACTTTTTTAAACTGAGCTTAACTGCAAAGCTGTAAGAAGTCTTTCTGCATTTGAGAGAAGTGACTTGGGGCCTGAGAGCTCAGGGCCTGGCTGGCTGGTCCTAGGTCCCTCCAAGCTGTACTTTGTTTCACCTCCTCTGCAGGCAGGTCTCAGCCAACTTATTCACTGAATGACAGCTTGGGACGATGGTAATTTACTATGTGGCTTTGAGCCACTTGTGCACACCTTGAAACTTACCTGCACTGCCCAAGTATTTTTCCTCAATTGTAAGTATGTAGTCATATTGAGAGCACATTTCATATTTGAAAACTGATTATGCACACAATTTGTTTGGCAAATGTTTTCTGAATAATGAACAAACAGTTTAGAAACCCAGTGTTCACTGACAACTCAGAGAAAAGGTAGAATTTGTCAACTACATTATTCATTACAAATTATTCAACCAATTCTAATATACTTTCTTTCCTTCTCTTGAGGAAAAAATCAGGGGATATGTTCTTCAGTATATTTCTGTTTGATTTCTTCTCTCACTGAATGGCTTTTATAGATGAAAATTATAATCTGCTGCAGATAAACTTTGTGAAAATGGTCTATTCCCTTATGTCAACCTACTATTACTTTTCTCTGTCTTTATGATATCCTTTTCTTTTTTTTTTGTGCCCCTCCAAACAGTAGAATAGTACTTCCAAATTGCCAAGCTATAACTCATTACCCTAGGAGCATCTTCTAGCCGGAGCTTGCAAGGGGAGGCATCAAGGGAGATTCACGCTGCTGTTGGAGCAGAACAGACAGAAAAGCTGTTGTGCTGTTATTTTAAACAGCTGGGTCTTCTTTTCGATAAAGTTAATAGACCTGTGCAGGATCAACTGCAGTGAAAAGATGGTTTCATCACCCTTCTGCTATGGCTAGAAAATGTTCTTTGTTTCTCTTCTGAATTCATGGGTTTAAATTGTTCGTCCTGGAGCAGTGAGGGCCAGGGAAATAGAGAACAGGGCCCCCCAAAGGGTGTTAAAAATAGGATTTGCTCACCTCTCAGTGCTGCAGGCTCAGCAGGCTCAATGGCAATGAGCTGTGTCTCCAGCCAGCCGTTGGCAGAGCCCTCGGAGGCCATGCATGACACAGGCAAGAGCTCAAATAATTCAGTATCATCTGCTCTCTTATACCCACTTTGCTAGCTCTCAGCACAACAAGAGAAGCTAAACCTCAAAATAAGCTGCTTTCATAAACTTAGCTGTACAAACAGTTTGTTGTTCTGTGCCTTTTTCCTCTGGGCATCCTCAGGGATTTTCTTTTTCCTCTGCTGCTTCTCAAACCGCTATCCGTGGGCTGTGTAGTGTTGCTCGTGGCGTAGTGGCTTCTCCACCTTTGTGGCTGGCTCTGCCTCACCTTCTCCCTGCCTGGGGGCTGCCAGGTCCTCTCTGCCAAACTCGTGTTCTCACAGCCAAAGGGCCTGTGGGACTAATACTTAAATTATTTGCCAAGTGCCGCTTGGAGCTGGGTACATGGTAGTGTTGCATATGAATTTAACAGACCGGCCGAGCTGTGCTCTTTGCCTGCACTTCCTTTGGAAAAGGCAACAAGCCAACCTTCACCTCAGCTGGAAGTAACAGACCCACCCCGAGCTTGTTCAAGAAGTGATAACACCTTTCTTCCCTGCTTACCTTCCTGCTCAGATGCTTGAGGCTGTTACCATTTCGAGGTATTTAAATTAAACCGTTCTTATTTTATTCTTTGGGTGTTTTCTCCCAGCTGTTTTTTTTCCCGCTTCCCCAACATATTTAAAATAAATTACATTTTGAACTGCTTCAATATTTAATGTTTTTCTCCCAGAAAACCCTGGGAAGTCATAGGCATAAACACATACTATTTTGACATCGTATGCAGTAAGTGATATCTACTCTTCCTCATTGGTTATTTTTATCCTCTTACCTTTTCTCCTCTTCTGTTGCTACCCTCCAGCTTTTCTAACCCTTCTGTAGCAAAAATGAAACTCAGACAAAAAAAAGTTTTTCAGCTTCTGGAAAGTTTCTGTGTTTCAGTTGTCCTTTGCAAAAGTGAGATTTGCAAAAGGTAAAAAACCAAACCAAAACAAAAAAAAAAAACCCACCAAACAAAAACAAACCTCAAGAACAAAAAAACCCAAAACAAACAAAAAAAACCCAACCAAACAAACAAAAAAAATCAATGATTTTGTTACATTCAGTGAAAACTTTAAGGTTTAGGTTTTTAAAGTCTTTCATGTGGAATTTTCCCGGGAGGGGTAGGGGTGCAAGGGGAAAGATGTTGATAAAAAACTATTGGAAAAATAAGCATTTGCTGCTGGGAAAGACATAACTTGGAGAAATCAGTCTTCCTCAGCACCAGCATTTGGATGATTAACAAGGAAGCAGTTTCAGTCATTCTGTGGACAACACAAAGAAGATTGGGCAGAATTTGGCTTATCACTGCAGCTGCTTCTGGAAATTTACACTCTATTAATATTCAATACATGGCATGAATGTAGTTAGAGTTCAAAGGTTACCAAAAATCAGAAGCAACCAGGAGATTGGGAATCTCATTTTCCAGAGCTGGCTTTTTAGCCAGTAATTTCTCTTGGCTTGCTGGATAAGAGGCTTTGCGGAGTCATTCAGTAGCTGAAGATCTGAGCCAAACGCTGTCTGCAGCTCTCCTTCATGGATGGAGTATTTTAGCTCTTCCAAGAACTATGTGACTGTAACAAGGAAGGGTTATGTTCGTTTGGCTTTGTAGGAAATGGTAAGGCTGCTCAAGAATGGTTGGCTTCTCCAAAGGCAGGGCAGTACCATGAGAGGAAGCGAAGCTCATAACACCCTAGTTTTTTTCAAACCTACTACCCCAGCGTACAGGTTCAGACACGTGGCTCAGCCTACTTCACACTATAGACCAAAGTAGGTGACACAATACAGCATTTTATTTTCTTGTTGTTGGTCTTGGAAAATTCATAACCAGTTATTGATGCCCATTTATATTTACTGCTATTTCTTACAATAGAACGGTAAAAATGTGTAATTTAAATGTAGATTTGTCCATGAGTAATGAATGAAAAGGGACCACAAAGAATAGCTAGTAAGTTAGCAGTCTTACTCAGTGTTAAATATTATGAAAAAAAATGCAATAAATGCATACAGAAGAAGAAATAGAAGCAAATCCATTGATTTTGAAAAAAAATAATAATAGGAGGAGATAACTGTAGTCTAGACTTCTGCCAGAATATTATATAACAAGCACTCTTGATTCTTAAGGAAAGTCTTTTGGTGTAATTTTCTGCGGCTTTTAAAACAATTAAAAACTAGGAATGAAACACGGATTACTCCTGTAAGGAGTGTCTGCCACTTTACGCTTTCTCAAAACCCTTGTCAATAGAACTTCTTGGCCATTGTGTTAGGAAAAAGGAAAATGCATTTGTCATTAAGAAGATCTTCACAAGAACAAAGCGAGGCAATAATAAGGTACTTGGGAGAACAGATAGCTTTTCAGCGACATAAACTATTATAGCATGCTGCTTCTGAAAGTCTGCATGACTTTCATATGCAGCCCCGTGAAGCTGGGCTTCATCTTTCCCAGAGAGCTAGTCATGAACTTGTTAACTTCATAGTGCAGCACTATTTGTAGCAATCCCAGTATTATCAGTATCAATCTCTTCCACTTGGGGATTTTGCTACCATATCTTTCAGATCGCATAAGGATGACACGGTAGGATTACGCAAAAAGCTGGTGGGAGCTTTCTGTGAAAATATATTTGGCCGATTTTGAAGAAATCATTTATGGTTACGCTTCCAGACAGACTTTATGGCTGCTGGAAAGGGGAATAGGGCACAGGATCAAGGGAGGAGAGATGTTCATTGCTCAAACTCAGCAAATGCAAAAGGAACGTTTATCTAAATGTAACTTCCTGCAAAACTTTAAAAGCAAACCTACAAAGGCTTTCTACCTTAAAGCTGTATCCTTCAATGTGCTTATACAGGCTTAATGGTGCTGCAGGCTAATGCTCTATCCATTCACCTTCATGCTAGTTGAGACTATGTGTAAATTGCAGAGGAACAGGTCTTCCTTGGTCCCAAAGGGAACTACAGAATAAGCACAACTAACAAAACTGCTTTTTTATGGACTTGTGTCCCTTGGGTCAGTTCATTTTTAAACTGAATTATAGATGGAGTTTTTTGCTGACTCCACACATACAAAAAGATTTCTCTGCCTTCTTTCCCTAAAGTCTTTTCCCTTTCCCCACACTGAATGTTTGGCAGCATTCAGCTGCAGAAAATAGATAGCTGCATTGAATATTAGGGGTTTGTAAACTGCCGCCTTCTTTCTCTAATGTCCTATTTCTAAAACACTTCCAGGAAATTCCTTGTCTTTGAGAGCTGGGAAATATGGGCACGTACAGTCACTAAAGTCAGTCTAAGACAAAAGTATTGATGTAACATCATTGTGTGATTCCTGTACCATCAAAACCCCTTGCTTTTTTTTCCTACTCCTGCATGTATAGCAAGGGAGTGGACCCAGTAGTTGTGTGAGGCTTTACAATTGGGTGTATCCTTGAGTCTCCTGTGTAGCAGGTGAGCTGTGTCTCAGAAATAAACTCAGGGAACCTGTGCAAAGCCCCTATATGCACCTCTATGGCCAGGCCAGTACTTTGCAAAAGGTGTATGGCTTTGTCTCTTACAGACCTTAAACTGACTATTTCTCAACTTTGAAATCTAGCTTGAAATCATTAATAACTTGAAATAATACTAGAAACCTTTATGATGCTTGGAAATATATCTCTATATATTTAACTCCCATATGAGGACATAAAGCATTCTTGATTTAGAGGTTTATCCATGTAACAGTATTAATTTTAGAGGGTGAAAGTTATTTTGACAGATATTGCACCTAAGCTGTGGATAAAGAATTATTTATCCCATTTGATCGCATTTCAGGGTGGGTTTTGGTCCTTTTTTTAGAACAAGGTCATAGTTGTGCTGCTCCAACATCAGCTGGGAGACAGTGCTGAGATTAAGATCTGAGCTGTTTGACCATGTGGATTATAATAAAGACCTCAAAAATTATTTTTTTTTTCTACATTAGAACAGTAGATTATAATATTTCTAAATAGCAGTTTATTATAAAAGTCTCAGGTTTTACAACTGGTAGAATTATTCAGAGGATGCACCAAAGATTTTAAAGCAGAACAAATATCAAAGCAAAAGGGATTTTCAGCTACCAGAGTTCCTGAGTAATACATTTGAGGAAGATTCTTTTGTTTTACACCCTTTGTTTACCTTAGTTTTATGTTGCAAGTCTTGCATGTTTTAGTTAGTAGTGCATTGAAAGATGAACATATGTAGGGTTTCATGCCATAAGCTATTAGATACACTCGAGCAAATAATCTAATTTTAGGTTGACTTTTCCTTTCCTTGTCTGTCTTAAAGTATTTTTCAAAAATCTTCTGAAGGCCACCACTGGAAATATCACCTCAGAAAAACTTTTAGATTTTGCTGGATAACTGCAGTGCATGAAAATGCATTTTAGCCAAGGCATTTATTCCCAAGCTCTTATTTAAAACAGTCCTTGCTTAATTTTCTTTTTCTTATTTTTTAATGTGCATCAGCTTTCCTTTTAAAATTCTAATGAAGAGCTATGAATCTGGTATCCATAAGAGGAGCTTTTATCACTACATTTTTACTACAAAATTCTCCTGGCACTTAACCATGATTTTTTCATTTCTTTTCAATATTTTCTTTTTTTTTTTTTTACTATTTTTCATTATTTGCTGTTAAACTAAGCCATCTTCTTCCCATGATAGTATTTGTGCACCTATATATTTCCATTATTTCCAGCAGCACTAGTCATGATTAATTCATTTCTGCAAGACAGCAAGTCTTTCAGCCACAATAAGCTCAAGTACTGTATGTTGGCAAAATGTTCAGTTCTTTTGTTTCTACAAAAGCTGATGAGCAGAACAAGCATGTTTGTCCCAAGTGCTGATGACATTAATATCCTGGAAACTGCTCTCCTCTCCTTTTAAGATAGAGGAGGACTTGGAAATTTTTATCTCTCTGGGTAGAAAAGTGTCAGCCACGCTTCCTATAACTTCAACAAATATATGCAACACAGGGAAAGTACATCAAGTGCATTTCCATAAAACTATGTGTTTTCTCCTTCATCCAGCTGCAGGGCAATGTGACTGAGGTTATGCCATGTCAGAGGCAAAGGTTTCAGTCACTGTTGACTGCATCTGGCAGGACACAGTTATAATTTCCTTCCCCTTATAACTATCTGCTCCCTTTATAGAATCATAGCATGGTTTGGGTTGGAAGGGACCTTAAAGATCATTGAGTTCCAACCCCCCTGCCATGGGCAGGGACAACTCCCACTAGACCAGGTTGCCCCATCCAGCCTGGTCTTGAACAATTCCAGGGATCCACAACTTCTCTGGGCAACCTGATATTTCTTCCTAATATCTCATCTAAATCTCCCCTCTTTCAGTTTAAAACCATTACTCCTTGTCCTGTTGCTCCACCCCCAGATAAAGAGTCCCTCTCCAGCTTTCCTGTAGGCCCCCTTTAGGTACTGGAAGGGGCTATAAGGTCTCCCTGGAGCCTTCTCTTCTCCAGGCTGAACAACCCCAACTCTCCCAACCTGTTCTCATATCATCTGCCCTGGGGGTGCCACACTGGGAGCATCCTATTCCCTGGCCCTGTAACTATTGTTTCCATACATCACATTTTGGTATATCATCACTTTACTGTCCATCCATGATATACTCTTTGAATGGTATACCTTGTGTTACATCCATTGGGAAATATGATCCTCTTTGTTAACAACAGAGAAACAAGTGAGCAGAAAACATAATTTCAAAAGCTGTTTTTCCAGATCAGGTTGGAATAGGTGAGAAGAGCTCGTTCACAATATTTCTAGTGATGTGTTAATGAACTATTATGAGCAGGAAACTGCTGCAATCAAAACTCAAGTGTGCCAAAGTTATGTACCCTATAAATCATGCTTTTCAGCTGCTTTGATGTTTAAGAGCTGGATGTACACATTACCCATATATAGTGTTTGGTTTTGGCTTTGTCCCTGCATGGTCTGACCTTTGGGAAAGATTTCTGAGGTCATTATAGAAGTTAACCAAATTCAAGTCTGCTGTTCTGATCAGTCCATGATCTTTCCCCAATACTTCCCATCCCCGTTGCACTCGGAGGCCCCCCCAGCCTGGCTCCTGCAGGGACAAGCCCTCACAATAATTATGAGGGCAGCATTGCACCAGCAATGCAGAGTCAGATCAAGAGTGCTGAATGTTTTCATCCCTGTCAGGTTGGCTGTTGTCCCTTCTTTTTCTGGGAAGCTACTTATCGTGTCTTGCCTTCAAGGACAGTATTTCATTTTGATTTGTGTGGAACAGCAAGGAAATGGAGATCGAAGTGATCAGCTGCTGAATTGCGTGTCCTTTACCTTTTATTAGAGGTGTTAGTTCACATCTTCATGAAGGATGTATTACGTGATCACAGAAATAGAATAGATTTACCTCCTTTTAAATGCCTTTTATCAATTTCCTCTTGCCATAAAGTATGAATTATTGACAAACCCCAGGCCTTCTGTCACACCTACCTCTCTGGTTTAATAGCCCTCTCCTACATGCCCTTGTTGCTATGGTGCTCCATTTCACAGCTACAATGCATTATATATTGTAATAAGTGACATATGCCCAAAAAGTCAGCACACTGGCAATTAATAACTTTGAATTCTTGACTTAAGCAAAGTTTTTTGAGGGCATAAGGCAACCATAGCATTGACAGAAATAGCAAAGGTGCTCATGAGATAATTCCCATGATACCTACTGTTTGAAAATACATCATGGGACAAGAGATTTGCCTAGAAGTGACTAAAATATTGAATGTGTGCAGGGGAGAGACAGATCTCTCTCTCGTATATCGTTATCGTATTTTATTGACATTTTTAGTTTAGAATAAACAAACATACCAACGTCTTATGCTGGTTTCCTTCTGGCTTATAAGTATAAAATTGGCAGAAAACGCAATGCTGTCTTAAATGTGTGAGAGCTCAGACGTTTTTGTGCATCAACTTGAAATGAAACGTCTGGAATTTCTTAGGGAGGAAAAAAAGGCGGGAATTTTTGCATTACCTCTTTACTTATGATAACTTCTATTCTGTCTCTCGATTGCCAGTATTATTAAGTAAAAAAAAAAACAAGTTACCACAAACAAATAAAACAAAATCAAAATTTCTGTCTTGGGAATTGAATCTTCCTCTGTGTGTTCCTGCATAAGTTAATGAGTTGGTGATTCTACTTGTTTAAGAAGCTAATGGACAACTGTCCACCTAAAAAGCATTTGCAATCACGGAGTATTAACATGTCCATAGTACAAATCAAAAATTTAGTAAAGTTATATTTATTCACTATTAATGTTGATGTAACAACACATGCATTATTAACGTGCAGTAAAGTTAACTAATATAAAAATACAAAGTAGCATTTGACAGGAGCTGCTAGAAAGTATCAAGGGAAGTGGGTCCAGGTGTAATTCAATTCTTGCTAGGTTAAAACATAGTTATCAGGGATCCTTTTAGAAAAGTCTTAACCGCTGATGCCATGAAGCAAAAAATGTGAAAAATGTTTAAGTTGGCCCAACCCTTTTTTTTTTTTTTTTTAAACTCAAAATGTGGAGTATAAAAGCATGGTCTTAATGTAAAGATACTGTTGTCACAAATTAATGGAACTGAAGCGCAGGCCCCCCAGCTTCCCTGATGCGTGGTTGGGCATGCCCTGCAATGAACCACCCGCCTGTTTTCAGCGTGTACAGAAACACTGCTAACAGAACGTGAGAGCTGCTGTGTCTGTTATGCACATTTTAGAAAAAATGTTGAGTGTCCAAGGAAGTCCTGGTGGACCTTGAATTTTCTGGCAGTGGCAATTCCCTGCAAGGCATAACCCACTTAGGAAACCCTCCAAAAGGAGGGGTTTATGCCTGGTGGGGTTTTTTTGGCATTTGCTAACTCCTGTCACCACTGTTTTGGGGGGTTTATATCTCCAGCCCTTTTCTGGCTGCCTGGTGCTTGTGCTGATTGCCAGCCCTGCTGCCAGACAGGGCACTGGCACCTCTCCCTGGTGGGGAGGCCGGGCAGGTGGTGGGCACTGCTATACCTGCCAGAGGGTAAAACACTGCTGCTTCCTGCTGTCCTGGCCACAAACTGTCTCCTGCCGCCAGCACGGGAATGAAGCAGACATCGGTGTCTCCCTTACTTTTCCCCCTCGTGTCAGCTTGTGATGTTTATCTAGCGTGCAGGAGTAACCTTAAAAATAACTCTTGGGAGGGAGTCTAACACCGACTTCGTGCTGTCTTTAACCTCAGGCAGACTGTTGTCAGCAAGAGATTTTTAATGATTTTTCTCCCCCTCCATAGCAGCTTTTTTCTAACAGATAGCGCTGTACTGAGACCCAGAGACAGACTCTATTCCCAACTCTGATGTTTTTGGTACCTCTCCTGATCCCTTTCCAACCCTTCCACCACGTACCTGGCATGTCATACACCACCTCTCTTGGGCAGTGATTGCTCTTTGCTGCACGTTTTTACACCACCTACCAAGTCTCCACTGGGATCTCTGGTTACATGCAAAAGGTAAATAACAAAACTAAAGGGAAATTGCTAATGAGACCAATCTTGGTATTTCTTTTTCAAAACATTCCGTTAAAAAGTCTTAATAAGAGGCAAGAGGGGAATATAGCCAAAAGCACAGGCTTCATTTTAACAAGAGTTAAAGTGATGTGTGTCTGTGTGCACTCTGACTGCCAGGCAGAATTTAAATCTGTGGAAACTTCTAATACTTTAAAATATGTTTTCAATCCTAATTGGACAAAAGGCTACATTTTGGGAACCTTACACTAAAATGCTCCCCTAATGTATTTACTACTGCTGCTGTTTTGGTCATGTCAGGTCATTTTCCAGACTGTAAAAGATATTTCCTTGCAGGGAAAGAAAACAGATATCTTTTTTTTGGAATAGGGTCAAGACTTTATGATATAAACATCAAATGACATCCATTATTAAGTAGGCTATATAAATAGCAATTACCACTAAGTTCTTCAAATCATGAAATTATTGAATTATTTAGGCCAGAAGGGACCACTGGGAGGGTTAAATAGTCCAACCTACTGCTCAGCACGGGACTAGCTTCAAAGAGCAACCAACTTGCTTAGGGGCTTGTCCAGCCAAGCACTTGAATACCTCCAATGATGGGGAGTCCACAGCCTCTTTGGACAACTGTTGCAATGCTTAAGCTTTTCATGATGTTTTGTTTGGGTTTTTTCACCCTCATCTTATATGGAGCTCTAACTTCTCTTGTTGTGACTTATGGACATTTCCTCATTCTTTCACTGCACGCCTCTGAGAAGGGTCTGGCTACATCTTCTTCAGACCCCCATCTAGATGGTTGAAGGCTGGAGCAGGCTGCCCTTTTCCCTTCTTGTCCTGAGACTGAGCAAGTCCAGCTCCTTCAGCCCCTTCTGTAAGTTCTGTGCTTCAGCCTCCTCCATGGGGGTATCGATACCCCTCCTCTGGTGGGGGACATTGTTTGGGACACTATGTGTGCATTGTGGCTGTGCAGGTGCCCAGTGGAAGGAATTAAGTGATTCCAAGCCTGCTAAATGTTCTCTTGCTAAAGCTGCCCAGGATGAGGGTGCAGGGCTTGCATTTGTCTTTGCTGAGCTCCTTGAGACTCCCCTGGGTCCATCCTTGCAGCCTGCCAGGTTCCCTGAACAGTAGCCCTGCCCTCCAGTAGATCCTCAGTACACTGCAATGTTGTATCAGCATAAATTTCCTGAGAGTGCATTTTTTTCCATTTATTTTGTTCCCTGGTAAAGACATCAGCCCCAGTATTGACTCCTAAGGAATCAGCCACTTGTAACTGGCCACTGGTTTGAACCACTGCCTGCTTTAACCCCGCAGTACAGGCCAGATTTTTACCCATGCCTAAAGAGAATTAATCATTATAGTGATTATAATATAATCATTACACAATAAATTTAGCATAATTAAAAATGAAGAAAAACAGAGTCAAAATGGGAACATTGGCATGTTTTCCAGGATTGAAATGGTGTTTTGTCATACTTTAAAATTGATGTGAGTTATTTTGATATATTTATCTTTCCTTTCTCTTAGTTTCATTTAAAATAAGAGATTGCAAGAATCAGCTTATAATTGTTGCATTTTAAAATAAAATTAAGTAGACACCATTTTGGCCTGTTCCGAAAGTAATATTAAGACATAAGAATGATCCTTTGAATTTTTAAAGGACAGTTTCAGGACTTTTTTTTGTTGTTGTTGTTAAAGCGAAAAGCCAGATATGATTGCCAGCTTGGATCTGAAATTATGAACACCAAGGAATAATAATATACTGTTGCTCAGTTTCCTGCTTTTATTGGCTTGCTTGAGTGTTATGGCTGCTATAGAGTATCAGTTCTGCTGAGAATGTGTTTGACAGCAGCCAGACAGGTTCGCTCTGCAGAACCGGCACGAGGCCGGCATCTGAGCTGCTACTGCTTGAAGTTCGACAAGGCATTTCTCCAAAGCCAGTCTAAAGGTTGTAATGGCCAAGATTTATCTTGGTAATTTTGGTCTTGGCCCATTGGAAATGTTTTTTAGCCTTCAGACATGCTGCTGGTCAAAGCTTTCCAATGGGATGTGAGCCATAGACTTTCTCAGTCGTCGTAGCTGAGTTATTTTGCTACTCAGCTATGCAGAAGCAGCAGGCCTTTAGGCTAATTAATAAATCATCAACGCATTTGTGGTGTGAAAAATGAAATATTTATGCTTGCCAGAGTAATATTTCTGTCTTGCAGCCCCATGCTCTGTTGATGCCTGATGGAGGATGAAGTAAATACCAGCTGGTGTAGAATGAGCAGAATATAATTACTTTCTACAAAGTTAACTGAATATTAAAAATAGAAGTCAGAGAAGCTGGCAAAAAGGGAAAAAAATATATATACATGCCTGAAAGGCAGGGCATAGCCAATACATGAAGGGAACACTTGCCTAACTAGTGCCGGGGGGATAGAGAACCTGCAGGATCCATATTGTGTACAAATGTGTCACACAGAGGTCTTTTTACAGAGCAGTTAGTGACCAGCTGGAGTAGTTAAAAGGCCTGAAGGGAAGCCAAGGATGCTCTAATGTTCCAGTCGGTCATCATTAGGGGACCAGTGAAGGACTTAAAGCATCAGATGTTGTTGCTTTTCAAAAATGTGTCCACTATTAAAAGAAAGAAAATATTACCTCTAGGTTTTAAGGCAACCAGGAGCTAGTTTTGTTCTTTGTGTTCTGACACAATAGTAGATTTAATGGAGAAGTACTGCGTGTGATTTCTGCAATCACTGCCCCAGTCCTTCTCCAGGAGTGAATGTGTGAGCACCAGACCAATCAAACCCCTTGAAGAAAAACATTCTCATGCCACATAAAGAGGATTTAACCCCTTATTTGAAGTGGAGGCTCTTTACAATAATCAGCTAAAAGCGATCTACACAAAGGGCTGATTTTACATGCTGGCAGTTACAATCAGAGGGATTGAAAGGGCAAGCCATCAAAAAAGCTATCCAGACAGGTGGAGGGGTGGCATTGTGTGGGTCAGACATCAGCCTCCCTCGCGTCTCCCAGTTCTAATTTTGGATTATTTTTTTCCTGGACGATTTCATGTCACTCTTTCCCATTGTTTTGTGTGCACAATCTGAGGTTCCAATAAAAGCCAAATGTCCAAATCCAGGAAGAACATTCAGTTCCTGTGATTTTTTTTTTTATTTATTAGCTTTCACAGCCACAAGAGAGTATGTTGTTCAGGTGTTCAAGTTCCATTGAACAAATGAGTGTGTCTCAGCCAAACCTAAATGCCAAACCTTTCAGTATTGCATATTATACATGTTTGGTGATGTAGAGTAGAGTCAATATGGAAGGACAGACTTCTAACATGGAGTACTGGTCTGTTTTGCAGTGAAACATTTATTTTTAAAATATCAAAACAGCATACTGTTCCTTTCTAGTCTTGACATTTCTGAAGTCAGTCAAGGACCTGAGGTTTGCACACAAGACGATGGCCAGCTCATCAAGCTGTTCCTCTTATGGGGAGCATTTGGCACCAAGAAGTAGTAAAACAGTTTGCAATTGGTGGGGTTTTGTCCTGTGAAAGGTTTGCTCTATGATATGCTTATAGCACTGCTGTCACTGTTTAATAATACAGTTGTCTTTGATGTATCATCAGGGCTGTGTGATGATGGACTCTGTACCATGGCACAGAGCTGTCTCAAGTGATGTGCTCTCTGCCCTTGAGTGCCCACCTCAGAGTGGAGGAAGCTGGAGTTTTTGCCCCTTTCCTCCCCATCACTGTGAACGTATGAACATCAGGGCAGTCATGCAGCCAGGGAAAGTGGCACAAAAGAAACTGAAAGTCCCATTCCTATGTGGCAGCAGCAAACATGATGCAGCCAGGTCACCTACGTCCCCTCAATGTCAAACTGCCTGCTCGTTATGATTTGAACGAGCCAGTAGTGTAGGTACCCTTTTGCACTTGTCTATCAGAATAAAATCAACTGCATTCAAGGAATTTGAGAAATAGGTATAAATATTTCAGGAAGAGGTAAATTTAATACCTTCCAATGCTACTTTAAAAGGATGCTGGACCATTTGAGAATATCCCTTTTAAACAGAAGAATTACAGAAGTAGCAAATGATATCTCTTCTCTTCCCTATTTGCAACAGGGATTAGAACTAAATGTCATATTTTAGGTCCATGCTTCATGTTTGCTTCTACAAGAACAGACAATTTAAATGTCAGTTATTATAGCTTGTCAATAAATTTCAAAATCTAAGCAAATCTGGCAAACATGACTGACAGCTACAAATTAATTTAGCTTTGTTAAATAACCAGCCAGCACTGCACTGCCATGGCTGACGCGCATCAGAGTATAACACTAGTAATTCAGAGTGTGAGCTGTTGTGTTGTCATGAAATACAAATTATGCAGATTCTACTCATCTCCTAGGAAGAGAGAAATCTTTGAGGCTGTGATGCCCTTTAGGAGAAGTAATTAGTAATCCAAAAAGCTCTATGGTTTTATACTTAACAGAGCAGCAGTATGGTTTAAAACAAAGCAGGCTATCATCAGTGCATAAAATCATAACCACTAGTGTGGATGGTAAAAATTAGTATTTGTCACTTAGAAAGAAAAGAAATATTGTGGAAATGAAGGCCCTCACAAAGTTGAAAGACTCAGTCAAAAGCCAGCATGAGCTACTGCTAGGTAATCAGAACTTTTGAATATGAAGCCTTTTTTTTTAAGCACTTTAAAGTCACAATAGACTAAGTACAGGTGTGTGTGAAACACTAGGCTATATCCACACTGGGGTGTTGTACCTGAAAGTAATTATAATATTAATGCTAATCTTCCAGGTTAGGATTGCCAGATGCTTTTGTTATATATGATAAACAGTTCTCTTGACAGGAGTATTATCAAAAAAAAAAGAGAGAGAGAGAAGCTGTGTAGGGAGGTGGCCAAATAGGGATGATCTAAAAATTCCAAAATTTCTTTGACTACTCACAGTGGCAGCAGCAAACATGATGCAGCCAGGTCGCCTACGTCCCCTCAATGTCAAACAAGCCAGTAGTGTAGGTACCCTTTTGCACTTGTCTATCAGAATAAAATCAACTGCATTCAAGGAATTTGAGAAATAGGTATAAATATTTCAGGAAGAGGTAAATTTAATACCTTCCAATGCTACTTTAAAAGGATGCTGGACCATTTGAGAATATCCCTTTTAAACAGAAGAATTACAGAAGTAGCAAATGATATCTCTTCTCTTCCCTATTTGCAACAGGGATTAGAACTAAATGTCATATTTTAGGTCCATGCTTCATGTTTGCTTCTACAAGAACAGACAATTTAAATGTCAGTTATTATAGCTTGTCAATAAATTTCAAAATCTAAGCAAATCTGGCAAACATGACTGACAGCTACAAATTAATTTAGCTTTGTTAAATAACCAGCCAGCACTGCACTGCCATGGCTGACGCGCATCAGAGTATAACACTAGTAATTCAGAGTGTGAGCTGTTGTGTTGTCATGAAATACAAATTATGCAGATTCTACTCATCTCCTAGGAAGAGAGAAATCTTTGAGGCTGTGATGCCCTTTAGGAGAAGTAATTAGTAATCCAAAAAGCTCTATGGTTTTATACTTAACAGAGCAGCAGTATGGTTTAAAACAAAGCAGGCTATCATCAGTGCATAAAATCATAACCACTAGTGTGGATGGTAAAAATTAGTATTTGTCACTTAGAAAGAAAAGAAATATTGTGGAAATGAAGGCCCTCACAAAGTTGAAAGACTCAGTCAAAAGCCAGCATGAGCTACTGCTAGGTAATCAGAACTTTTGAATATGAAGCCTTTTTTTTTAAGCACTTTAAAGTCACAATAGACTAAGTACAGGTGTGTGTGAAACACTAGGCTATATCCACACTGGGGTGTTGTACCTGAAAGTAATTATAATATTAATGCTAATCTTCCAGGTTAGGATTGCCAGATGCTTTTGTTATATATGATAAACAGTTCTCTTGACAGGAGTATTATCAAAAAAAAAAGAGAGAGAGAGAAGCTGTGTAGGGAGGTGGCCAAATAGGGATGATCTAAAAATTCCAAAATTTCTTTGACTACTCACAGCATCATTTCAGTTGGAAAAGACCTTTAAGATCATCATGTCCAAGCATTAACCTAGCACTGCCAGCTGTTGCTGTTAGTTGGCTGCTGCATTGGATCACAACCTATACCAAGTACCCAAGGAAAAATGTGTTCTCCTCTCACTGACATAAATCAATGATCTTGTCTTCAAATCTTTCATGCTCTTCCAAGGGCAGTAGGCTGTGGCCCTAATGTTGTAGATATCACCCACTATCTTCAACAGGGTTTGCCATGAAACCCATCTAATGGGCAATTCAGAATGTCTCCCACTGTGTGAAACACTGTGTGGGAGTTGTTTTACACCTGCTGAAGATTTATTGGAGATGTGTGCTTAGGCATGTGTGTATGATTAACTTTCGTGCCCTGCTTTATATTGCTGCAATTCTAATGTTTGGTTCCTTTTTTTTTCTTTTCTTTTAAGTCTATTTGGTTTTAATAACCACATGTTCTTCCCACACAGTTATTAGTGATTAACATGGGTAACATCTTTCACTGTTCCGTTCCGTCTTCAGTCATTCCTGTTATGGATTTGTAGCTTGAACATTTCTTTAATAGAGATAGGATGACCTTAAGAATTTATTATGTCAAAGATATGATGCTGCTATGAAATAGGATTGCTTTTGATCGCAACTGACATAAGATATCTGGAGCCTCCCTCTGCCAGTGCTGGCACGATGTCCATTTCAACACTGATTTATAGGGAAACAGGTGCCACTGTATGTATTCTCCTCAAATTCTCTAGAAATATTTGACGTTTTTATTTTTCTTGAGGTATTTTTGTTTGGTTTTTTTTGTTTTGCTGGGTGTTTCTTTTCTCCTTAATTTTTCTCTATTTAACAGAGTGTTATGAGGAAGGCAAGGAAATTCTGGCTGTACTTATCATAAGACTACCCCTTCTTCTGAAGAAGGATTCAGGCCTTATCTTCTCCCACAGAAAGCATAGTCTTTAATTTACAAAAAATATAAAAGGCCACAGTTATATCAGCTGACTGTTAGACCCAAGGTTTAATGATGATGGTGCAAATTTCAGTAATATTTATTTCATGGAGACGTCTAGCACTGTTTCTGTTATTTGAAACATTTTAAGTGGCCAGTCAGCAAAAGTTAACTTTGGGGCTATAAAGGATCAGATAATACTCCAATTAAAGATTTTGCACTTCAGTAGAGAACCTGAGAGAATAAAGCAGGGGGAGGCGAAATGTGTGGATCTCAGAGGGGAAATAAAAATATTCTAGGAGAAATAGAGGGACTGGATCATTTTAATAGTCAATTTTATTTAAAACCATCCAACCACAGTATGACTGATGTACTCTATAATTCATTTGGACTTTCAGAGCTGGTTTGAAAGCGCTTGAGCAATATTCTGAGGGGAGAACACAGCAAAGTGGTTACAGTTTCTCTGTATGTTCTAGCAGCCACCTAGTCGAGTATTTTAAAGTAACTCTTTCGCATTATTTGCCATTCATCTGGCTCAGCATCCCTCAGTTGATTGCCATACAGTTCTAGTACCAATTGGATCTGCCTGGTGGTGAGCGTCTTGAAACTCCAGCTGTTTCTTTAATGTCCAAAATAAGAGATGGTCTCTGTTTTGAAGAAGACTGCTATGTGGCAGCCTAGGCAATGATATCTACACAGAGAGGAAGAGTCCTTGAAAGTCAGGAAGTGTTTTGAAAGTTTTCAGTGCTTCCTTAGGCCATTTTCCCAGGCTGTAATCTTAATAAACTAAAGTTGTGCTATGCTTTCCAGTCTTTCCAAAGTTGCAAACAACCCTGTGACATCTTTAGTTTCGATGACAGGAGCCTTATTTCATCATGTGTTAAATGAATGAGTTATGACAAATAATGCAATAGTTACCACTGTTAATCTTTTACGTTGCTAGGTTCAGTGCTCCATCTCCCTTGTCCAAGGGCTCAGAGTCCCTGTGCGTTTCATAACCACTGTAGTTAGCTGATCATCTTTGCATGCCATAAACATGTCAGATATGGGTTTTGTGGGTTTTTTTCTCTTCCTAAGAAAACAATCATCCAGGAAAAAGGTGTGGTATAAATAGAACATGTAATGAAATTGGCCTGAGTCTGAAACTCATCAATCTGGAACTCATAGATGCTGTAAACCCAACAGGTAATAGATAAAAGGTCATCCTATTTCATGGACATTGCTTTAGATAAAATAGCTGTTAGAGTCAATAATTTTCACTATAAATCTTACTAACATAAAGAGCTCAGTTATACAACTGTAGTTATTTTTATATCAGTGACCTCAATTATTAATATGAACCCTTCACTGTAAGAGATTTTGCTCTGTCAACTGTACGCCCAGAGTATGGAACTCCCCAGAATGACCACTAGGGAAGGAATCAATATTATTACAGTATTAAATTTGCATCGGGTACCTTAAATCTACAGTAGACCAGATCTATCGTAATTAGGCTCACCAGGAAATCACAACATTGGCATGGAAGTATGTAAAGCAACAACCACTTGGAGTCAGAGCCTGGCTTCAGCCTCGACTTACCTTTAAAAGACCTTTGAGATCTGAAGAAGGACCTGTGTAATTTTCCTTTACTTTCATACAATATGAGTTGGCTAATGAGAGCTACCACTTCTCCATACGTATCTGGCTTTCATATAAGACCATGTTGACACAAAGTCCATTGGTTAAACAAAAGATTAGGCTTGAGCAGCAATCTGGTTGATACTTCATACGGGTCATGTTTAGTCTGCCTGCGCTACCAGAGTTTTCAGGTTTAGCATGACCTCTCACCCTTCTGAAGCCATAGAGCCAGCCTATCAGAAAAGAGGGTAGCAAAGAACTGAGTTGGTCAGTGTTTACTTTGAATTTAAGTCTAAGTGTCTGGTCCCGTAACATATGTCTCCCATAATGATTACTCTCCTCTTCTTTGCCTGGAAAGAAAAAGCAGGGAGTTACAGGGAAGACTTCAGGTAATTTCTAGGTTACTGCTTCACTAGCTGTGACTTCATTCTGGTATTACCTTGTGTTTTACTACTTGAAGATAGACCTTCCTTCCCTCTTAGATCATAATTTCCTTTCATAGCACCAGACAGGGGCTGCTCTGAGTATCACACCAGTCATTTGTTTCAGGACTAGCAAACTCCTCCCTTCCGCTGTTTTCATGAGAGAAAGGCAGACTTGGGGTTATTTTTTGAGGCTCCAGGACTTAGATTAATTGGTCAAGAGGTCTGATTCAAATTTCTGCAATTGTGCAGCCACTGCATGTGTGTCCACTACATGTGTTTATTCTTCCACTTTCAGCCAGGGGCCTGAGAAGAAGTTTCTTAATTTCTGAAAATAGGAAGAAACTGTTGTTGCTTCACTTCCTATGCAAATGAGGCATATTGCCTATGAAATAGGTCAATAGGCTCAAAAGTTACTTGAAGATGGGGAAGCGGACAAAGTATATGATCCCCATGTATCAGTTGATAGGTGTCTTGTCAGCAATAGCTTATAGGTGTGAAGAGGTAAATTAAGTTCTATTTTTTGGACATTTAAAATTTAAGATTATAATTTCTATGCTTATATTTTTCAAGATAACACTTGCTTTGAGTAAGAAATAACAAGGAAAAAAAAATAATATTTGCATTACAGTAGGATACTTATGTGCAAAGCACCCGAGAAGACTTTGTGATGAAAAGCAAATAAAAAATAACTTATAAAACATTCTTCACTAGCATACTGGATTTCTTAGTGCTTTGTTGAAGACAGAACCATGTGAACTGTTATGCTTTATTAAGTGACATTAGTAGAGAAGGAGCTATGGGAAGTAAAAGCAGAAGAGTTGTAAGAAACTAATGGAGTTAAACTTGCAAATTTAACATGGAACATTTCAAGTTTTCTCAAGTAGAGATAATCAAACCTTGCTAATCTATTTTACAAATTCTCATCACATAGGGGTGATTATATAAAAATTAGATCTCAGTATAAAGTAGGATTCACTACCCATACTAATATGACAGATCTCTTAAACTATTTGCTTCAATGAATGTTCCTTCAGTATGGTTCAAGGCACCCCAAAAGCTTGCAGTGAACTGGGAAAGGTGCCTTTGAATACTTTAATTATGCATGGCCATCTTTATCCTATTTAAACTGAGACTTATCTAGATTACATGATTGGTTAGCCTTTCAGAACAAGTTGACCCTTAAATTAAAATGTTGCCTCTTTCAAGACTACCAATCAAATTAAAACAGGCAATCACACTTTAACCTCTAAAATAAATTGTTTTTTAAGTGTTCTTTTTTAATGATCAGTTTCTACAAAATAATTTATAATTGTCAGCGGTCTACGCTAAAGAAATTCAAACTCAATTGAAGACTAGGACTGTGATGGGCCCTTTTTCCAGTGCTTTCTGATTTTTAGAGCCATGGTTTTTGGTAAGATCACAGAACAAAGCCACTCTCAAATTGAATTGATGGCTGAGATGAACTAAATAAAAAGCCTGGAAACCAGTCCTCTTCTGACCACCACATGAAGACTTTTAACTGCAGAGTCAAGAGCTATTCTTCCACTGTTCATTAAACTCTGGCATATTTGGGGGAATTTCCAGCATACACCTAGTCCAAAGCCTTTAGAAAAGTTTCTGCATTTCCACCATGTCTGTGCAGCTGGCTCTAAGTACAAGCTCCAGAGTGGCAAGCTCCTTTTCTTCTTTTTGGTGCAGGAAATTACCACAGTTCAGGATGCTCCCTGGGCCCTAGCATGTTCTGTGGCTTCGGAGAGACCAGTTTTCTCTCCTCCTTGTAAAGCTTAAGTTGATCTGGAGACAACAGATAAAACTGCTGTATGTTCAGAGCATACTGTCTTTTTAAAAAGAAAAAAAAGAATTGGCTTTGTGTTTAAAAAAAAAGTATTCTGTAGCATACTCACAATACAGCTAGCTGGCAGCAAATACTTTGTGTATTTTTTTAGTATTTCACATGCCACTTCTCTAAAACACTAACTGTAAGAGAATTTAATGTCTGTATTGACAAAACTGGTAATTAACGGCTGATGTAAAATTCTTGCGTAAAACTTCCACATCACTCTTTTAGTGTATGATAATAATGCCTTTCTATTACTAGTATTGATTTAAGCCTCAACATTGACAATGTGAGTTTGTTTCAAAAAAATGTGGTGATTGATTTAAAGCAGACTGTTTTCTGAGTATGGTTGCAAAAGTTGTAAACTTGGGGGATATCCTGCTGTTCATTAGAAAATACCCAATTCTGCATTTATTTTTACCCAAATGTGATCAGTACATTTAAAATAGCTATGAGATGAAAATATTTTTAACACTAAATGGCCTGTGTATGTCGTGATGCCATACGGGAGATAAGGGGGATCTGCTGGATCTTCATTCTGGTCCTGGTTTTCTTGCTAGGAAAAAAGTTCGGGGTCTCAGGGAAGTGTTTCTCCCATCATCCAGATTTTTCTCACTTTTCAAACTATTTTATTACACGTGTAGTGTATTTGAGATGATGCCCATTATAGCCAATATGTATCATCTGCAGTATTGCAAACTGGTATTGCATCAATGGCTGAATTTATCTATATGTATTTCAGTATTTCCACCATACGTATGCATAGGCTGATACATGATTATGTTCCTGGGCATGGTTATTTTTCTAACTGAGCAGTTAAATTAGGTCTCGGGCTTGAGTGTTATATGCATAGACCTCACAGACAAGTGTTTATGCAAAAATTGAAAGCACAAGCAAACGCTGGTTGATGTGGCTGTACTTTAAATTAACTCAGCTGAAGTTCTGTTTTAGATGCTAGCAAAACCTAATCAGGGTGTGTTTACCTGGACATAATTCTTCAGTTGCTAGTGAAACCAGGAGAAAATCAGGGCATGAGAGAGGAGAGCATCAACATCAGTAAATACAACAACAACAAAAAAAATCAATACTTATAAATAATAAAAGGTACTGTAACAGTTCTCTATCCACTTCCATAAATTTCTGAGGTGATACTTTTATCTGCCACTTCTTTCTTTCCCATCTCCCACACTGTATATAGGGTTATATATAAGTTTTTATTAGTGGACCCAAAAACGCGGTAATACAGTGGCCTAAATACAGAAATGCAGTGAGAAAGGCTTTTCTTCCCCACTTAATGAAAGAGTTATCCTGAGGCTCTACTATCTAACCTAGCTATATTGATTTCTGCTTCTTATATGTTAAGTAGGAAATTCTCTCTAGAGTTTACTTGCCCTGGCTCTTTGTTACCTTGAGGTTTCAGTAAATAGCTGAATATCACCAAGAAGTTTCTTCTTGTAAAAATCTTCTTTTGAAGAAAACAAATAAATCGCAAACAGGTGGAAAGGTGTCTACTGTTTTAGAATTTCATTTTTTTCAGGGATCTCCCCCCTTTTATGTTTGATATTACTTTACAGTTGATCAGGAATTTCTGTACAAGTTTGGAGGCACTTCAGAGCATCATTTGAAAGATTGATGAGTAGGAAGTTTATGCAAATAAATTTTGTCTATATTTGTACTTTCATCTGTTTCCTAGTACACCTTGGCAGAATACTCCTCCTTTTTTCTCCCTGGTCATCAAAACCGATAATGGTGACTCACTCTAAAGCTTCCCTTGCTGGCTCTGATCCTGTGGACTCTTCAAGTGTTATTGGTGTAAAATGAAATTGCTTTCAAAAGCCCTTAATTGGTTTATCCCGGCTTAGCATATGACTTGTAGTACTTTTGGAGGTTTTGTTTGGTTGTTTGCTTAATCCTCCCATAACTGTTGTGTTGATCTAGGCCACTTTAGATGAAGTGTTGCAAAAATGACATCATGACATTCTGTGCTTGTCTGTTTGAGCAAAAAACCATCTGTCTCGAGTCTCCAGGGGATTACAACTTAGACACTTCAAAGAAAGGGTCTTTTAGTGATTTAACCTCTTGATTCTAATTAGGGTCTATAGATAGATTTGTATCTTCTCTAGTTCATGGTAAATGAAGGAGATGCTTTGAAGAGAAAAATCTATGATCACACACACAAGAAGCCCAGCAATTTTAAATACGCTTTGATTTTCTACCATTTTTACTTGACTGTTGGAGTATGCAAGCATAATAAAAATTAAAATGCTATTAGATGACATTAATGTTGACCACAAAGCAACTGCTTTCAGAACACCGTTCTCGTGAGGATTATGGTTGCATAATTATTTGCAAAATTATTTTATTTTATTGTTTGAGGTTTACCCAAATTTATATAATTGATTTTTTCTCCTCTGTGTAATAACGTGTTGAGGGAACTTCTTCAGTGATCTGTAACTCTGCCTACGTGATGCTTCTTTTTACTTATGGCCAATGCAGTTTTGATCCACCAGACAGAGAGTATGTTTCAAATGTAAATCTCAAAGGATTTGACCTGTTCAGAAGAAAGTTTTGATTTACTGAACAACAAACTCCTCATTTAGCTTCCTGTACACAAGAATGATTATTGCTGTTGGTTTCTCAGCCTTGCACATGTGTTGCTTGGAAATCTCACCTTCTTAAAAAACAGAAGTTTTAGTGGCACACTTGAAGTATTCTTTACCCAGCTTACTATTGCAGAAAATTCATTAGTCCAGCCATACATTTGGGGAAAATGAGAATGCACTCTGAAAGGATTAATCCTTGGCACACAATCTTGAAAGCAGTCAAATCTGGGAGAAAAGGTTATGACTGAAGTTTATCTTGATTTGAGTTTCTCTGAAGGGCAGAACTGACTTCATTAATACAGTCCATGGAGAACATGGAGGAGCTCTACAACTCACTGGGTAATGCCCCTACTAAGAAGAGATTATCAGTTCCTGTGTTAACGCAGTTTTATTTCGATGTGTTTTTTAAAAAAAAAAAAATTATTTTAACATCTTCCCCTCCCAACCAATCTCAGAACACAGTAAATTAGCAAACAGATTTCAAATGTATTTCTGTGTTCTTCCATAAATAAATAAATAAATAAATAAAAGGTCTTCTAGGAAAACAGTTTCAGAAATAAGTTGCAAAGGGTTGAACATCTTTTCTTCTTTCTTAGTCCCACCCTAGCTCTTGCAGCATTCCCTTGGGGAGTGGTAGGCTCTGCGGGGAATATCAGAAATTATGTTTTGAGGGATTCTATTTCTTCCTGTTGGAGAAGCCAAAGTCAGGATATGGTTAAATTTGTAGGTGCTTTGGAAAAAATCTTCTAACGATGTGCAAAGACACAGTAAGGTTAAGGGCATTTGCCATTATCCTTTAAGGAGAAATTGTTAGTGCTGAGGTTATAGTCTCTTGCCTCGTTTCTCTCTATATCAGGGTTAATGTTAAGGTTGTATTCACAACAGAAGCTGAAAAAATGGCAAAGTTTAATTTCTCCATCTACTGCAGAAAATTGCTCATAATTTTTTGATAGCCATTTAGTCTTGCTAAGGTCACACCCTCTAGCAAAACTAGGCTTAAACATATTTAGTCATCCATATTTAAGGCTGATAGCAAATAATATTTTAACTTTAACAAGTATTTCTAGTTCAGGATCCGCATCAGGGTTTAAGCTAGGGTTGTGGCTGGTTTCTGGAAGATGTGAGCTGACCTACATTAAGAACTGTCCTGCAGGATGAGTGCCCATGCCTGAAGAATCCCAGAAAAGGAATCCATTTGCTCAGCTAAGTTTAAAGAGACAACTGTTCACTATTAGTTTTTTAGATGTGGACTGCAGAGTTTGGTGAGCTGTGTTTAAAACTGAGGCCACCAGGCTGTATTTAGTGTATTTAATGGTACTTGGACTGTACTCACTCTTGTGGCTGATGGGGACTGCTTGAGTAGGATTTGTCACAGTGATGGTCCATCATTACTGAAATGGGGGTTTGAGATCCCATGAAAAACAGGATTGAGAACATAAACACCCACTGACAAATACAAGCTCCAGTCAGTAGCAGGTATTGTTCTATTATATGTGCCATCCTTGGAGAAAAAAGTACAGTACATTACAGCATTATTTTATTGAAAGGCTTAATAGACTTTACGTTTCAAAAGCTTCCAAGTAGTTTACCAGGTTGCAATTCATCAAGAAATACATTTGATGTTAGTCCAAAAGGCACTTTCATAACTTGTTCTTTCTCTGGGAACGTAATTGAACATAAAGTGAAATATCCAATTGCTAATAGGTTGATAGGATAAAGATTTTTTTTTTTTTTTTTTTTTTTGATGGGAAGAGAACAGAAATAATCCTAAAGGCAGCTTTGCCAAGTGTCTGGGGACAGGGCTGCCACTCAGGGTGCGGTGTTTACAAGCTGTCAATAGCAGCAGGGAAATAGGCATCTCCTTCACTTTCCCATTGAGTTGTGGGCTGCATCCGTCCAGGAGCAGAAAATCAGATCGTACTGGATGGAAAAGGGAACACAAGGGCTTTGAAAGACGTCATGATACCAGGAGGTGCACTGAGTCGGGAAGTTTCCCCAGCAGCCTCCACGAGGCATTAGAACTGCCATGCCTTGATAGACATCTGAGAGGAATGTGGAGTCCTGGAGGGGCCACCTGTGAATTCAGACAACATTATATGAAGAGAGGAGACATAAAAAACAGCAGAGATGCTGGAGGTCTATTTCACTAATCAAACTGATGCAAATGAGGTAAGCACGAGTGGGACTGTCAACAACACTGTTTTGACTATTGAAAATTAATATATTTCGCATATTGAATTTAGTTTATATAAGTATGTTATATTTAATGTAGGATTTTATTAAAAAAACAGTATATCTATGCTTGAAGTAACTTGACTGTGGGGGTTAGGGCTTTGCCTCACTCTTGGACTTTGTTGTGGCAGCTAACAAGAGTATAATCTGCCCGTACTGAAATTTGCTGTCTCTGCAACATGAACAGCCAAACAGGTCTCATGTTTTGTCCTTACCCACTGTACCTCTGAGTGGAATTTCCTGCTGACTCATCGCTCATTTATAGCAATTAAAGGGCCACCCTGATGAATGCATCGAGGCAGTGGGAAACATTGCAGGAGGGTGAAGGTGGCCACTGCGACACCAACCTCTTGAGGTGGTGGGAAACTGTAACAGAGCAGGGTCCCCCGTTGTCACCCACATGTAGCGAGGGTGACTCAGTAAACCAGGGATTGCCCAGGCTGGGGCCTTTCCAGTGGTGTCTGGGCAAGTCAGCAGGACATGACAGCAGTGGCTGAGCTGGTCCTTGTGCCTGAATGGGCGAGCACTCCTAGGTGATGTGAACAGACTGACATCTCACTGTGCTTCGCTACTGGCATCGCAGGGCTCCTTTTCAGTGTTTCGTTAGCTTCTAGCTTAGCTTGCCATTAGTTGCTGGTAGGAGACTTCCAGTCTGCAGCTGTTTCATGCTGCCATTTGATTTAAAAGCTAATAATTCAAATGAGTGCACAAAAGTTTGCCTTCTGACCTGTGAGTAACTAACGTTTCAGCTCCACGTCCAAGCCTCATGCCAGCCATACAAAATTCTGTACACCCAATATAGTCTGGGGGGGGTGTGTGTGTTTTACTTCATAGCTAAGGGAACATGTTCCTAAACATTATTTACATATGACAAAGTAGTTATTTAAGAAATAGTAAATAGGCTCATTGAAATAGTTAATGTTTATATGATACTTTTTAGCTGACATCAACAGTGGTCAAATCAAATCCATTTGAGTCTAAAACTCAGTAAAGATTCTGGTTTCCAATTATTTTAGTTTGGCTTTTAAAAGTAAAAAAAAAAAAGGTCTTTTGACAGTTGGCACGCACATAGGACCTGGCAACCTTTTGCTCCTCATCATGTTTTCTTGGAGGCCGTTTGCCAAGACGCTGTTGGCAGAGCAGCCCTCCTCCCCTTTGGCACTGCAGCGTGAGGAGCCACACGGGCAGCAGTGTCAAGGGCTGTTTTGCCCACTTCAGCAGGCAGAGCCTGAGGCTGTACTGCCTTTGCCTTTATGTCCAGTCTGATGGTCACTTCTAGCAAAAGATGTCGCATTCACTGCTCCAGCCAGCTGAGGTACCCCAGGGCCGAGACAAGGGATGGTCCTCCAAGAGCAGGCAGACAGCAACAGCCCCCTTTTCTTCCATTTTTCTCTTTTCTCTTGAACTCTGGCCAAGGTAATGGATACAGCACCACACAGTTCTTTGGTCTGGGTGTATCTGTGTGTGCATAGGTGTGGGGAGAAGAAGGCACCTACATAGTTTACCTCTGCCTAGGACTGGCTGCAGGAGGGCATCTGGCCAATGTACTGATGGCATTTCCACTCGCTCACTTCCCCTGCTTTTAGAATTAGTTTTGTAGTTAATGTACACGTAGATGTCAAACAAAATGAAACCGTTATGGTGTTGTGAGTCGTTTGAGTGTTCCTTTGAATTTAATTATTTAAATGACCTGCTATTGTTCCTAAATTAAATATTTAAGCTTGCTAAATGACTGCCATCCTGGCTTAGTTGTTAATGTATCATGATTGGTAGTGACAAAACTGGAGTTGGATGCTAGTATTGGGGAGAATCTGAATTCTTCACTGTTTTCCTTAGCATTATCAGTACCACTGCAAGGGCCAGTTCAGCACTCCGGTACTGCATGGGCAAGGCACTTCAACGGAGACTTCTTTGCGGTGTTGTGACTTCGCAGCTGAGTTTCTGGAGCCAGGTAAAGCCTCTGAGAGCCCAGGTAGTCCTCCTCCAGGCACACATGAGCACCTAATGCACACAAACATGCACAAAATGGGGTATTAACCCTCTTTTAAGGGCCATAGCTCTTCCCACCATATGGGTGAGTCCATGAGGAATGGCCTAGCTGCTAGCAACACGGGCACAGGGAGAAATGCCCCAGAACTGCTTTTATGAAACTACAACAGACTCACTAGGTGCAGGAGATGGGGCTCTTCAGCACCTGCTGCAGACTTTCCCCAAGCCCTTGAGATGAAGCATCAGTCCTGCTCGTAGGACCATCACCCTTCTTGGTGAAAAAGGAGTCGAACTTCAGTCAGGGAGAAAAATAGCCAGCCATTTGAGTTACCACAAAAAAATCAATAATTTTTCTAGGTTGCTTGAGGTTTCTCAGTCTGTATCTTTCACTTTTCTTCTGTTTAATAAGATAATGAAGGAAAGTCACTAGGGGAAGAGAGTTAAATTAGTCTTGTGATCTTTATTTGATTTTTATGGATCTAGGCAAGGATTTTATGCATCTATCTGTTATTCTAATTGTAGGTTTCTTTGCGTAGTTCATTTCAAAGTCCTAAGACATTAAGACTACCTTGTACTCAAAAGCCTTAATTTGAAATGAAGAGGTAATAAATTAAAATATTAGTTTGTTCCCATCAGTGTGCTGAACAGAAAGGCCTGGGAATGTCTGATTCAGCATTGTTGCAAGCCTTTTGTTTAGGTGTTAATTAGCACAAAAAATGTTTGAGTCTTCTTAAAAGGCAGATGTTAAAATTGCAGCTGTATGTTTTTTTCTTTTGTTTTTGTGGGGACTGAAACTTTTGAGAGCATGTAGAGTAAGTGTAAATATTTTTTTAAATTATTTTTTAAATATGAAGTGTAGGAGACAGTCTCATTTTCTTTAATGTAACTGCAGAGATTCTAATAGTTATTTAAATTATTCATAAAAGCCTAAATAATTAGTCACTAGTTAATTTGAAAGTGGACTGACAAAGAATATATACTAAATAGCTAAGGTCAGAATTCAGTTTTTGGTGTTAAATAGCATGAATACATTATAAAATGTCTCTTTTAGAGGTCCACCTTATGCTTTTAACCGCAGAATCTTCTCGAATCTTCTATCATCAAGCACTGATTCTATCCAAGCAGAATTTAATAGTTTTAGAAACTTTAATATTTTTAAGCTGTTTCATTTGCTGGTTATGCCATGGCAAGGGCCTGAAGGAGAACATGGGACTGGCCAGGCTCAACATGCCCTGTATCATATTTCCAGTAGACACCTGGGTATGAACTCAGGAACAAGGCAAGTGCTGACTGATAGCCTCAGAGTACGGGGCCACCCATCAAGAAGTTCTGTAGCAGCTAGTTTCTGAGTGACATGTACCATCTTTTAATTTCTTTGTCTTCACTGGATTTTTTTCCTCCATGGCTGTATCTTGTTTGCTTTTCATTCTCTGCAGCCTAAAGCAAAGCTTTTTCTAAGGTAAATTCATCCTAAGAGAAGCAATACTTCCTTATGTTTGTTTTAAAACTAACAGCCATCTGCTTATTTCCTTAGATTGTTCCTAATCATTGTATTGGAGATTACTATCACTATTCTTCATACACACCCTCACTGTTGCCCAGATTTTATCATCCTCTACAAAACTTTACTTAGCCATATTACACGTTGGAGTGGTCTTGTTTACTTAGTCCTTAAGGGAGAAGCTGATTGATACCCGATCATCCTTAGCACCACCTTTAGTTTCTCTACACCCTGTGTGAGATGGAAAGGAGGGAGGAAGGCAGCACCACAAGCAGTAATTATTATGTGGGCAAAACAGAAATCTGTATGATGTCTAATGGTGGCCTTTCTTTGTGCTCTGTACCTGGTTTAAGATTCCTAATATCAGATTTCCTTTCTCCTTGTTGTTGTTTGACTGTTAGCACTTTGCTGATGCTGCCTTAATACTAGCTTGTAGGTATGGCGTTTCTGGGTGGTTAGAGACAGTATAGAAACAATAATTGTATATTGAAGGGAGGTGGGACAGGTCTCCTATGTTCATTTGTGTCACTGAATTTCCTCTACTATTTTTTTATCTCTTAAAAATAATTTTCTTTTAATCACTTAAGAGTCATTAAGTCTAAGTGCTTCTTTCTGTGGTCCTGAAGATGTGCCCCTCTCCTTTAAGAACATTTACTATCATGAGCAGATGTCATCCCCTCCCTATTAGCCACTTTTCCAGTCATTTTTGACAGTGTTTGCCTGAAGTGGTCCCTGAAACCACTCCTATATCCCTCACCTCTGCTGTAAAAACTGACACTCACATGTCATACTGGACCCTATTCTTCAGGCTCTTGCCTGGAAATGGTAAAAATTCAGATTGACATGAAGCCTGCCATTTCCAATTTCTGTTTCCAGGACCATGTTAAGCTGTGTATTGCACATGGCAGTCAGGTGTGCAGACACCCTGTCCTTGGGTTCCTGCAATGGGTGACAAAATGCTGAACAACCTGGTCTCTCATCCTTACTGCCTGGCATAGAGCAGGGTTTGGAACAGGGGGGGCCTCTTGGGGTCCCTTCCAACTGAGGTGTCTGTGACTGCCACCTGTCCTGGCAATTAGCTTTCATCTGTTTGTCTCATAATGGCTTCTACCCCTTATGTGTCCGACAGTGTCTGTACCCCAAACCTTACGACCCAAATCATAGAATCAGAGAAATGAGTCATTCCAGTGCAGGACTCTCATTTGCATCTTCTCACATCAACAGAGATACCAAATAATACTTTTTATTGTGAGAAGACAAATATGCACCAAAAAAAAAAAGTAAGTACCCATTGCAACTATTCTAAATTTAATTCCTCTAAGAAATGGCATGCCAGTATTCTGTTACCCACTTTTATGTGAATAAAATATGACTCCTGACTTGCAAATACCTTTTGAATATCTGCCCGTGTAATACACTACGTAATGCAAGAAGGGCTGGAGCTCAAATACATTTTCACATTTAAAGACTGTAAGGGACTTTTGTCTGGGGTGAAAAAAGAACTAGACACTAGAGAGCAGAGCAGACTGTCACCCATGCAGAGACATAGCTCAAAAGTGACCAGTTTTCAAATGAGGAACTTTCTTATTTTCATGAAGCTGAACTGTATTTATTTCAACTCTAAGAAATACAGACATATGAGACAAATGTCTTTGTACTTTTGGGCAGGGAAATGGGTAAGGTCTTCTGTTGTTTGTATCGAAGTCCTCAAATCCACAGGACTTAGTCAAAGCAGAAGTGTTCACAGAATTTCATAATTATGACAAAATAATGCCTTTTTTTTTTTTTTTTTTAAATAGACCTGAGATCTATTGGCATTGTTAGCACTGGGCCTTTGATTTATTTAAAATTATTTTAAATGTCACATACTATCAGTATAGAAGGGATGATTCCTAGCAGGAATTGAACCACTCTATAATTATAATAATTGTATTTACAATTATTATACAATTGTATTACAAGAGGGGAAAAAAGTTTCTCTCACAGGGTGGATATTTAATCATTTCTGCTGCCTGTGACGTCTCAATTTTTTTTTTTTGTTCACCTACTGAATAGGTTAAAAAGTGAAAAGACAGAATTCTCCCCAGGAGATAGATTCTCCCCGGGCACAATATATATTGTAAAATGACTGCCGTCAATGTGATGTGGTAATAGACCTTCATCCCTAATGCAAGTGCTGGCAGCAACTGAGGCATCCGAGGCATCATTTACTAGAATATATCTGAGGATGACTTTTTGTAGCTTTTTGTAGCAATCTGAGTTCAATTCAAACCACAATCAGCTAATCACTGGCAATTTTCAGATATGAGTCAAGCTAATTTCAAGACAATCAGCCTTAGATAGTTTCATTGAACAGCCCTGGAGATGATGTTTATGTTGATGTCCATTAGTATTCCAACTGACAGTAATGTGCACTCTGCAAAAAGAAAAACAAAAAAAACCACCCCACATGCCACACACAAAAAAACCTCTCTCTAAAATGAGTAACAACAAAAAGTCTGCAAGCCTGAAGCGCAGAAAATGGAAGTTTATTTTTACCCGCCGGTGTTTCCTCGTAGGTGAGCTAAACCTAGGGTTGCACTGTGTAAGGAGGTGGTGGGTCATTTAGGATACTTACCCTGATTTGAAAGTGTAGCTTGGCTTCTGTTCAGCACGGAATGTCAAAACATTTGCTCTGAGTAAAAACCATGGAAGGTAGGAGAGATGTCAGAATCAAGTGCGTTTGTTACTTCTTGCAAGATTCAAACCACACGCAACTTTCCTGTGGTATGCAAATGAGTCTATAAAATACAGGCTTGATTTATTTTTTTTCCCTTTTCTTGTCTTTTTTTTTTTCATTTTTAACCATTACTTGAATTTCTGTTCCCTTCACAGACTATAGGCTTAGATACACATAACACCCTGTTTGCAGAGAAATATCCCTCACAACACAGAGGGATACCTCTTTGAATCATCCAGCCAAAGTGAGATGTTGTGAGACTAAAGTGGACACATTAACCATATGAGCAGCTTTCCTTTATGAAAATCTGGTGTCAGTTAATGAGCAGGTATTGGGTGGGTGAACGCTGTCCCTGGCAGCGCTGACACAGAGAGCTCTTTTCTGGCATCCATTGCAGGGTTGGGCTGGGGGGGAGCCCTGAGGTCCATTTTTTGAAGCAATATGTGACAAAGTTATTGCAGTACTAACTTCACTAAGAAGTATTTGTTTAATTTTGCTGTTCTGGTTAGCAAACACAGCCTTGGAGATATTGCCACTGCTGCCTTGGCCTCCTGGGTGCCATTAACACGAAATCCAAACACTGTGGGCTCTCTCAGCCTCTGCTGGGGAGCTGCTAAGAGAAACCTCTCAGCACCTCAGTGCCAGAGACACAAGGGGGCTTGTCCCTCCTGCATCAGAAGCAGCCTCAGCATCTCTTTGTAGCAGAGGAACAAGCTGGCGTTGCAGCGTGGAAAAGCTTTTCTTACTTATAGACCCTGATGGGGAACCCACAGAGAGCAAGGCACAAGAGCCCTTTATTAAAGCTACTGTTTACTCCATTTAGTTAGAAAACAGTAAACCCTACAAAAAATCATGAAGTATGCAGTTTAAAAAAAAAAACATTTAACATTAAACATTAAACACCTTTATTTCAAATCAGTCGCCACTTAAGCAGACTGAATTGAACACTTAAAAAAAAAAAAAAAAAAGAAAATTCAACCCTAGCTTACCGGGCAGCCTGATATTCGGTGCTTCGTGCTCAGCAACACCAGTCAGGGAACACTTAAGCAGCTGTCTCCTGTTTGGAGCCTGAATTAACTGTTATCAACGAGGAATGGGACCTGTAGTCATAAACAAACTTTGTTCAATGTACAGCAGCAGTCAGCTGGCAACCAGAACATTATGCATGTGTGTGTATATATATATATAAAATTAAAGAAAATAGTCAAACACAAACTTAATGCATTAACCACTAATAGTTTTCGCCACATAGAGTTGCAGGTAACAAGACTTATGAGGAAATGAAAGAAAAGAAGCTTAGGTGGATAAGAAGAACATCCTTAGGTATTTTAGATATAATCTCTCTATATTTTTAAAATGAGTAAGTATAATTTTATAGACTACAGATGTTGAACTATATGTCTAAAATACATATCTTAAAATGTTAACACAAATAAAGCATGTTATTAGTTATTCTTAGGTATTTAAAAAATATACAAATATACATAAAAATAAAAAGATGCAGGCAGAATAAGAGATATAGCATCATGTTCTATGGGTATACTGGTTGATAATCATGGATAAAAAGTAATTTCTTCCACAAGCAGGTCATTCCATAATTGCCTACTAGGAATTACATTGCCAGAATAACAAAGACTGAGTAGCAGCAGGAAAAAAATTACCATGAATTACTGGACACAGATTGATCCCTGTGTCAATATCTGACATATAATTCAAATGATCTCACATTGCAAATGTCTTAAAGCAGGTACAAAAGAAAGCTTCACATAAGAGCCTTTTTTTTTAGGCAGCAGGTAACACACCCAACCACAAAATCCAAGATATGTCTAATTGCAATCGTTTTGAATGCTATTTCTTCTTGTATCAGCTGATGCACTGGCCAGAAAGGTAAACTCAGATGCTATCTGCCTGGGGATGTGGAGGTATTGAGAACATTAATGTACATTTGAGAAGAAACTGCTGCTACCTGATGAGCCCCCCCCCCAAGCTTGACGGGGGCAGCAGCTGATCCCAAAAGGCACCTCGAGCCATTTCTGCCACTGATGGACTGGGTGTGAAGGTAGTGAGTGCCAGTGTGAGAAGCCCAGAGAGTGATTTAAAATACCTTCCCGTGCAGATTTTGCACAGCAAAAGCCAGTTGCATAAATATTCATGGAAAGCAAATACAAAAGGTATTTGTGCAAAATGAATACATTTTAAAAGGGTTGTAAAATATTCATAGGAAATATTTCTAGCATGAACTTAGACTAGGGGCCTGAGTCTGGAAATTACTGACAAATTTCGGCAGCTTTAAGCACTTAATTGCAGTCAGATTGTAGATCCTTGAATTCCTGAGACAGGTCTAGGTCTTCAGCAGCTCAGATTCATGAATAAGGCTGAGGACTTGGGTCATCAGGGTTGATCTGAAATATGAATGTGGGCTTGTTATTTCAATGTCTGTGTGGGTGATCTATTGACATGTACCGGTGCTTTGCAGGGTCACACAACACCAACCCTGCAGAAACACTGGTCTCAGTGCCCTCCATAAGGCTGTAGCCACCGCATCCGAGCAGATCCTGATGCCTCCTCTCTCAGCACATCGGCACAGAGGTTCTCTGGGCTACCAGGTCCCTGTTGGCTGTCACTGGATGAAGCCATGGATGTGCAGTGTTATCTGACAGAAGTCCACTTCTTTCCCCAGCTGAGATAGAAGAGGTTAGGTAAGCATTTCATCTGTTTGTTTGTTGGTTTTTTTTTTTTCTCTGAGTTAATGACAGCCACCTAACGTAAAAAATATACTTTCCATTGTCCTTGTTTTTTTGTGTTGGTTTGCATTTACTACCAAGTTACATTCTTAACTGGTTGCACCTGCTTTCAGCAGTCTCAGGAAGTTTGCAGGGGTCAGAGGACTGACAGAAGGGAGATCCTTTGAGGGTTTCTTCATGCACAAACTGACTCCAGCAGCCCCCTGAGCTGAAAATGGTCAGAGAAGGGGAGACTATTGAGAACAAGTACCCATATGTTTGTTCTGTACTTTGCAGTATGCAACTGTACCAGGCTATATGGACCTCTGGTCCAGCCTCATGGAAATATTCTGCTGGAAGCTCCTTAGACTCAAGGTCAGCCTTGACAAACATGATGTGAGTTAGGTGCTGCGACAGGTGGAAGTCAGATGTTTAATGAAAGAAATGTGGAATTGCCCTGAATAAGTAGAACAAAAGGAAGAGTATAAAAAAAGTTTTGCTATCAAAATGAGAATTTAGTCCCACATTTAAACAATTTTACGTTAAAAATACAGCCCAGGGAGTAGACCTAACAGTAGAAGAAAAAGGCGTTGTCAGGGTTGATTGCAGGGATGCTGAACTGTAGTATCTCTGGGCTTCTCTCAGAATTATCTTTTAGCAGGATTAAGATTAATTGAGCCTTGTTTGAGATGAACAATGGTTTTGCCTCTGTAGCGGGTTACTGAGGAGAAGGTATTAATTCCAAAGGTGAGAAAAGGAATCAATATCCATTCCATTGGATATTGATTTATCCCCATTTTAGACTCTCACTTCCTTGAAAATGATGAAATTGTGTGTGTGTGTGGTGAACTTCCAAATGGATCAACATTATTAAATGATGCTTTTGAGCAATGGCCACAGCAGAGTGATCTTCTATCTCAGACACAGACATGGGCAATACCTGGGCAATGCACCTGGAAGGCTCTGAGGAAAAAAAAAAAAAAAAAAAGGCTGTGCACTTAGCACAGTCCCCGACCAAGGCATAGGGCACAGCTGACAAGCAAGAGATCTGAGACTGGGAAATGAAATGAAGCAAAATTAAATAACTATTAGACCTGCACCATCACCTTCAGGAGCAATCCGAGATCCAAAACCTCTAAGTCCTCTGTAGTAATTAACAGTATCACAAAGCATCCTGGTGATACATCCTCCTGAAAGACACAGGCTTGGAATTGTCTTAATGTTCATTAATCTATTCATGTGCCAGATGGCCACCCAAACACCTGGGTTGATACCAGGAAAAGTCTACAGCAAACTTCACTTGTCTCCAGGGTAAAGCCTCAACTTCGAGTGCTCCTGCGGTGACTGAGAAAGGGGTACCCAGAGACACAGTTGTCTCATATGTCTCTTATTAGCACCCACTCATCTACTGCCATATGGTACCTTATGTTGAGATGTGCTGTAAACAAAATTGCAGGAGTTGAATAATATTTAAGAAAAAAAAAAATAAGAACAGCATAGTCCCAGGTGTTTCTCAGTACAACTTAGGCTTGTAATTATTCCTTTTTCTCATTGTTACTGCTCAGCTCAGCTGCCCTTACAGTGAGTTTAATCTCTCCCTATTTTTTTTCAAAGTTTGTTTGTTTTGGGTCAGTTTAATGCTGCCACGGATGGCAACTCAGCTGGGCTTCTACTGTAGTAAAGAGATTGAATTTTCAGTAAAACCAGCATTCTTGCAGAATCCATGGTGAAGTATGGTGTCTGTGGGAAGTCAGCCTTCCTTGGCAAGAAATAATTACTGAAAAGCAATTTCTAATTCAGAATTTCCTCTCTCCAAATCCTTCTGATGAATTCCAGAGTAAGGCTTCAAGTTTCTTTGTCCCTGACACCCACAAACATATGGCTGCACAACCGCGACGCTTACTGGAGTAGCAGTTCCATAGATAGAGAGATAAGATGATGAGAGTAGTAGTGGTTACAAAACCTATTCAAATCACATTTCAACGAGGGTTTGTTTTTTTTTTTTTTTAGGAGAAGACTTCTCTCGTGCAGAAGGCATGCAGCTACACGTAGTTCTAAACAAAAATTAGTCGGCTTCAGTATTGGCTTAGCACTGGTGAATCACCAACTGCAGCATGTACCATCAGATGCATGATTCCTGGCACGCACACATTAAAACTACCATTCTGCCTTCCTCTTTTCAGTAACTCTTTCCATTCAAAGCATTAGCTGATCACACTAAAGGACATAACCATCACCACTGTAACTATGCATTTCACCCGACAGAAGAGACAGTCCAGAAGAAAAGAAAAGAAAATCTTGCTCTAGGATTGGAAATACCTTTAAAAAACAAAAACAACCCCCTTAAGCTCTTCCTGAAGTTAATTGGCAGCAATATTTTTTCCTCTTTTTTTCCTTTTTCTTCATTCCTGTTCTTTACTTTTCCCTGCAAGTCACCTAAATCCTGGCCCTTGCTCGTGATGGCTATATAGTATATGTGTCAATCAGCTACACTGAGATACATTTAGTTGCAAGTAATTATGTTTGGCCAGATGAAATTGTACCGTTAATCTTAATTATGACCAGATCTGTTTCAATATAGCCTTTCAACCTTTGAATTGCCCAATATGCTCTCACTCACATTTTGACTTTGTCTCATTAATTGACTCGGTAAGTAATCACAGACAACTATCTGTAATGTAACTCTAATAAGGGAGATACTAACTAAGCTCTAAGACTACAGGCTGTGGCTTTGCCTAACAGTTTCAGTAGCCTGAAAGCCCAGCTTTCAAAAGGGCTGACTTATGGTCCCGAGTTACTCCAGTGGTTTAGATGTTACCTGTTACCTCCAGCACAACAGTCACAGCTTCATTGAAATGAGCAGATGTTTTTTGTTTGTGTTTACATTTATGAGTCAGATGAAGCTGGGGACAAGAAATGAAGCTGAATACACCACTTGAGTTCCCATTGTTCACCCATTCACTGGGTGAAGACAAAGTAGACGAAGAGCTTTGCCTCACAGGTTGATTTTTGGTTCTCAGTACAGTCCCAAGAACATGAGTCTATGGTGCAGTCCTTGTATCCCTGCTGGTCTTAGGGCTTTTGTTTTCCTTTTTCAGAAGAGCCCCTAGAACACTAGGAGCAGAATGACCCTTTGAAGAAGAGAGGAGCCAGGCTACTGAGACCTCTTCTCTGTCAGCAGAAATAAGTTCTTGCCCTTTTCTTTTATATGGTTCCCAACCACCCCTTTTCTAAGCTTGCATTTCCTCTAATAATGATATAAATAACCAGAGGGAAAAAAAAGACAAAACTTTTACTGCTTACCCTGGAATCTTTGCTGAGTGCATTATAGATATGACAAAAGAGCTTATTCTCATTATTTATTTAATATAGCTATGTGAAAAAAAAAAAGATATTCTGACACCAAACTTTATGCAGAAGAGATAGCTTATAAGACATGTTGTGTTTATTAAAAAAATAATAAAATGAAGGCAAAACATCTTTGTAATTCAAAATATACTGATAGCCAGTCTGCTCTCTGCCACTGATACTGTGGCATCTCTTCATTTCGCATGGCAAAGAGTTTATCACTGGTTAAGATTATTACAGTAAAACCACATTGGACGTATTTTTCATCTCCATATCAACCAGGATGTAAAAATGAAAAGGAGTCACGAAGCTTACCTTTCTTAGAGAAGACTTTAAATGATGAAAGTAACACATTTTTGAAGTGTGTTGACCCAAAAGGTCTGGGAGAACAAGATTTAAACTGAAGAGGTGGAAGAAGGGTGGGAGGAGGGGTGTGGAATGATGGTGTCAATTAAACCCTGGGTTAGGGAGTGACAAATGACATCACCTGTGTATTTCTGACACCCACACCACCACAGAGGACTGAGAAATACAGCAAATGCAAACTTGGTGAAGTGAGAAACTTATGAGTAGATTTAAAGGGACAGCTTTGTCAAACATGCTATTTTAGAGAGGAAAAAAAAAAGATAAAAATAAAACATTTTGGCTGTGTAGTATGTTTGATGCTCATCCAAAATGATTTTGCCTGGCTTCTGAATTAGGAAGCTGCTTTCCTTAGAGTTGATCATTCTTCCCACCCTTTTCTTATTACTTTCTTTCCCTCCCACAAGCCCAAGCTCTTAAGGAGAAAAAAAAAAAAAAAAAAGCTTTGAATGAGTGAGTAGCTCATCTTCAAGAGACTTTTATAAATGGAAGGATTAGAGGTACAGAGAGAAATTAAGGACTTGGACAGGAAGGACAGGAAGACAGAGTGGCATTTATTTTATTTCATATGTGCCCTGTCACATAAACTGTCAAATGATGTCAGACTTGTGTTGTGGTCATATTTCTCACTAAAAGCCAATGATCTTTCTTGATGGGGTGAGGATAAATCTTCTTTGGAAGCACCCAATTATCCTTCACATGAAGCTGACCAATGGATTTTAGAGAACCAGGAGTTTGTTGGATCCTCTGGACACTCAAGCCATTCTCAAAACAGAATGGACAACTATCTTTTTTTTTTTCTTCTTTTTTTTCTTGGGTCCTAACTTCAGCATTTAGGATCCTGTGTGAGCAAATGTGTCTATGCCTTTAATACAGGTTTTATTGACAATTGGCTTTAGTGTGCACAGACAGCCTATCAGGGACAGGAGATGGGTACAGTGTCGCCCCTACATTTAGCTGTATGCTAAAACTTTACAAGTAAGGTAACTCTAACCTTAGAAGCTCATGAACTGTGCTGGCAATGAGGAACAGCAAGATGCCTGGATAGATACAAGCCAAACCTTCCTGCAGCTGTGAGGGAGAACCTAACACAGCCACATGAATATTTGAATATCCCAGTCCTCAATTTTAAAGAGAGAAGGAAGAAAGCTAATAATAATTATTACAGATAAAATGTAGTTTGTTCCAGTAGCATTGGTTTCCAAAATTAGAATAGGCTCCTTCTACTGCAGTAAAATCCCATTATAATCATAACAATAATAAAAAAAGAAATCCCTAAGCTGCTGCTCTTCCCTTTCCTAAAGTGAATTTAATGATTCAGAAAGTGAGAGGCTCAGAGTAGGGCTGTGAGTCAAGCGGGGTGTGGGGAGCTGCCCTGCCAACCTCCTCATGCTCCATCACTCGGGCATCCTGCATGTGCCCCTGTCGCGGACGGAGTGATTAACTTCACTAGTTAGTAGAGAAATATTTATTAAGGTGAAACAGTGATTTAACAAAACCAGTAGAAAGTGCAATAAAACCAGTGGTAAATGCGATAGTGTTTTACGAGATTCGATGTCAGGGTACACTCTATTATTTACTGCACAGAGGACAGGGTCAGAGACACTGTGAGGGAGACCCTCCCGTTGAGTCACGAGGTTCAGAAAGGACCCCCTTGCTTTCTAAACTCCTTCTCAGAGAGGAGTCTAGGTGCGGCTGGATCCAATCCTAGTCCCAGACTTGGTCAACGGTTTATGTCTAAAGGATTATATATGCACAATCAATCCTTTACATTACTTAGATAAAATTTCAAAGTTTAGCATGCTATTAGTCACTTACCGAGAATCTGTTGCGGCAAGGATTCCCTCAACCTCGAGGAGTAGAACCTTCAGCGAGCGTCCTCACCAAAGGGGAGATCCTGGCGTGCAGCCCGCTGCCATCCAGGAGAGCTCAAAGGGGCTCTTGGGCTGTCCACTATTTATACAGTAAGATAATTGACCTATAGTCACATTTTCATGGCAACAAAATTTCTAGGTCCCCACTCCAGACAGTATTTTGACTCTGCTGCCATCCATCCCCCAGAGACCGGGTGCAAGTTATCACAGCTGCTGTTGTGATGGCCGTGGTGGCCAAGGCCGGGCAGGAGCTGAGAGGGAGAGGGGGGGGCAAACCAGGGAGAGCACAGGGCCACAGCCCCGTCTGTCCGGCAGCACCCCAGCTCTGCTGAGCGCCTGCCTGCCCCACGCCGCCCAGAGCCCTGCCTGATACCCACTATACCTGGCTGGGCTTCCCCCGGAGCAGACAGGGCTGGCTGCTCCCACTGTCCCCAGCCCACTTACTAATCATGATCAAGCACCTTATCAATGATTACAGCTGAAGGAAAGCAATCTGCCCCTCGGGAGGTGAGTCCTCTGAGCAACTTTGCACAGTCACCTTATCGAGCGGCTCCGGAAGCACAAGGTTACTGCACTAGCTTAATATGCAACCCAGCACTGTGTATTTTCATACTTAATATGCAGATCTAATTGCTTGCCTGCATTTTGATTACCTTCTCTTCCTGGAATTTGCTCTTGTGTGGCTAATCCTAGTGAACTTCAAAGCATGAATTGGGTGGCTTTTATTTTTTTATTTCTGCAGTTTATGTCTGAGACCAATGTCAAAACTCTTCATAAGAAGCAGGACTAATTATATAGAGATAGCTTAGAAAAAAAATAAAAGCCTTAGCATTCAGTTGTTCTCTTTTTTTTTTAACCTCAGGACCTTTACTTTAGCTGAACTGGAAGGTTGCACATTTGGTCTGGCCGTAGCTAAGACTTCCCCAGCCAGAAGCATTTATCCTCCTGCCAGCAGCAGCCTCAGTCCTGCCTACCTAATGCTAGCTTCAAGGATGGCTCATAGGTAATTCCTTTTAACAGAAAGGCTATTCTTCATTTCTGGGTGGAAGAGAAGAGAAGGGAAGAGAAAAGAGAAGAATAGAGGAGAGGATAGAGGAGAGGAGAGAAGATTTAACTACATCCCTGTCTCAAACTGCTAAACCCAACCCACACAAATGCATTTTCCTGTACGTGCCCCCACTTTCCTCCCTCTCCCACACTTTTCCCATTATCCACCTCCCCAGCAATAACAAGCAATAAACAAGCTTTTTTTGGGCATGGGGACTGTCTACTTTAAATGCCACCCTGTTTAAAGATTTAAAAAAAATGAAAAGAAAAATAGCCATAGAACAAACTAATCTCCCTTTCCAAATATAAAATAAAAGCTCTCTTATTTTTAGGCTTTGCAGCAGCTCATGTGTCATTTTCATCATTTCTCTCTCTCGATGACTGAGAGGCAGTGAGAGGAGGCGAGAAAAAACTTTTTTTTTTTGTTCCCTCTGGAAAATACATATTCAGAGCTTTCCTTAACCTCATTTCTTTCTACATTAAATTATCCATAAACAAAGCTAAAATGGAACCTCAATAACCTGATACTTTTTTCAACTTTCAGTAAAATGTAGCTTGGTGATCAAACCAATATAACAGCATCAACAACATGATACACGGAGGCTGGAATTTTTAATGTGAATCGTTAGATTTGCAGCACACAGCAGCAAATTAAGAGAAGTGATTGAGAGCCGGCCATGTGAAGTAGGGCAATTAGGTCAGAAATGAACCATTCCTTTACCCTGACAGCGAAGGGGAAGAAGTAGTGCAAGAATCAATTTTGGGCCCATTGGGTATCTTGGGTAAGTCACACAGGTCCTGACTCCAGCTCGCTCAGATCAACAGAAAATGACCCATTGACTCCAAGGACAGTAAACCTAGTCATTAACTCTTTCAGTTTCTTGGACCCTTCATGAGTAAAAGGATTTCTTATTTTCTTCCCATTTTTTTTTCTCAAAACCCTCCAGTGGGCAGATACCAACACAACATGAGCTTTGAGCTTCTACTCTGGAGACTTAATTTCCCCAAAATGAGAAATAATACCTTTACAGCACTGCAGCATTTATGGTAGGTGTTGCCTCAATAAACACAGATGGCAATTCACTTTTACATCTGTACATTTTTTCATATTAGGTTTTGGTAGCCAATGTTTTATGATAGTGAAAACATTTAATTGGATTACACAATTAAAAACAAAGCATTGTGTGTCTTAAAAACTTTCAGCTTGAACTGCCACCCCAAAGAAAATTTGAATGCTTACTACCATGACTGCTTTATATCAAAAAAAAACCTTTCAGTGTGTAAATATAATCTATCTGCTGAATTTCTCTAAGTATATCACTACCCCAGGAGAAGACGTCTGAAGTTGTCCAATAAATGCTCTTGAAATCCATTCTATTCTCTCAGCTGCAGCAAAGAGATATTCAGGGAATCTGCTAGCTGATGTACATTATAGCAATATTATTTGTCCTTTGAGACCTGTGGTTGTTGATTAGAAGTTCCAAGTGTAACGAGCAAGTGCAGATGTAAAGAGCACAGCAGTGCCGTGCCGACAGGGTCATTGTTACAGTCCTGGATCACCAGCTGGAGATCTGTCACCAGGTGCTGTAGTAAAGTAGTGATGCTGCTTTAGCCTGGGTGCTGTGTATAACTCTTTCCTCTTAGACCTAGCATCAAGCCTATTTGCTCGCCCTGATTGTTAATTTAGCTATTTGCTGTATAAACCCTAACCCCATTTTCCACTTCTGCCTTAGTCTTAATCTCTGAAAATCCAGCCCAATCTGTCCCTGAGCTTCTTGCTTGAATCTTTTGTCCCATTTTACCATCAGCTCCACCCAGGACCGGGCCCTCTGTGCTAAATCTACACCAACTTCCTTCACAATCCTGCCCTTAAAACCAAAATTTTTCCTCTTTCTGTCAGACTGCTAATGTCTCTAGTTGAAGAGCTGCAATAAATTCTTACTCTTTCAGCACACAGCTATCAATTAGCACTAGTGCTTAATCTGATTGTTTTAAAGTCTGATAGATCTATTCATAGTAAAAAAATCTGGCATCTAATTCCTGGATACTCTAAAATTCAATTGCAATTCTATTTGACTGTCCTGGTGCAAATTTTATTCAATGGATGGTCTGGATAAAATAGGGAATGCAGTCATACTTCCAGCCCTCCTGCAGCCCATGCTCACGACTAATGCAAGATCCAGAAAGACTGAGAAAAATGTCACTTCATTAAAAAAAAAAAAACCAAAAACTCCTGAGGAAAACAAGACAGAAAAGAGATTCAAAAGCAAGAAGTCTTAACATACCTTTTATAGCAGTCCAATACTGGACACTTAGAAGACACAATTTTTATTCTAGAACTGCAGATTAACCTCCTAACTTGTCAGCTCTTCTAAGGGTTTTACTCCACCCTGATCATCAGCCGGAGCTGGCTGGGGCCCAGCCTTCAGTACAAGGCAGCACAGAAGCTACATGTAGCTCCTTTTAAATCACATAAATGGCATTAAGATAGAAGCAGTAAGGACATGCACAAAAGCAGAATTGTGTAAATCCCTTGCTTTTGTCCTCCTGGTGCTGCTTTCCTACAGCAGCTTGGTAGTTTCCTACATGTTTTATGAGTAATGAATTTAAAGTCTCCCGGTCATAATGAGTTGGTAATAAGTAGCACCACGGCTTTGTTGCATTCCTCCAAATTCTATTGCCTTTCTTAAGCCCTGTACATTGAAAGTAAGCCTGTGCTGCCCTGCATATGCTAACTGTAATGAACTCTAACTCAGGTAGTCTGCACAAAGATTATTTCTTGCATAGTTACATAGTGTGAATCTGAATTTAGGCCCTAATGAAAACACTTAGAGGGATCAGTGAAGACCGTCCTCAAATGAATTAATCTGATCATATTATTTCTTTTATTCAAGAAAATGTATCTGTGAATAGTTATCCATGCTATACAAAATGCTCAGTCTTTTATCTCTTTTGCATTGACACATTCATGGTCCCCTAGAAATCTTTTCTTCATCTTTTCAAGGAGGTAGGTGTGGGTAGGTAGGGGTTTTTTTCATTTGAGAAAAAGAAAATAGGTGGCTGGATAGATGATGAGAACTAAATAATGTGCTCAATAATAACAGTAACCTGTCTTTTAGGAGACGAGGATGTAACATTGTCTCCCGGTTGTTTTTTCCTTATTTAATAGTCACTATTTACCTATTGTTTTATGAAAGTCTTATAACAATTAGAAATTCCAGTTCTCATTCATTAGCACTTAAAACACACTATAATGTTAGCGGCAACAGGCAAGAGCAAACAACCAACCTGTTTGTAGAAGTATAACGCCTTCTATGATGTGCAGTATCACTCTTCTCATTGTGGTGAATATTTCAATATCCAAGATAGTTTGCATTAAAAAAAAAAACCAAACCCATATGAACCAAAAAAGCACTGCACAGACAAATGTATATATACTATAAATCTTGTACATTGTATAATGTAAAAAAAGAAGTTACATTCACCTAATTAGAGAAAACACAGTTTCTGAAGTCTAGAATATAGATTATTATTATTAAGATATTACATTAAAAGTGAGAAATGCTGAAAGCAAATTAATTATTTTGTAAATGCCTGTATTTATGCATCCTTGTATCATTGTATTGATACCTTCATCACAGACTGTATGTCTGTGTTCCTCTGTTGTGCACTGTTCTGCACCTAATACCATAGAAAGTGACAAAGATAAATGGTGATAAAGAAGCAAAGATGGAAAAGGTATGAAGGATGAGGTTTTTATATCCAAAACAGGGACCTGACTTTTAAGATAACTATGCCCAATAAAGATCAATAAAAGAGTAAATTAGATTTGATTTGGGTCCTGAAATGGATTTATGGGACTTTGGTCTTGGCTAACTCCTATCTCAGTCTGAGGAAGCTGGAACAGGCTGTTTGCATGAATTAGAAGCTCTGAGTCAGACTGAGGGCATCAACTGCAGGTACTGCCCTGTTTCTACAGCCAACACTAGTACAAGGGGAGAAAGTACACACATCCCGCAGAAAAGAAGAAACCCAGAAGAACCACAGGGTGTGGGGGACCAGGAACATCAACAAAAAATGTTGAAGTGTGGAATGAACTCCAAGAGGACAAGATCTTTGCAAGCCAGCAGTCGGGGCTGTGCCAGGACTAAACCCAACTGCTTGTGAAAATAATTGTGAAAAATCTAAAAAACTCTCTCTTACTGTATAAACTCATTTTTTCCCTCAGACGATATTCAGGAACCATGGACCCATGAAACAGATGAGTGTATTTCATTAATCCTTAAACTTCTCTACACTTAGCTCTCCCCTAGAAGTAATAGGTCATTCCTCTGATCAAACACATTAACATTGGAGGCATATCCAGAACTGCAAGATCAAAATCCACACTTGGGCAACAACTCACACCTAGGTAAATGCCCTCCCCATACCAAGAGACCATCCAGAATCATAACTGTCTAAACAAACAGGCTAAATAAAATGTATTCTTTTAGACCATAGTTTAACATTCTGTTATCTAGACATTTTTCAAGTAAAACATCTCTCTCTACAGTAATTAAATAACAATAATTTAAAACTCAGGTCTATATTGAGGAAGAGGGCAAATGTCAGTCTCCATAATAATTTTGCAGTAAGATATATGCATGTCATGATTTAGGCTGAATTAGCCTATGACAGCGACAGATGCTCTCCCTCCATTTTCTTGCTCCAGGAGAAAACATGGAAGAGATAAAGAGATTTACAAGTTTAGAATGAACGAAACTAATGAAATAGTAATATTAAAATTAAAAAGTAAATAATGGAATAGATGCAATATATACAAAACCTTACCAAGCTCCCAGGATGATGTCACCAGCAAGCACTGGGGAAGTCCCAGACTGGACTCAGGGATGGATGGGAACTGGATTCCAGCTCTGGAGTCAGGAACACACAGATCGGGATCAAAGGCAGATGAACAGAGTCCTCTTTGGATGTCAGCCACTGAAGAAGAAGGGCTGACCCTTTGATCCCTCAGTTTTTACACTGAATGTGTGGCAGATGGGATGGAATACCCTGTTGGTCAGGTTTGGGTCACCTGTCCTGTCTGCTCCTTCCCCCAGGTGGGACCCCTCTACGCTTTTCTGTTTCTGACCCTCCAATGGGGCAAATAATGAAATTAGCTGACCTTGGTTGTTATAGCAATAAGTATAAGCAAGAGCCTCCCTGCATACCATTCCTTGGCATGAAGTACAAACATCGGTCTTATCACTCTGAGAACAAACAGTTTTCTGCACAATATGCTGTTAGTTGCAGAGAGTTAAAAGGAGCTTAGCCAAGATGTAAAATTACTGAACTGAAAGTTGGTTCTATTTTGCTTCAAACCGGGACAATGCAAAATATATCATATATTTATTTTAGAGAGACTAAAAGAATAGTATATATATTTGTGTCACATATACTAAAAAATTTAAAGAGAAGACTGACATTATTTATTAAAAGATTCAAAGATAAGTAGAATTCTAAACTCATTCAAAGAAAGAATTTTAGAACTGGATGATTTTAAGGCTTTTCTCTTTTAAAGTTAGAAGCTCATGGGGTCCCATGCTAGTACTCATTAGCAAGGGAGTGTCTGAAACATTTTGTGTATATCACAATTCTCACAAAGCAAAAAAAGAGTAACACAAAAGGCAATATTCTCCAGAAAAGACATCTCTATAAATTTTATATATTTCTCCACCCTGGACTTGCATTTCTGTCATGCAGTTGACATTCTCTTGATATGAAAAGATGAAAAGTAAAAACAACATATCTTAAAAATAGAATTTTTTAGAGTTTCAAATAACATTTAATTTGAAGTTACACAAGACATTTCAATAAGAAGGTTCAAAAGCAGATATTTGTCACAAAATACCCCAGAGGACTGCTATATTTTTAGTACTTACAGAGGTATCTTCAGGGCAGGAGCCTTTCATTCTTGCTCTCTCAGTTTTCTGACCTCTTGACTGGGAGAGTAATTTTTAGCCATCAGGATGTTTTTAATGAGAAACATGAAAAACAGCATTACCGTGATAAAAATTAGTTTTTGGAAAAACAAGCAATGATACCATATTTAAAACTAATTCTAGATAAAGACTCTGTTCTTCTGACTCATTAGGCATCTATATTCACAAGTCCTAAAGAATGATATTTATCCTGACATACAATTTGAGTTGAAAATTGAAAAGATACACTTTTATTCAAGAGATAGAACAAGAAAGATTTAGTAACAAACAGAAAGAGAAAAAAATATAGAAGAAAAAAATATTTCAGCAGAATTTTCAATAGTATTTTTTTCCTAAAGTTTTCTGTAAAGAAGTTGTATCTAATTTTATCTCCAAATACCAGTAATGTTTACCACTGATTGATTCCTGATATTAATTATAGCTAAATCTCCCAGATTGCCTAAAAATATCAGTTGCATAACTTATGTCAGCTAATTTAATTACATCCTTAGAAACAGTGTTTTTGTATTAATTTCTATGGCATTTTTCTTCTCCATTTTTACCCTTCTCAATGTTTAGGTCCAGAAGGCGTAAGGACTCTCTTTAAAAAGTGTACATGTAATTTCTCAGCTATACTATATTGTATACTATATTATATACTATACTCACAGTACACACACAACTCTGCAACTTTTTCCCTTTATGGAGAGACTGGCCCCACTTGCAATGCCTCCTGCTACTTTTGCCTCCTGGTGGGCACTGTCAAATAGACTTTAAGACCCTTGGTCCCCAGTGACCGAAGCATGCAGTTCACTGACCTCACTAGATGAATTGTATAATTAATTGTCAACACAGTATTACTTTTCTAGGACCAAGATCACTTTTTTCCATGTGGTTAAACAGAAGAAAGTTTTGCTAGGGGTAAGTTAAAGATGAGCTAGCAATACAGGTAAGGATTATTAACTGGCAAGTTACTTGACCTTTTTAGTTATCCTGTCTCTCTTCAAGCTAACAGACACCCAATTCTGTGAGATATTTAGACATTAGGTAGAAGTTTGGGGGGCAATTGCACACCTAGGTTCCTGGCTTTCCATGAGGGTGAGACAACTTATCGTTTTTTAACTTGCCAAAAATACTTACCTTTTAGAATGGCATTAAAACATGTCCAGCATACTATTTCACACATTAAAGAGCAACAGCAAAATTATGCTGTTGAGCACAGCATGTCTGATGACAGGGGAGTTAGACTGACATTTTCTGAGAGTATTAAATACACCTATACGCATACATAGAATCATAGATACAAGTTATTAACATAAATAAGAAAAAAGGTTCTGTAACAGTTGATCTGACCTGTGTTCAAATTATCTGTTGGCTTGCCTCACCGCATAGCAAACAGCTCACTTTCACTCTTTAGCAAAGGAATTGCTTGATAGTAGAACAGTGATAGAATATTTGAAGAGAAGTAACCAAAAATTCTCTGGCTTTGCAAGCAGTTAAAATTTTGCTATTGTACAAAATTAAGACTAAAAAAATTATATAGCCTGGAAGAAAAGACCAAACCACTATGATCTTGATATATGCCATTTAAAATTCATCTGATTTCCCCCACTTTCCCTCATAAATCAAAACTGAATACACAGATAACAGGCATGAGGAGCAGGTGGTAGAATACCCTAAAAATCTCTTTTCTATACTTCAGCAGAGAACAAATTTAATGTTGAAAAGGATGGGTCATTTCTACTGCCAGTTTAGCCACATGGCTCCCAGGTACCAATTTTGTAAAGCATTGCCCGTTTTCTCTCTGGGTCATTTGTTTTCTCTGCAAATTTCCTTAAGACTTACAGAACTGATACACATGGATTTTTCGATCTGTGCTTTTGAGCATATAATGGTGATTGGACAGGTTATCCTTCTTTTAATCTGTAGAAGATGTGACAGAGAATGCAGAAATTTTATCCTCTGTAATATAAAACAACTTTCCGATCACAGCACCTGAAAGAGACATAGGCATTGATACACTCTAAATTGTCCATTTCCCACGTTCCTCTAGGCCAGCTGTAACTGCTAAAACCAACACTACCAGGCACAGGTATTGTCTTAGAAACAGCTTTACACAGTTGAAGATTTTCTGCAGAAAAGCTGATAGCTTGGATTCATTTGAGAAATAAGAGCTTTGTGATTGAACAGAAAACACTATTCCCTTAACGTTTTTACCAATTTCTATGCCAATTACATAAAATAATTTGCTTTTTCTAATTCTTGAATACCTGTTCTAAGTATCTAGGCACAGGTGTCCCAAATCTCTTAGCCCTATGTCCTTCATATCAAAAACTTAATGATATCAAGAGTAGCAAGTCATATGCTTCTGAGAGCCAACAGACAAGACTTGGCTGTCACCAAGTCACAAGTGTCACTGAGACCCCGGACTAAGCAGTGACACAAGAGCCCTCATGCTATGGTCACAGAAGTCCCTTGGAGACATCCCAAACTAGAAATCTTAGATGGGTTAAAACCATTAATTTTTCTACCTTTCTATCTATGCATATATATGTGTGTAAGCATGTATGTACAGAGAGAGAGGGGTGGCTGCTGCATGGGGAGAGAGAGCTGCTGAGCTCTTGCCAAGGCAGAGCTGTGTAATCCTGGCACCAAATACAGAGCCTGACAATTAAATTCTTCTTGGTCATAGGAAGGGAGAGAGCCATGCTCAATCCTCAGATGTGGGAAGGAAAAAACCCACCCCAAGCCCAAGGGAGAGCAAAGGAAAGCAGTGCAAGGCTGTGCAAGGCTGAGCAACTATTCTGTTTCCATGATCAGTCTGTTCAATCCCACAGCACTGGAAAATTAAATAATATTCAGTATGCTAAGTGCCCTGAATAGAAATTCGTATCAAGTTCATTCTATGATATCAGACATGGTATGTCACTGTGTAAGGAAATGTATTTGAGCTACATGAAGGCCAATGTCTTATGTTTTTTAATAAAGTTGAGGACAGATTACAAACCTTTGCTTTCAGCCCAAAGTTGCAGTGGATAAAAGCTATTTCCTTTGACATACTGAATAATTTGCTTTTTTTGAAGTTACAATAAGATAATGTAAAAAGCTTTGAATACCACATAATGTGAAGTAGTAAGGTGTTAAAGTATAGCATCTGAAAGAAAAAATACCAGTGAACATACAAGAAATTAGTCATTAAAACTAAACACAATTAAACCCAAAATGCCCATGTGGTACCAATCTCAAGTGAAGCATAGACTGGATGTTTGCTCCTTTAATTACAGCTTCTTAGAAAGTTTTAACAATTTTACCCAGCATTCCTGGTTCTTATCTGTGCTCTTGGGGGGAGGGGGTGTGGAAAGGAGAAAAAAAAAATGGATTTCCATCCTTATTTTTAACTCTGCAAAAGTATTAGCATTGCATACATCGCATCACAACACTCCCAGTCATAAGGACAACAATCACTGGTGACCCTTTAGGGGTAACTTTCTATATCTGTGGGTTAAAGCAAATCTTTACAGGGCTGCTAGCTCAAGATCAGAGATCTGACTCATTTATTTACAGCTTCTTTCTTCTGACAGTGCTCCTCAGTCATCAGGTCTCTCCGTCTCCCCCACACCCCGGCCCCTGAGGCCAGCTGGTTCAGGATGGGTGACGCGGCTCCCTCCTCATTTCACAGCAAGCAGAGTCAGCAGCAAGGAGGGATGCTGCATGGGCTCAATTGCACAGGATGGGCAGGATCCTGGAAGGAGCCCACTGTGGAGCACCCTCCATCTAAATAGTGGACATGTAAGACAAGTGAGGATACGCACCAGGAACTCGGCTATTGGCCCACTGAAGTAAGTGAAAATTTTTTAATTGACTGCAGGAAGCTCAGTATGTCAAATGAGTACTGGGTTAACAACAAGAAGGATGTAGGTTACAGGAATAATATAACATCGTTACTCACTAAAGTCTAGTGAACCCTTGAGGGTCCAACCCTTTTGAGATATTTGGTTTGAGTTATGTCCAGTGTATCTGAAAGACACAAAGCTTAGAGGCACAACTCTTTAGGTGACTGGTTTGGTTTGGGGTTTTGCTTTTTTAATATTGCATATGCTTTAATTTAATTTCTTAATTTCAGCCAGTGTTGATTGTATAAATTCTTAAGAAAGCTTTTGAATAGTGCAAAGAAAGATTTCCCCGAAACAGCTTTCAGAAAGTGGTCTTAAAATCTTTATCTGTCTCACTGGGCCTGGCATCCTCCCACCACTAAGTTTTCTAAACACAAATATGTGCGTTTTTATGCTGTCTCAGAAGAGGTATATCAGCCTTGAGGGCTGGTTCCTCATGGTGTTGAGGAGGCTGTACAGCAGAAGTAGGGGACTAAATCAAGCCAGTTGATCCCTGTACAGTGTCATGACTATAAAATCCTCCATGAGGAGCAATGTGGAAAGTGGTTGTATTTGTGCATTCATCATGCATGCTATGACAAATGACAGTTTTATGGTTAGATGCACTTCAATAGAAGGTTAAGGTTCATCTCCCTTCTCTGCCCCGTACTTCATATATCACCTCAGGTAAAACTAAGAGCCAAATAATACCTTAAACAACAGATTTACTTTCCCTTGCCTTGTATTTTCAATTCGGGTGTTGAAGCGGTTCTTCCCAACCTTGTCTCTTCAGATTAGGCACACATGCCTGGAGGTTTGCTTAGGGCTTGGGAGCCATGGGAAGCCTGAAGTCAGACAGAGACCCTGAAAATACATACAGCAAAATAAAAAACAACAGTACATATAGCAGGCATAAATGAGCTCAGTCTTAGCTGCAGTGAGAGGTGGTGTTATACCATCCCTTTCTGATGCTGTGCACACCCCCTGAGTCAGCTCTCGTTTGCTGAGAGCTCCTACAAGAAGCTGGGCCCTTATGCTTTTCCATCATTGTTATCAGGAGTCCTAAGATTTAATTAAGTCACTGACAGTTCCTATGGCATTAGGCAGATAACAGACAGGTTTTACTCTCTTGTTTAAATATGTGAGCTTCAAAATACTCAGATCTGGAAGGAGTAAAGTACACCTATTCTATGCATAAAACTAGGAACTTGCAATAGCCAAAACATTTATTAAGGTTAAATTAACTGAAGCAGAAAAATTTGTAAACCAAAATGCTTACATCATTCTTGGAATAAACTCAAAGGTCAGATTCTAACTTACATGAAAATCAGAAGGCAGTGAAACAATGGGCGATTTTGCCAGTTGGAAGCTTAGCACTTTAAGAACCTGTTTGTGTCTCCTCCCCATTACCTTTGCATGGTATGAACAAATCTATTTCTCACTTTTAGAGGTCCATCGGTTCCTTATTCAGCCATGTTTATAGATCTTGCGATTTTTGGCAAGGGTTCAACAGAATATGAATCTCTGGAGTCCAGACAAGACAGTAACAGATTTAACATACACTTTCATTTGCCATACACATACGCATACATATCAAGAAACAGCAAAATATAGGTAACCCCAAGTGTAAATATATACCAAAACCATAGAGGTTTTGGAAAGATGGAATGCTCTCTGAGAAAAAGACAAAAGAAAACTGGAAACTCAGTTTAGGGCCACGATGCAGAATTAGAGAGTGAAAGCAACTGTTTGGAAATTGGGGCAACAAGCAGGCAATTGCAGTTAAAGACAGAGAATGTGGAACCCCACTGTCAGATGGGGAAGTGGATTCCCATACAGCCATCTACCAGGGGTGACACAGGCTGAGAACAAATCTTTGGGAAAGTGCACTGAAGGGGTGCTCTCAGCAGGTCTTGCCACTGCTGGACCACCAGGAGAGCTGTCTGCATCAGCAGTCAGGCACTCCAGCCCAGCCAGCAAAGGTGTGGGCTCAGCCTTGGCGCTGAGCCATGGTGACATCTCCAAAATGAATCATCAGAGGACAGAGACAAAAGGTGACCTCAGTGAGTACATGTAGCCTACCCTGAGTGCCAGGGTTTTCCCGGCTGAACCGACAAACCACATTTAGATTTATTTTTGACTCATATCTGCTGCAAGGAAAACAACTATTTTATACCCCCCAGAAAAGGAAGAACTGTGTAGGTTAAATGCAAGAAGAATGGCCAGGAACAGTGACATTTCTTGGAGCTACTCATTTCTCTGTGGATAAAATAATTTTTGAATTTAAGTGTGTGTTTTTTTTCCAGCACAGTGAAAGATAAGACGGATGCTGGATAATGATTACACTGAGCCTAGGCTCAAATAACATGATTGTGGGTATGATGGAAGCTATATAATGCAGAGATATTGCACGTGATTTATAGGTTGTGAAAAGAGAAGGGGGTTTGTGGAGTTTTGTACGTTTAGCTCTGTGTACTAAAAGAAAGGATTTATTTAACAGGCCGGTTGTTACGCTTTAAATGGATAGCATTGTACCTTGAAAGTACTGTGCTATCCTTCTATGCTTAAATGTATTGAAACTATGCTTTATTCCTTGTAACTCCCATTCTAGACAGAACTTTTAGAGGCCTTGTGTGTTCATTCTGCATGCACAACTCTCAAGCAGATTTTGCTGCTTTACTGCTGTTAACCAAGTGCCACATTTCTCCCCTTTGGCATATTTAATAGGAATTAGAAGGAGATAAAAATCACATTCATAAGGAAACACAGCAGTGTCTTCAACCAACAATACTTACCACAAAAATAATAATAAAAGACATATAAGATAGAGGTATAATACAGACAAAAGAAAAATATACTCTTGCTAGAAAAGATTGTAAGAAACAATCTGGTCATTGATAATCTGTGTCATAAACTGCTTAGGGGAGGAGAGAATCCTGAGTCAGTATTTCCCATGGGTTTTTTCTGTGCTGCAGTCCCTTAGTAGTGTAATAAAAAAAATTCCTGGGTGGCTCACACCCCACCCCAACACAGACTTTTATTTCTCTTCCTGCCTAGCTTTTCCCCCCTTCCTCTTTTCTTTTTCCTAAGTTTGTTTTTATCCTCTCATGCTTCCTTTCCTCTTCCTCTATCTCCTCCCTTGTTCCATCTATTTTCTTGTTGGCAATTCTCTTGTTCCCTTCCCCATTATATTTATTTTGAAAGGTATTTTTCCTCCCCTCTCGTGTTTCTTCAGAGATGCTGGAAATGTAGACAGTCCTGATAAAACTCAGGGCTGAACTGCTTATTGCTAGAAACAGAATGAAAAAAAAAAGGTGAAGAGAGTAGGGACAGCTGCCTGAAATCTCAGCCTCTCACCCCTTCTATATCAACTGCTTCTGTGGGATTGTGTCATGGGGTGAGGAGGAGAAGAGAGTTCACTGTGAGAGGGGAGGGAAAGATTTGAGAAGCCCACACTGAGGTCCACACCTAGATCTGAGAGCTTTTCACAGACATAAATTGTGAACCACCCAGAAGTGGGGTCTTGATGGAGAGAAGCACTAGTTGCCCAGGCTGGGATTTTGGAGCATTTGGAACATTTTTCAGACATACCTCTCTTCAGGCTAATTATTTCACATTTTTCATCCAGAGATGAAGGTCACTTGATGCATTGAGCTATCACCCAGGGATTTGGAGTCTTGGAGTGACAATTGCTCTGCTATGAATATCAGCTGTGATTCTTCCCAATTATGCTAAGAAATGTTAAGCCCCAAGAGAGCCTTAAAGAAACAAAACTTGCCAAATTTGTAGGGAACTCTATCATTCAGAGGCCTTGACAGGCGCCAGTTGGATCCAGACTTACAGCTCCCATGATTCATCAGTCAGAACTCACCCAGAGAATGAGGCAAGCCCCTAGAAAACACTTACAAAGCTGAAATTGCCAATGAACCAACTTCTTTTTCAGCTCTTCAATATTTCTGAGGCTTTAAGAGTTATCCCACTTTAATAAAAATGTAAAGCTATTAATAGAAATCTCCATATGGAAATTCTTTTTACTGATTCAATCTGCTAATCCAGTAGCTTTACTAGAGTCTTGAGAAGAGCAGGTATAGCTTGATCAATCTAAGTCTTGTATTTTTTCAGAACAGAAATGATGCAAAGTGCAGAAAAACATTTGTCCATTGAGGCAAATAAAACAGCAGAAAAAAAAAAATAAATTCAGATTTCATTGGCCTTTGAGGTCTTTGGAGACACCATTCCTATGGCCACAGCCAAGCCAGGCTACTTCACGGTGCAAATGTAACTGGGTATTTTTGCAGGTAGTTGCTGGTGTCTAAAACCACCAGTGTCCCCGTGGTGGACCTCAGACCAGAACATGCTTGTGTCACTATCCACTGTCTGTTGACAGCTCTGTGGTGACATGCTCTTATACCGATGGATGAACAAAAATATTCAGTGCGTGATTTACTGCAGTGAAACGGTTAATTTTTGCACATTCGTCATGTAACAATTTGGCTGGAAATTAATAGGATTATTTTTGACTGGCTGAGGTTAATGGTATTACCTGTTTGGCTCTTATAAAATCTCCATAATTTAGTAATATTTATCTAAGTCACCATAAAAGTGTAGAAATTGATAGCAAAATTACAGACAGCTGGGTACAGGCTGAAATGAAACAAATTAAACCAAACCCATGCTCTTAGGAAAACACAAATGCCAAATTAAGTATGTTAGGTTAACAGTTTAAATGATCCAATTTAACTCAAATAAAGGTACTTTAGACCCAGGTCCTGCTTGATTTTATAGCGTATGAGTGTGCAGAAGAAAACATCTGCTGAGAAGCAGACAGCCTGGGCCCAACAGGGATGCCAAGAGAACAAGCAGCTTGGACCACTACATTTTTTCATACCCATGTCACATATTCCTAAGATTTTTGATGAAAACTTCACTAGAGTAATTTACTTAGGTACAACTGATTTTTTTTTCCTGGAGAATTACTAAAGGACAACATTTGTAATGGACAAGCATATAGACCTTTTTTTTTTTTTTTTTAAGGCTTTGTTGAACAAGGAAGCAACGCCAAGGCATTAGGTAACTCTGAAATGTTTTGGTTTCAGATGACTCCAGCAACGGCAAACATCGCCCCTACCACCAGACAAGATAAAATAAAATGTCCCCGCAAGCCAGTACCCAAGCAGCAATGGACCAGACTTGGCACTTTCTTTCCACAGGCCATTTGATACCTGAGATGCTCAAACTGTCAACGTGAGAGCAGGGCGGGGACACACTGGAAAAGGTAACTCAGCCTGGATAGCATTAAAATGGGGTAAAAGTGGCAGTCCATCTGCAATAGGAGAGATGGCATGAGGCACACCATCCTTTCTCTGGGTGGTGGCCATGGGCAGGGGAGCAGCTGCACTGCCAGGCTGTGTGTGCCCCCTGCTAGGTGCATCCAGTGCATCCTTCCTGTCCCAGAGAATTCACCCAGGGAGGAATAACTCATTTACACAGCAAGCAATTCAACCTGATATCTTAGTTCTGTGTGTAAACCACTGTAAGAAATAGCATCCACAACTGGAGACTCCCTGAGACAAGGATCAAGTCTGTCTCTCTATTTTACATTGCCTGTTTGGCCATGGAGAAAATAACGTAACTAGAGAAAATCAATATAGTTTTAAAGAAAATCTTATTAATAAGAAGATAGTGTTTGATTTTTCTTGGCTATGACTATCATCTTGACAAGTTAAAAGTTTCAGGAAGCTGCATGGAGATAAACTGAGACTGAAGAGTAGATTCTTCCACCTTTAGCATCCGGTAAAGTTTCCCAGATGCTGGAGAGCTGCCTCGGCCATCACCTTCATTGATGATGCTAGGAGAGCCCTAATTCAGGCCGTGACCACCTGCAAAAAGGCAGAGCTCAGCCTGTCTGGCACGAGTAGACTGTGACTGTCTCCTGAACTGCAGAGCTACGCTGCTAACTGGTTTATGGAAGGGCAGAGCAGAGGGATTTGGCATACATTGGGACCACAAGGAGTAACACCCCCATGGTTTACTGTTTTATGACAGCCCATCCGTCACATCCCATAAATCTGTTATTGCCTAGAGGTGCCAATGTAACTAAGGGAGTAAAAAAAGGATACCATATTATCTTAGCCTCTGCATTACTGCTGGAGGTAGTATGGAGGCTCTTTCCTCACAGTGAGAAGAGAGTTCTACCTAATCAAGGTATTTTCTGAAAAGTTTCTAAAAATCAAGAGTTCTGCTTACAAGAACAACCAGATTCACATACTGTTCCCATGACCAATCCTTACAGACTCCCAAATAAGCAGATTTATAGCAAGGACTAGAGAACAATTTACATATCCAAAATTCTTTTCAAAACTTTTTTCATGTACTTCTGTATCAGCGATCAGGGACCCATTTTCACTCCCCTTCTCTCATATAAACTGGATTCTGCACCTCACAGTCCCTGCTATTGTTGCTTGAGAGACTTTGCACGCTGCTCAACTGCATACCTAGAGCAAGTTTAGGAATAAGAGCCACTGTTTTTCTGAACAGCAGTCAGCAAGGCTTTCCTCCTCTGAGGGGGAATTTGTGATGGCAGACCCACACCGTAGGACATCTGGAGATATCTCTATTGAAATCAAAGTATGGCTTAATTACAATTGTGTTGTAATATTGTAACATAAAAAAAAGTAACAGATAAAGCATTATAACAAGCGAAAGAAGAATAGGTGGAAACTTAATAAAAATACAAAAATATTTATGTGACTCATCATCAAAAAACTGTAAGAATACTGTGCCTGCAGAATGGTAGCAAAATTAAGAAAAACATAACATTTGCATTTGTTTATCAAACAGTTTAGAATTATCCAGTTATTGGGATTTTTTCCCTTTTCATAAAGAGCACATTAAAAGGGAAGCTTATTGTCATTGCGCTGTTGCAACATTCGCACTAATACATTCACTGTCCAGCTTTTGAAAAAGCTGCTGCTTTGAAGGAAGCTACAGTAAATTGTTTAGGGAATTCACCATTCAGTGGTTCCCTCAAGTGCTGCATCCATCTTCCACTGATTAATAATGAAGCATTAATGAAAATGTTTCTGTGCTCCTACCAATTAAATGCAGTGCAGAAAAAAATACAGCCTTTGGAAATTGTTATTTGTCTCACTTGCCAGACAAGCAGTCGAGAGAGTAATTCTTTACTGGGAATATTGGTAAAACAAGACCTGCATTTAGGGGATTCAGACTGGTAAAGATGGATTTTTAAGCTGACATTTAAGAATCACTGACTCTCAAATACCACATTAGCAATCAAGAAATCAACAGTGTTTAGAAGAAATATAATTAGCTCAGCATGCTCTGCTTGAAACCACTACTGTAGCTATCAGTTGCACTAAACTCCAGAAGAGGAGAAATGGAGAATTTTTTTTCTGTTGAAATACATTCTATTTTACTTTATTAAAGGCATGAGAGCTTGAGACATTAATATTTCTGAGAACCTGCTGGAGCTAGTTTAGATCAGGGTGGATTTTTCTCCATTAACTGAGCAAATTCTGGGAAAGCAATCTGTCTTTCTTCTGCTTGGTCTGTTCTAAACGCATTGCCATGACATTGTACAAGACAACCGGGCAGGATGTGTGGTAGGTTATTAATATGTTTTCATTTCATTTATGTACAGAAGTTACTGAGATTGTGTTTTAAATGTAATTGCATTTTACATTATCTGAAGAGACCTTCTTATTGTAGAATTAAGCGCACAGGATGTCAAACAAACAGACCACGAAAGACAGTAACTCTGGACACAGATGGTAAAGCGTGTAGAGAGAGAGGAGTAATTGGATGCAAAGCAGTAAATATTTACTCAAATCCAGTCAACATTGGTAGTGCTTTAATTTGACAGCTGCTTTAAAACTTACTTGAGTATATGGTGGTCTCAGATAACTGCAGAGCTGAAAGCTGCCACCCTTCCTGGATTTCTTAGCAAAGAAGATACGGATTAAATCCTAAATGTGTCTGGGAATTGAACTGTACTGTATACTCAAAGCTGATTGCTCCAGTATATAATGTAGAACAACAATTAACTTCTGCTGTACCTCTTCTCCAAGTGAAAAGAGGCCTTGAATTCTTCACTGTCTATCACTTTAGCACTTTTCACAAGTATCTTTAGTGCATTTGAATTTTGTAGAGGGATCTGGAGCATGAAATCACACTTCCTTAATTTGCTCAGTGCCAACACCATGCTTTTCTCAGTATGGGGTAAAAGGAAGTGACACCCTTCATGCTCTTGGACCTCACCGTCACTAAAGACTCTGTCCCTGCAAAATCAAAAGTTGCAGTTACCCAGGGGAAGCAAGTCACCAGTTGGCTGCTGATAAAGCCCCCACTTTGGCCAACAGGTGCTTAACCCCACTGATAGCGTTGTGAAGTCTGTTGATAACAAATTCATATGGTCACAGACTGACAAAGAGTTTTCTATAATAGGAAAGAAAATATTGGAAAAGCCCTGGGTTGGAGAAGAGTGACAGAAAAGGGAAATGTGCATTTGAGGAGGAGAAGGGCAGGGACAGAAGTTACAGGGTCATGATGCTCTTAGACTGCAAGCCAGTGTTCCTAGGTGCTGTGGTCAGATAAATAGCAATGCATTAATTTTAAAACGCTGCTCTGAAATGTCACCTTCATCTCCATTGATCTCTATTACCAAACAGGTCCTTCACTGTCACTTGTGACAAAAGGCATTAGTCAATGAAAAGCTCTAAATAAACTTGAGGAAGACAAGCAAGCTTTTCTCTCTTAGCCACGTACAATAATATTATAAAAAAGCCTGAGAAAGTAGGGCACTGTAAAAAAGCATCTAGTACCAAAACTAAAAATTGAAATACTCTATTCTAAACCTGTCAGGCTTATAAAAAATATTTGGGGGGGCGGGAGGGGAGTGTCCACTCCAGAAAGGATGTTTTTGTCCAGATAAGGAAAATGCCTAGTGAAACAGTTTTCATAGATATACTTTTAACCCCACACTACACCAGAGTAACTGGTACCCACACATCTACTACCAAGATGTGCCAAGACTGAAGTTACATTTGAACCACTGAACCATCTTCAGTGAAACATTGAGAAAGAATTGGTAGCTGGAAGACAGCAACCCTACAGGCTATTCCAGCAGCTTTTTCAGACCACATGGCTTCTATCACCAGTTATGGAAACATTGAAGCTCCACACGCCCTGGCATCTCTCCTGCTGCATGACAAGATATTCACCTAGTACGTAACCAGAATGATGTGTTCCTCTGTATACTTATGGTGACACCCTGGATGACATTTCAGGATAGGCAGCTCTCTGGCATATGCCTCAAATTGTATCTGCTCTCCCATTTCAAACCCAGGCATGCATCCATTGTTTGTACATAAGACAAAACTTGTATTTTGGTTGAGATCAGGTTAAAGGCTGGCTCACAAATCACACCCTGAAGCTCCTAGCTTGGGAAATGTGTCATTAGTGTTTAAGCGTAACAGCAGATGGGGAGGAGAGGGTATTGTTTAAATTTACCCCATGGATGTTTGCAAGGATAATGCTCCATTTTCCTGTCCCAATATTTGTTCTCTAAGCAATGGGCTTTGTCTTCATGCTCGAGATACACAGTGTTGCTACATATACTTGGTGTTCTATCCCCAAAACATGTTAGTAAAAACAAGATGAGTCAGTCGTGGTGTACAAGCACTTTCCACCTTCTGCCTGCAGCCATCCCCTCCCAGGCTGCATTGCTCCTGCCACGCTAGCTGTGGAGGATTACCTGCCTGCCATTGTGCAGACCATGCCACTATTTTGGAGGCACATAAAGTGAAAACTTGGTTTTAACAGAACAGTTGCCTATTAAAGAGTAAACTGGGGTGGAGGAAGCCGGGAGGAGGCGGTTAGTAATGATTTGGAAAGCTGGTTGCAGGAATTCCTATGATCAGTTTGGACAGGCACAGCCACATAGGAAAAAAAAAAAAACCAAACCAGTTTTGGAGACATTCTTGTCATCGCTTCATGTCTGTGTGATGAGCTGCTAGCAGTGGCACTGCTGTAACTACTAACATAGCCATGAACTGCCACCGCATCCGTTTGTCAGAAGCGGGGTATTTCAGAAGCTGTCAGCAAAGAGGAGTCTCCAGGGAAATGTTGTTTCTCTGTTCTTCCCTTAAATCTTAAACTGAAGGCAGACAAAGGAGGCTGTAAATCCCCCTGATGGTTGCCCAGTCAGAGGGGCATCACCACAACAGTGAAGGCTGAAGCACAGTTTGAAGCAATCCTTTCTATAACACAGCCCCAAGACTGCTTTTCTCTGCTGACACATCCTTCATAACAGAAAAAAAGAAACGGAGGCAAGAAGAAGACATTATGAAGGAGAATGTACACGTACTGGCTTCTCATCACCCAGTACAATGCAAAGGGAAAGCTCTGGGCTCCCTGTGGGCCACCCTAAGCCCCTGCCCTAAAGCTCTTCATAGTTATTTCCTGTGCTCTTGTACTCTCCAGCGCAAATGTTGAACTACAGCTTCTAGTCCTTGTTTTCCATAAATATTGCAGTAGAGAATTAGCTGAATTTAATTACAGTTATCATGAAATAGCAAGCATTAATCAGATGCCAGTAGCAGCTGTATTTTGCTCTTTTGAAAGCAAGAAACTATTTAAAAACTATTTCATTAAAAGCAGAAAACTATTTTAAAAACAAAGCAAAAAGCATTCTATTTATAGAGTGGCATTATCCCAGCGCACACAAACACTCTCAAAATAATAATAAAAAGGCCCTCTTAATAGGATGCTGTCATAGGGAACAAAATCTAGAGAAACATTTAGCTAGACTGTGGGCTGGATCTAAAAGAGACCGAGAGAAAACAACATAAAATATATCAGTTTTCTCATCTCTCTACTTAGGCTGCTGACACATACTTTCTGTAGAGATGCCCATCTAATTACAGAATCAAAAAGTTCTTTAAATGTGCATAAATTGCTCTAATTCACACATCAGTTCCTCCTTTGCACTGCAAGAAACATGTCAGTGCAATAAGGATCAAGCCCTTTATACATAAAAAGCTGTTTGCTTTTGAAATCCTCTACTTATTAGTTTTCTGTTTTCCCTCCTCCTCGTGCAACATGGGATCCATCAGGGATCAGATGTAAAAGTGCATAAATGCTGTGGGAGGTTCCCACCCACAGACCCCTGAGGACAGTGGCCAGGACAACGTGTCTCAAGGATGTTTTAGGGGAATGGCTGCAGACTATCGGATTCAGCACAGTGTGCTGCCTGTCTCCTGCCAGAGCTTCAGGGTTCTGCACCAGTTGGATTCTCCTGTAAGGTTTTTGTATGCATAAAACTTCAAATGTATATAACCGTCAAAGGAGTTCTGATTTAGGCACTCAAAATTAAGACAACACAAACTACACAGCATGTGGAAGATCAGATATTCATTGTTATTCACATGAATTACGATTTAGATCCTGTTTTACCTTTCTAGAAGCTGACAAACTCATCTTTTACAAGCACCCCTCCTAAGCTTAAGATGCATTTTTATGGTACAGCTATTGCTACTTATGATTAGACTATGCATCAGACAGTGCAGCAATTTCGTAAGGTTGTGCAACATCAGTTACATGCAATCAACTAGATAACTACATCACAGGCAGTGAGGAACAAGTTTACTGTACAGCTATCCATAATCATAGCTGGGAATAGAAAGTGTACCTCACTTAGTTCAGACACCATCATAGAATCATAGAACCATCCAGGTTGGAAAAGACCCTCGGGATCATCGAGTCCAACCATCTACCCTACTGTACAAAGTTCTCCCTAAGCACATAAGCCCCCAAGACTTCTCATCCTACATACACATGAGACAGTTTCATAGGTCCCCTTGTTGATAGGCTGATGGGTCAGACCCTGGGACTAGCCAGAAGCATTATAGCAACTAATTTATTTTCCTCAAAGCTGAAGTATACTATAAAATATGTCAAGGCAGGGCTGCAGTGCTTTACAGACATGCAATTTGGGGCATGAGGCCAAGGTAAGATATGGCTTTGCATAACTCTTAAGTTGTAAAACAGTTTACACAGATTGCTTTTTTAACACTGGTACCTTTAACTCTCATTCTGCCTTTGCAACCACTTCTGCTTTCTAGGGCTTCTCAGGAGAAGCACCCAAGTTGTAACATATTTCATAAGTGCAGAGATATTAAAAAGTGAAGCATCAAGTCTCTTCCTATCCCCGATGAAGAAACTTTCTGTGACTCTTCACTACAGCGACACAGCAAAACTTACCATCTATGTCAGGCAAATAACTCAAAGCGATGTAAGGTAAGCAATATAAACGACCTTCTCCTGCACCCCCCACCCCACCTCAAAAGTTAAAAGTGAAAAACACCCATTAGGGTATCATCTAATATATTTATTCCTCCAGGCGACATACTTGCATTAATAGTTTTCAGTTTCTAGCTCCTGACACACTGCAGTGAGCACTTTGCACTGGTCACTTCTTCCCTTTTTTGACAAATGAACCCACCTCTTAAAGGTAAGTCTGAGACACAGTCCTGTCCTCCCAAAAACCAATTATTAGTTTCCATACATGCTTCCTAAAGAATCCTAAACATCACAAACACTTGCCCAGGACACGTGCATTTGGCACATAAAAGAAAACACATACAGGAAAATATACACAAATTTACAGACAACACATCCCTTGGCACCACAGGGAACCTGCCTGCAACAAGTCTCTTTTACATAGGGAAAGGAACAGGACCGTTAAATATCTCTGACTTTGAAGGAAAGGGTATATATATTTACACGCTGACTGCCTCCTCCACACCGCTTCCCCTTTCTCTTTGCTGCAAACAGCCCCAAGGCTGCCTTCATCCCCGTCACAGCAGAGTCTTGATCCAGAGCCCAGGTCCAAAGTCTTCAGAGCCTGAAAAGTTTAGGCAAGTGTGCTGGTGAGGGGGAGATGCTAAACAAAAACTACCCAAAAATATACCTGCCTTCTGATAAAAGTCCCACTGCCTCCTGTTTTTCTTGGATGGTTCCCCATGCAAATTCTCACAAGTAAAGTCTTATTTAGCAATAAGATAAATCACAATTGTCACTGCAGAAAAACAAAACAGCTGATGACCTTTAAAGTAACCCCTCAGAATTCTAAAAATGGTGCCTAGGTCTTTGAGACTTTAATTTTAAAATGCCCTGTTTTGTAAACAGAGAGATAGAATAGGTCCATGAATGAATGAGTGCTGACAGCCTTAAAAAAAAAAAAAGTAAAAATTAAACTTTGGGTTTGGAGCCTGCTGCGCATCGGAAGCATTAACCTACTTTGAGTAAAGTTTGCTAACTGAGCAGCAGAGAAAGCAAGCAGGGCGTGCTAAAGGGACTTGCGTGTAACTCCTTTCTCGTGCCTTCAGAGCTGCAGGGACTAAACACATGGAGAAAAACCCAACTGAAAATCTGGCTGCCATCCAGAAGTTTAAAGGCTTTGAAAGAGCCCTGTGGTGAAAATGAAGCTACTTAACATTTTGATTTTTCCCATCTGCTTGGAAAAAAAGGGAAAGACTGGATTTAATCATAATTAGTGGTCAAAAATTGAGTAAGTTTTTTGTTGTTGTTGTTTGAATTTTGGCATTGGTGACTGTAAAAACCTGCCTCAGGTTGTTTGCTGGGTTTCAGATACCAGTTTGTCTCTATGATGAGATACCAAAAATTGTTACTTAATGAAACGTGTAATCCCTGCTAAGAACAACACTGCCGACGTTACCATCTCATTCTGAGGATTATTGACATTTCTTGTGTAGAAGAAGGGATAAATAAGTATGGACCCTGAAACACGCTGAACATTTTTATCACGACAAAAGAGAAGCAATGCACTGTAAAGTGGAAAACAGCTTTTAAGACATCATTTTCCTGGCAAAATTGCTTTCCTTTATGGATTATTTTTTAAAACTTTGCAATAAACGCTTCAAAAAAGGACTTTCCAACTGAGTATAAAGAAAACTTATATCCCTCTTTAACACAACTCTGTTGACTTTTACTTGTATTTGCCTCTTTATGCTAATTATCATATCCCCTCTATTATAGGAAGAGATCCTTGCAGGGGATGCAATTAAAGATGTAACAGATACTTCCACCCAGGTTTCCTTTTTTCCTCCCGGAGTTTCTAAGTTTCTGGCATTTGATTTTTAGGAAAGCTTTTAAGTCTGAATGTGTGGCATCATATTTTGCAGAGCAGGAGGTTCTATCATATCCCAAATAGCAGCTGATGAATTTCAAAGGCTTCTTTTCAGATAAACATCTGAAACTCCGGATAGTTATCAAGGTCACTCAGCCTCCTTTTCTCTGGAAAGCAGAGGGCTGCGTGTATGGATACAGATCATATCACAAGCTGTCCAGTAGTTGAATCTCAGGCTGCTGCTTTTAGACAGGTCAAAATTTGTGTAAGGAGAGACATGCTCTTTTGATATTTCCATTTCAGCAAATTGAGATGTTCGCAGAATCAGAGAACACAGAATGCCTCTTGGCTTTCCCCAAACAACTTTGAAGCCCCTGAAAGGCTTGTTTTGGGTTTGGAGCAATAGTCAGACATAAATGATGATTACTTTTTATTTAACCCACTCAACTGAAAGCAAACCTAAGCATACTGCACTAAAGCTTTGTCTCTGCTCAAAGCCTACTAGAAGATGGCATTTCTATTTAGAGCATATACAATTTAAAGAAGTGTAGTGATGAAAAGAAACAAAACAAACTCCAAACTGCAGTGGTCTTCATAAAAAACTCTGTCCTCAGCATTTCAGACTAAGCCTAAAGAAGGAATACATTAAGGGGTGAGAAGGAATGCTAGACTAGAAATGATGCAAAGACTTTGAAAATTATTCTGAAGTCTAGGGAAAAAAAAAAATCAGTGATACAAGCTAAACCACTGCCGTGAAGTCTAGGGAAAGACTGGACTTCCCTGAAGTCTAGGGGAAAAAAAAAAATCAGTGATACAAGCTAAACCATAGCAGCTGAAATGAATGAAATGGGACCTGTCTGAATCCATGCACAAAGCACCATAGCAGTGCAGACACTGACATCTGCATCCCATTCCCAAAACCCCCAACTTGCCTATGCATGAGCACGTGTCCTTATTTGGTGCTTTCACACAAAGTCCTTGGTAGGTTTTTACCACCTACATGAGGGGCTTTTTCTGTTTCTTTCTTATTTTATTTTTTTTATTCCTCACCTCTCACCCTCCCAACATCCTCCCCCCCATCGCTGGCCTTTAAATCTCAAATATTTTGGAGCTTCTTTGGGAACTGAACAAAATGCACATGGGTACAGGCTGCCTCTCCTTTGCAGTATACAGTGCACAACACATGAGAACTCCAGCTGGGCTAATCTGAGCAGAATCTACCAGATTTTTTAGTACTCCTTAACAAGAACAGTACTGACAGGATCACTGAGAGGTAAATGACCTAAGCACAACAGATACAGAATATAGTTTATGCTTTGTTTTGTTTGTGTCCCTCAAATTATCATCTGTCCCTCAGTTAGTGCTATCTCCTCCAGAACTTGTGCCAATGTCATTTTTTGTACACAGCCTGCCATGAGCCTCAACAGCATCCCGGGTTTCTTCTAAGTGAATAATTGGCTCTTATTTTCCTGTTTATAAAGTGACTGAGATATCAGAAGCGTTTTCAGATCATATGCTGGAAAGAGGCTTTTTTTGGAGAGCGGTTTGCATATTGCTGTGCACAGAACTCAGTAAAAGATTCCCCTACTCACGCGCTGCAATGACTAGATGTTTGACAGTGAGAGAGGAATGTTCCTTTTCTTAGAGAGAAAAAAAATCTGACTGAATGTTGAATGAGCAATATTGTGATGAATTTGGCAAAAAGCCATACAACCAGTGTAGAAAAACAATACTGAATAGTGGGGTTTGTGAAATTATTTGTCGAACAATATGGGGAATTATAGTCAAAGAAGAGAGTCAGACTTTCCCTGGGTACCAAGTTAAATTCCACTTCAAGTTTCCATCTTTAATTGGTACCTCAGGGGTAAATGTTACCCTGACTCTTGGAAGAGCACTGCAGGCACCAAAAGCAGATCAGAACAGAAATTTCAAACACCTGAGGGTTTCTTTTTCCTTTCTTCAAAATTGACCTCTCTTTCAAATCTGAAGATCTTTCTAGGGGGAAAAAAAAAATCAATTTGTGGGGAATTCTTTTTAAATAATGATGAAGAAAAAAAAATTAAAATGAGGGGAGGAGATGGGGAAGTTTTTGAAATGTTTAAGGGAAAACTCCGTTTCAAACATGACTGAATAGGAAGAGAACAACAGGGAGGCAGGAAGAGATAAGGACAAAAGCTCTGGTTCTGTTCGGGTTTTGTGCTAGGATGTAATTACTCTGCTGTACGTGGGAAGAACAATGGGACACGGAGAAACTACACAGATAAATCCTGCAACTTACTTCTACGCATAGAGAGGATGCTGCAGCGAGACTCACTTGGCAGCAAATAACGCCAGGCTCGGCTGCTGGGGGAGGCATTGGCACAGCCAGGGTGGGATGGCGTGTGGAGGTGAGGGATGGAAGGCACACACAGAGCAGGCACTGGCCACAGAGCAGGGAGAGGACATGTCACCAAAGCAGCAGTGGGAGGGAATTGGACTCCCCAGTACTTAACCTCTGTGCAGCAGATGAGGCTTTTTTTCCCTAAACGTAATTATTGTTAAACTCTCCGGGTCTGCTTGAAGAGTTGGGAGGGCTCTATTCAGACAAATGTGTGTAGAAACAGCTCCACTGTCAAACACCTATTAATGAGCTATCCTTAAAAAAAAATTTTTTAAAAATTAAAAAATCATCATCAGAAGTTAACTTCAAAAAATGTTTCTGCCAGCAACAGCAAAACAACCCCCTCTCCAGATAGCTCAATATTTTAGAAAAATATTTTCCTCTAGTCCAGTGTGAATTACATAGCTTCAGGATAAATTGAGATTAGAACCACAAAAGTGTATAACCACCCAAATCCCTTAGTTTACAGAGACCAGAAGACAGGAATAAAGGGGAGTGATCAGGCCTCTGAGTTCTTCTCTGGTATTCCCCAAAGTGGGTTCAGCTTTCATACAAGTTTATCACCCTAGGGACAAACCAGAAGCCGTCCCCAGCTGGAATTTCTCTAAAAGGTGCTCAGTGCTTGCAATCAAGATCAGGTGGAGGACACAGCTACACTCCTCAGAGTTCAGGGGCCAAAGATGGGGGTGGGTTCTGAGACCCATCTTTCCCCTGAGAGTTTCCATGTGATCTCTAACTAATGCTTTTAAAAGAGCACCACTTCTAGCCTTGCCGAGAAAGAACTCAAATTCAAATCACACAAAGTTGGGTTCACCAAGAGCATACAGATCTGTTGTTTTTTTCCTCCTTGGCTTGAAAATTAGTCTGACTCTGCTCAGCCTCCTGAAAATATCTTGCTCATACCAAGCTACGTGCACAGGCTTCATGCAAGACCAGCATTGGAGCCAACAGTTTTTGTCTTAGTGCTCTACCAGGGTTTGCAAATCACTTCAAGATGATATTTTCCTGGCTGGCTTCCAGGGCCCAGAGCAGGAGCAACAAGTAAGAAGTTGCTGCTGTGCTTGCCAAGGATGCACTGTGCAGGGGACAGTGATCATCACTCTTGGGTTGCTTCTACCCACGTGTCATGGGTTTTTATGTGCCTGTCTGTCCTTCCTGCAGAGCTATGAGGTGAAGGTCGGAAAAAAAAAGGGCTTGTATGGAGATGCAAGACATTAGTTTCCTTCCCCACACCCTTCCTCACAGCTTGGGGAAAGAGCAAGCTGTAGTGCTGTCTCGCTCCCTCTCGTTTCACACACCAAAAGTGATTTGGGGAAGCCAGAGGACAACTGTTAATGAGGGAATCAAGGGAGTTACTTTTATTCTTTATGATCTTTATTTAATGATTTAACTTCAGAGCAATGGAAGATGGGGTCATTTGGGAAGGTAAATCATGGCTCAGGAAGGCATAGAAAAGGAAGCAAATATGCTGTAGGTATCAAAAACCCCAGAATTAATTGGACCAGTAAAGAGATGGTACAAGCCAGTTTAGGCTCATTGAAATGAAATGGGGAATAAAAAAAACCCCAAACTTTCATCATCAAAGTTTTCTTTAATTCAACACATTCTCACTCTTTGAATCTTGGGGGGAAAAAAAATCCAACTTTTTTTATTGACAGAAAACAGTTCAATTAGGTAAAAAAATTACTGTCTCAAGCAGTATTAAGCAGTTTGCAAGTGATACAAGTTCTGTCTCAGCCATTGCTTTAAAATACCTTTCTAAACTGAAAAAGATTATTTGGTTTCTCTCCAGTCAAACCTTTACTGCTAGGTTTCATCTAGAAATATATTTTGTAGGCTTTCCAGTTAAATGAAAACCTATATTGAAGAGATTTTGGAGGTGAGAAGGATGGGTTATTGCAAAAATTTCTAGGGTAAAGACTATGACAGGCATTGCAGCTCTCCCATTTGCTTTATCCATTGCGATCAGGATCAGAGCCAACACTCAAAAAATGCCACCATGGAAGCTTTTAAATACATCAGAAGAGATAGAAGTGTTCTCCTTTCCTAAACATCACACTGGGTTCTTTTGCACCACTTAACATTATTTAAGAAGAAAACAGAAAACAGAAGCATAATTTTTTTAGACGTCTATATGTACACGCTAAGCTTTTTCAAGTTGTTTTGATTTCTAATAAAGTGGATAGAGTTCATTTTCAACTATTACTGTTCTAATAACATTCTAATATTATAAAAACTCCTATTTTTCTAAAAGGCTCAACTGCGTTTTAACAGCAGGAACGAACAGAAATGATCTTCAGAAGTTGAAAGTTATGTGTCAAGTTTCAGTCTGAATAAACCACCATTACTTAAGGAAGGAATTCAAAGCGTAACCTAGTTCTTCCAGGAGAATTGGATCAGACTGTAAGTTCAGTAACATAGCAGCTACCTGGGTATAGAAACTGTAGCTTCACAGGCACACTCCTCTGTGAGCTGTCTGTGATAACAGCTCTTTCCTCCTTTGTACACCAGACCAATCCAGCCAGGCACACACAGTTAAGAAAAAAATATATGCATGACCTTCGTAACTACAGAGCCTGCCCTCTAAAACCAGTGGGATTAGGTCTGTACATAGAGATCATTACCAAGACTCCGCTTAACCCATACAGCCACATTCCCTCCCAGATCCAGAGAAATCTTTTCCAAAGAAATGCACCCATAACAGGGCACATTCCTTGGGTTATTCAGCCAAGTGAAACGCAAAAGATGCAGCAATCTGCTCCTGCAAATATGGTTATATCCAAAGCTGCTCTGGTGAACCTCAACTCTTTCACTTGTTTCTCCTCTCACATCACTGAGAAGTACGGCTGAGCATGCTTAACCTCATGCACAGAACACGCAGAAGATTAAAACAAAAGTTGGGGAGGTGGAAATCTGAAACCTGGTTTTATTGCTTTTGGAGTTCACATCAGGCTCACAACAGCTTGTGATTTCTGGGTTCCTTTTCCCAAAGGAGACAACATTCATAACCCAAAATATACACCTGTGGTCATGAGATGGGTAGAATTAACATTTATTTTACATACCCTAACGCTACTAGAGAATGGTTAGCTGTTCAGTGGCACAGCAACTTTACACAAATGCTTTAACGTGTGGTATACATCAAAACCACCTACATACTAAAAAAGACTCCTTGTTTTTAATGGACCAGCGTGCAAGCAGACAGAAGAGATGAGCCCCAATAAAAGGCCATCATCTCCAGGATGGAGAAGAGAGCATGAAAAAGTCTGTCATCCTATAAATAAGTCTATAAAAATGAGTAACAAAAATGCTGACAAGTGAAATGAACCTGGCAAATTCATAACCTGAAACTGTTTGAAAGCTGATGTGGTTGACATAGCGCAGGTTTTTTTACTACAAATCTGACAGAGTTTTAGAAAAGGGGGTGGTTTTTATTAGTAATTTTTTGCCCCAAAATATTCTCTCAACAGTAGGAAGGCAGAAAATCATCAGCTAAGCTGTCAGGCTCCCTTGCAATACATTTATTGATCACTCTGCTAAACACACATTTTGTTTTGATTTTGCCCATGCTGGGTTTTATGGCACTATTCACTTCTCTGTACAAGTTTCTGAAATGGTTACAGGGACACATGGGCCAGATCGACAGTCGCCAGGCACTGAATGAATATTTCTGTTACAGGGACACATGGGCCAGATCGACAGTCACCAGGCACTGAATGAATATTTCTATTTTCAGTGGCAGCGGCCCAGCCCCTCAGAGATGAAGGGGTTTGCACATCTAACACAGTTCACCTTGAACTCCTCTGGCAAAGCTCCCACTACATTTCCCAGCCTCATCCAGCTCATCTCTACACCACCACCACCATCACAGCTGGACTTGTCTCTTTGCATACCATCTTTTTTTTTGCATTTTAGCAACAAATCACATCCTGCTCTAGGTATGATTATTTGTGTATGAATAGAATGGGAACATTTGATTTTGCCATTAATCACCATGTTACATGTTGATTTAGGGAAATAAACAATGTACTTACTGCTCTGTAACAAGTATCACTGAATCATATGTTACTGATATTAAATGTTTAATTTACCCTTTTCAAAGGATGCTTGTTTCAAGCCTTTGTACACCAATGACTGCTTGTGCCTGAGGATATGAAGGGGACAAATTATGGCAGAATGAGTGCTAGAAATCCACTGGAATGATAATGAATGCTAAATTATTACGTGGTTGTGAGGAATTAGTTGAACTCTTCAACTACTACGAGGCATGGGAGATTTTATTTCTGCACCATGGAAGCAGAGCACAATTACATTCACCTAAGCACTACAACTATTAAGATTTCCCATACAGAATTTCCCTCTCATTCCTTTTCAGGATGTTAACGAACGTGCAATCCCCTCTGAATATATCTTCTTAGCTAAAATAGTTTTCACAGTAGTGACCAAACTGAGCTACAAGTTAACGTATAACCTACTACTTGAGCAATCCAGACTTTTTTTTCTAAATCTAAAACTAGTTTTACTTTATAAATTACATGAAAAAAAACATTTCTACAATTTAATATATCATGGAAGTAGATTTAGTATCAGAATTACTGCTCGTGAAAGTTATATCAGTAGTTCTTAGGATCTGAACCCAGGACAGCATGGGAGTTTCACGAGGCAGAGTACACTCAGCTTTGCCAAGGTCTGCCTGGCTGTGGTTTTTGCATCTTCCCAGCAGTCACACAAAATCATAGTATAGCCTGAGTTGGAAGGGACCTTTAAAGGCCATCCATTCCAACTCCCCCTGCAATGAGCAGGGACATCTTCAACTAGATCAGGTGGCTCAGAGCCCCATCCAGCCTGACCTTGAATGTTTCTAGGGATGGGGCATCTACCATCTCTCTGGGCAACATGTTTGAGTGTTTCACCACACTCATTGTAAAAGATATCTTTGTTATACCTAGCCTAAATCTACCCTCTTTTAGTTTAAAACCATTACCCTTTTTCCTATTGCAACAGGTCCTACTAAAAATTCTTTCTTATAAGCACCCTTTAAGTATTGAAAAGTGCAGTAAGGTCTCCCTGGATCCTTCTCTTCTCCATGCTGAACAACCCCAACTTTCTCAGCCTGTCTTCAGCCCTATGGTCATTTCTATGGCCCTCTTCTGGACCTGCTCCAACAGGTCCATGTCCTTCTTTTGTTGGGAACCCCAGATCTGGATGCAGGACTCCAGGTGGGGTTTCACCAGAGTGGAGTAGAGGGGCAGAATCACTACCCTCAACCTGCTGGCCACACTTCTTTTGATGCAGCCCAGGAGATGGTTGGTTTCCTGGGCTGTGAGACCACATCGTTGGCTCATGTTCAGCTTTTCATCCATCAGTACCCCCAAGTCCTTCTCTGGAAGGGCTGCTATCAAGCAGAGATCTGACCCTCAAAGAAAAAAGACAGAGTTGGGTCTCCTCTTGAAAATCCTGAAATATCCAAACCCTCCAAAATCTGAAATGGTAATTAAAATATTAAGCATTTTCAGTTCTGTTTCTGGAGTGGGTTTCAAATCTTATTATAGTCAGCTGCTGTTGATAGAGTGCAGGTCAGAGTCTACTGCATTAGGGTGTCAGGTTCCTGACAGTGGGGAAATCCTGCAATTGAAACTGTCAAGGAATCATTATCAGAAGACAGGAAATATCCACATTGTGCTAAATAAATTCATTGTGACGGGGTTTATTACTGCGAATAGCAAATTAATTAATAATAGAGATGCCTGAAAGGCAGCAAAGTGTTACTGAGCTAGGAAGCCTTACACTGGAGGGAGTATTTAATGGAAAAGCTATGTAATGGTAGAAAGAACTTATTTACAGGCTACAGTCACGGCTGGTCTCTGATAATAAGAAGATTAAGTGTCAGAATCCTACAACTAAGATTTATTTTTTTCCCCCCAACAGAAAGAAGGTTGGAAAAACACAATTTCTTAGCATTTTTTTCGGGCAAGGTCCATTGCACCAACAAGAAACCAAGCTTCCATGTCAAAGGGAAGGGTTGGCTCTTCCCTCCACTCATGCACAGCAAGCATGAGTAGCAGCAAGAGGCAGTGGCAGTGCTCTCGCAGTGCCTGACTTGTGCAGTAATGAATGTGGTGTGTCAGTTTTGGGGACTGCACAGTTGACAACCCTGCCTGCAGCTCTGGCTGCTCCACAAAGCACAGCGAAGGTCACAGTCATCGACTTCCCGATTTCAGGTCACTGTTGTTCAGAAAGCCTCCCTCCAGCAGTATATGCGTTTCACACCTAGCTGCTCCTTTTGTCAAGCTGTCATATTTAATTAAAATGCTGACAGCCTTTAAGGATCTCTACAATGTGCAAAAAATACACAAGATCAACACTTCACACTTCTACCAGCTATTATTCTTTTCGTACAGTAATTTAATTTGCTTCCTCTAGTTCTTGAAGGTTTTAAATTATTTTTTCCTTTTGCTGTTCTCCGTGAAAGGCAGAATAAGAAACCACCTAATCAGTGCCTTGAACTCCTTCATGCTGGTCTGTCCTCAGCCAGGACTTTCTCTGCACTGTTCTCTGCACAGAAACTCTCTGCCTGTGCTCACTGTTCCGTTTCTGCAGAGCTTTGTGCTTGGGCTGCCAAGAGGAGAGCTCTCACAGTGCTCTGCCTCTCTGGCTCCCTGATCAGAGCAAGATTTTTTTTTTAAACCTACAAATACTTCATTTGGGGTTAAATCCATAGGAGGTTAAGGCATCTAACTGCCTATGAGAACTTTAAAAACCATATCCCACTTCCGTTATATTAATTCTAGTGCTTGGTTTCCTAAAGTTCATCAGGACATACCATGAGGTGACACACTGCTGTATGTACTCACAGCCAAATACTTTCTCGTCTCTTCCCTCCAGGCACCAGGAAACTTCAACGTTATTTTCATCTTTTTTTTCTTTCCTTTTTTTTTTTTTTTTTAAGACAGCAATAAGATGTTATCATCATTGCAAATAATTTGCAAGAGCTAGAAAGCAGAGAGAAATTCAAGGAGGTCTATGAGATATTCATCTTTATCAGCACAGGGCTATCAGCACTCTAATTTTATGTGCGTCTGTTTCTCTCTACATTAACCAGCTCTGGTACTTCGTTTTTGCCATTTCATGCATAAATATCGTGCCTAATGACACCTTGTCTTTGTGTGTCCCCAGTTGTACCAGATGCTCTACCTAAATAATTCCTATTGCTGTGCACATCTGACAATCTCATCAGACCAGGCAGGCTGAGAGAAGGAATGCACTAATCCCCAGTGTGCCCAGCGTGAACACAAGAAACCAGAGAGAGCAGCTGAAATGGGCCTGATCCCCATGAGCTATGAGACCATCTACCACCATTCCTGCACCTCCACCTGCAAACTTGTTCAAGATAAGCATGCTCAGGCTGTGAACTTGGCTGTTCACCAAGGTAAACTTACAGGGGGAAACGCATCCCCAAAAACATAAGAAAAAAGGCCTGTAAACTGAATACAGTTCAGACAGAAAACACTGATGAAACAGGAATATCACTCCCAGCCTCGTCCATGAGGAAGTCAGTAGGAAATCACTCGTTAAACTGTGTCTCTGCTTACGGAATGGTTAACATTTGCTACAAAAACACAGGAGCACGAGTGCTTTTAGTCTGTACCAGGAGAGCACCTCTGAAGCGTGCCCACAGGCTGCCCCGTTAGCCATGCAGTGCATGGAGGGGTGACCCCTCTGAAGTGCCATGTCTCAGAAGACACAGCAGAGCAGTCACTTCCCTGGACCTGCTGCTCCGTGGCCACAGGACACACTCCAGACCCACACTCAGTAACACTTCCAGCCCCCCAGCCACCCCGTCCCACATTTTGGGGAGCCTTACCTGAGCAGGTCAGTCCCAAGGCTGTAGGATCAGTTGGGGTGGGGCAGGCCAAGTTGTCCCCCTCCTCCATCTGAATCACCTTTGACTCCAATCACTCTAACGAGTAACACCTACAGGAGCCCTCGTCAGAGCCCTAGCTCCCTCCCCCTTAAAAATCAGGTGCAAATAATTTCCACAGCTGCTCAAGGGAGACACTTAAAAATGGCCAACGTATTCAAAAAATATTGCCTTTCAGCAACTCATCTTTATAAAAAACGCTCATGGGAAGTGAATTGGTAGAAAATGGATTTTGCTTTGCAAATGTAATGATTCATATCATGATTATCTGTGCATTCATCCCGTTGCAGCAGAAGAACAATGTCATATTACACATCTGACCAAACACAACTAATCAGTATAGATTGATTAAAAACTGAGATACACAGAGGGGTTTTGTTGTGTTTTGTTTCTTTCCTTCTCAGGTTTTTTTTTCCCAAACCAATCTGTATAGTTACATAAAAGTAATACAAGACACTGAATTGATAAAGAAAATTGTGATTTTCTAATAAAGTCTAAAGTAGAAAATCAGTATAAATTACTCATTCTGATTTAAATACTCACCTGTAATAGCTACTTATTTTATAAATACATCTAATATATATTTATATAGTCAGAGAGAGTAAAATAAAACTGTCTAGAAGGTCTAAAACTCAGGAGGATTTACCTCAAAAATTATTTACGTATGTTAAATTAGAGTATAAAATATTATTTAAGAACTTTAAAAGTTAACTGAGATTCTTTAGTATATATAAAGATTGTTCAAAGCTTCCAGACACTGGCTGCTGATTTTAAAGGCCTTGTTTTCAGCTGAACCTGCAAAACTTTGCACAAAGATATTCATATTCATGAAACAGAAGCTACCAGGAGGTCATTAATAAGATCTTACCTGAGACCTGAGTGAGCATGTTTAAAAATGTGAATAAAGATAAAAGAGACAGAGCAATGAGCTTTAGACCTGTCTGCTTGGAAATAACTCCCTGTTTGTGCCTGCAAACTGCTGTCTCCTGAGGGGGCTACTGAGTGTCCCCAAGACCCACATGCACTCGGAGCCACAAGGATGTAAGGTACCTCACCCAGGAGCAGCCCTGCTTTATGTTGGCTGAGGAAATACACCCAAAGGTGGATTAGGCCTTTGTAACCCCTGTTCAGAAGCAGCAGCAGTTTCATTCCTAAAACACAAAATGTAGGCCATTTGGCTCTGCAAAGGCCCAGATCCAGCTCTTGCTAATGGCTTAAATTAATTGTGTCATAGCTGAAGTTCTACATATGTTAGGAATTATGAAAAATGTAGCTGTGAGCCCTCTGGTGACTTGTCAAGCTCCAGGATGCTTGGTGCATGGGCATGGAAACGGGCAGGTTTTCCAGACGCCATCTGGGCACCTCTCTCTGCAGCTACTCAGTGGAGGCAGCTCACTCACAAAGGCTGCTCCATGTTGGAGACTTGCAGATTCAGGTCCTACCACTGATGCAGGAGGCTCACTGAATTGCTTTCATGTTTCCTACCAAAACCAGTATTTTCCAGACTTCCTGTTTCAAACAGCTACAAAGTTGGTGCCTGGTCTCTGCTGACTAAAGCTGGAAAGTTTGGCTGCTCCTACAGGCAGCTGCAGAACCCAGAGTAGAGGAGCCTGGTGTCATCTGCTGTGCTTGTCGCATCTGTTTCCTTATTTACCCAGGAGAAGTCAGGTAATGAAAAGCAGACTGCTCTCAGGCCTTCCAAATTTCTGGCTACCATCACAGGACTTGCCTGTGCCAGCGACAAGGTGCCAGCATTGCTGTGAGAATGAGCTGGTGAGTGGCAATGACCCACAATGGCCAACTCTGCTCCTGCTCTCAGGGACTGCAGGTCATCCTCACCACAGCCACCAGCTGAGCTGCAAAACCCTGAGGCAGAGATCCTCAACCCTTCCTTGTTGCACAGAGAAATCTTGAGCAATGACAGCTCTGCTTGTAACATCATATTTCCTCAACTTGGACTGTTTACAGGAATATTGTTCCAGCAAATACCTAAGAGCCTCACGGGCATCGTGTTGGCCAGTACCACTGGTTGAGGACTGCTAGCCAAGAAGAACTGAAAAAAAGAGGTTCAAGATACTAGGAAAGTGGAGGGAGGTGGGGAGGGGAGAAGGAGAAGTGCAATTAGTTTTATATACTGTCAGAAATTTCTGAATTACTTAGTTGTTTCTTTTTTTTTTTTTAATTATGAAGTAATGTCTTAAAATAGTCAAGGACCTCATAATACACAGGACTACACTTTGGCAAGACACAAGAATATGCTTTTAACTATAGTCACCTAAAAAGACACATCAAAAAGAGCTTGCAGGCTTTTTTTTCTTTTTCTTCTTTCTTTTCCTCCTTCCCCTTCAACATACTGATGTTGATTGTTCCCAGAATGATTCAAAGTCATCGAGAGTCACAGTGACATGACAGAAGAAATTGAAAGCGATTCCTACCTAGCATGTGTCAGCTCATTGTCAGATGCCTGCTTTTCAGTTGTGCACATGTATGCACATTGCTCTCATTTCTCTGTCTAGCTTTGCTTCTTTATCAGCACATCTCAGCACCAGCCTCTTTTTCCCCTTCTCTCCCACATTGTAGTTCCCTCATAAATCTCTCACTCTACAATGAAGTGTCACTGTGTTTATTCAGATTCAGTAATAGAGGAATACATTGAGGTACACAGAATGGGCTCTTAACTCTTCTCTTGTTTATTAATCTGCTTGAAATGCATAGTAAGAACACGTCGATACTGCTAAGGTTAATGACTGATTGATTCATAGCAAGAGAGCGCCAGCGTTTACAGTCAAATGATCCTTAGTAACTGTTGTAATAAAGACTGCAGATGAGTTCTCTCTCAAGGTACACAGTTACATACAGTGACTCCCTTCAGCACACCTCAGTAGGAGGGCCATCATTTGGGTTTCTTACAGAGGACTAGCAAGTGCAGGAGGGAGCCAAGAAGATGTCTCGGCATATGGCTAATAGTCACCAGGCTGAGCAATTGTACCTCCTATGATAGGGTGGTGGAAAGCCCACTGCTCTCCCCAACAGCCTTCTGATGAGAAGGTTAGAACTTGCACCTTCCACACTACAAGAGATGATGCTGAGAACCAATGCACACTACATTTTCTTTGTGTTTTATAATAGAGATATATGGCAAGGCGAAGAAGAGCTGGCTCCACACAAACAAAGCTGCTCTTTACAGCAGATCTGTGTCATTAAGAAGCTTCTGGGAATTAACAGCTCACACAGTCACTGTTCGGATAGTAACTCTGTCCCTTTCAGTAAATAAATACTCCAGCTATGTAGTTGGTGTCAAAAGGATGAGATTTCCTAGAGCCATTTTTAACCTGCAACTTCAAATGCAACGAAAGACAAGATTATCACAATTCCCACCAGTGAATGATTGACAACAAATGAATTGTGTGAGGACTTGCCAGGTACAGGTGAAAAAAGCAGAAGCAGCTTTGCATTTGATGGTTTAACATCAGCAGGAGGCTACATTCACTGGGAGGACTTTATCTCAAAATGACAGCACCTAAAACCAGAGCTTTTGGTGACTCTGGCATTCCTCTGCAGAAGTACTCACTGAATCACGTACTACTTCTACTACAGACAAAGAAAACTACCCGAACTCTTCCCATCTCAAAGGCTGTTACCTTATTTTAGCTGAAATCAAAGCTCTGAGTGAGAGAGAGATGAGGTTCAAAACAACTTTGCAAACTCCAGGAGCTCTTTACACACTGAGCAGCTTGAGGCTGCTTTGTATGAAGAAAGCATGTTGTGTTGGCCTACCCCAGAAAGTGCCACATTCACTGCAGAGAGGGCTCTGCCCTTACATACAAGTGTGCAGCTCAATATTTAGGCAATTTTGCTTACGATGGAATGCAGATATTGAGGCACTTGCTTTTCTGCCAGCAAACTTAAAGTACCTTTAGAGCCAACGCATTTCTAAGGTTAGACACAGGAGAGCATCACCCTGCCAGCAAACACACACTAGCCTCATTAAAGATGGTTCATTACAAGGCCAAGTGACAATAACTTTGTGACAGGGTGGGGGGAAAAAACCCATCCCACACTTTGACTTATCTTTGTCAAATACTGTGATTTGCTGGTAGGTGCTTTCAGATTTCTCTGTCCATCTCCAGACTCAGCTGACAGAGGCAGCGGGAACACATGGCTTCAGTGCATCCCCTGTGTTGATCAAAGTCACACGTCCCTTTTAGGCAAGGTAGCCACAAACTGGGTGACATTTATTTTGCCTTACTAGTTCAGCATCAGTCATCCTGGACTCACTTTATATAATTAATTTCCATCTTTCAAATTTTGCAAGTTATACTTTTCAATAACAGCATAACTGCTTAGCTGCAGACTGCATAGAAAATAGCATCATTTTGCATAGTATATGTGGAATATTACAGTGACCTTCATTTACATGAAGTCAGATGCACTGTTCTCCTCATAAACAGAATCTCTCTCAATACATTTATTTGGAAGAGATGTCAGTCTCACCTTGTCCTACTTAATGCTCCAGAGGAAAGAGTAAACCTGTGCCAAAAGAAAGGCCCTAATCCCATTTTAGGCTTTAAGTACAAACATCCTCTTTGCCTCTGAAAACATGATAAGCAACCCCCCTCTGTTTGGATGCAAAGAGTGAGCAGGATCTGCTGTTTACTTCAAGGACAGAAAAGGGAATGAGATTTGGACTTCATTTAACCTGCATCCACACACTGTGCTAAAAGAAGATTTGAGCAGTGGCTGAAAGGGAATAATTAGCAATAATTAATTTCTGCTGCAGATCGTTAGCAATTTACAACCCCTATGAGCAAATGAAAAGAAAACCATGGTTCATCAAGCTCCTAAAATTAGCCCTAACCGAGTCTCTAACACTGAGGATGGCAGTTCTTTCTAAAGGGCTGAAAAGCAGTGCAAGAGACCTCCTGTAAAGCAGCTGCCGGTTGCCTGCACTTCAGCAAACATAGCGAGCTGTATCTGAATTTCAGCGTTGTGGAGGACATTCATGTCACCAGTTCACCAACACCAGCCAGTTAGAGTTAGGAAGGCTCTGAGGAGTTCAGATATTCAGTTTTCAGTAAGCGTGACTTTTAACACCACTGACTGCTTACCTGGCAGTTCTCCTTTTTCTCATTAACAAATTTGCAAAGTTAGAAACCGACTCACTACCCAGAGACGGATTATGTTAAAGCCCTCTAGATTTAGACCATTATTTGGGAAAATTAGCCAAAGAAGTGTTTCTGTTCAGTAGGTCTGTATGTTATATGACCTCAGCTACTTTCTGTCTGGTGTTAGGGACTTAAGAGATTTCTCTCAGACCACAGGAATGTGACAATTCATTAGTACAATTTTTTTCCCCTGCAAATTCCCACTTATCTTCTGTTAACAGAGACCTCAATAGTAAAAATAATTTCCTTCATATGTTACTCAGGAAAACCCCCAAGTAAAAAGATAACTACTGCATATGAGTGAAATAGGTTGCATAATTTGAAATTAAATGCTGCCAGCATGCCAGAAAGGGCCTTGCTGCATCTCTCATTTTGCATCATGCCAAGATACTTTTCAATCAGAAATTCATTAAACTGAAACCTGGAGCAGGTCTCTATCAGCTTTACCCTCCCAACAAAATAAACATTTCACACTTGAAATTGCTTTAAGAAATTTTTTAAGCCAGAGGTTTGCTTGCCTCTTCCCACGGAAACATGCACATCTCCACCTGAGTCATATCTGACATATATTACTCGTGTTGACTTCACTGAAACTGTCACTGGGATCTATTAAAATGGATGGGTAAAGTTTAATCACCTCAGCTATAAGCAAGCCACTGATTTGTGGTATGAAAACAGACTGAGATCCTAGGCTTCCACAGTACAGGCTGTGCCCATTCTTCTTTACAGATATTGCTCTGATTAGACTGAAACCTGGGGCTTTTAAGTTTTCCTATGGCTACTGTAAATAGGTAGGAAAAATATTGTTTACCTTTAACTGAAGATCCCCAGATAACTGCAGTGGGGACCCACCTGGGAGCCCTCTCATTTGTCACATGGGGTGAATGCTCGGGACAGGGACTCCCCAGCTGCTGAGCTGAGCCCTGGTTCCCCTGCAGCCCTTCATCAAGACAGAAGACTATCCCAGAGCCAGGACAAAACAAAAATTATCTCCAGTGCATTTATTAATAATTAGTAAAATAACAGCAGCATCTGAAAAGGAAGTTTTTAATGTCACCTGCTGGTATCATTGCAAATGTTTTCAGGTATACTGTGCGTATGCATCAAGAGTTTGGAAGACTCTGATAAATTTAGAAATGTAATCTATTTCTGCAAGGCTCAGGTTGTAGCTACAGATAGCACATATTCATTAATGCAGATCTCCACCCAGGAAATATAACTTGAACTTTTAACTTGAACTTTAATAACTGTAAAATGGTAGAAAGCACATTTTAGATTCTAGACTTCCAGATTAAAACACTGTAATCTCTTTACTCTAGCATCAGTCACCACACTACTTTATTATCACTTATACATATTTACACACATTCAATATCTACACCTATGTGGACTGTAGGTATAACTGATTGTTTATGGACATGGTCTGAAATCTGAGACATTTTTGGCTGAGTTCCCAGTAACCTGTATGAAATTCTTTGAGACCTATGGAAAAAAACCTAAAACTTTAATCTAATTCATATTTCCTATCTGAAACAAGGATGAGAGAATAACGGAGATGATAATGCCCTCTTTAGACATTCATTGTCTTACAGCTTTACATATAATACTAGCAACCTCTTTGAGAATTAAGCATTTTTTACAGTATAAATTTGTGCAGAACTAGCAGCCTTGGAGGCCCAAGGATAATATTGTAATATAAATGATAATTAATTTATATTTAACTGGGAAATTTGTATTATAAATATACCTTGAACAGCAGTCAATAGGAGATCATGCTATGAATCCCCAAACCAGGTGTGTATTGGCTCATGTAAGTAGAAATACATGTTTCCCTAAATACAAGAAAGCAGCAAATCTGTATTGCCTATAGTTATGATCAGCCAACTCACCGACCTGCATCACCAGAAAATAAAGCTTTCTGTATGAAGCAGTAGTAGCAGGGTTCATACAGCTCTCTGTGTTACCTAGTTGACCACTGTCACCAGCAGCCACGCTCCCAGCTCTCCTCATTTCCCTGCTGAAAATGCACCTGAAACCACCTGCTCCACCTGCACCCGCACTTGGGCACGTATTTTTAAAAGCTGTTTAACTGCTTAAGTTTTACTAAAATTCCCCTTTAACGTCCTGTCCTTTGGCCAGAGCAGTACTGACCTACCAGTTGTTTCAGCCCCACCTGACAAAGCATGCTGTAGTTTGGGGAGCTTTTTTCCCCTTCTCCTTTTTTTTCCAGCTTTCCAGCAGGTGACCTCCCCATTTCCTCGCCTGGAGGTAGCGAAAGCAGCCTCAGCAAGCCCACGGCAGTATCTGAGGATTTTCCATGGGCTGTGAGAACACATTGCCACATCTGTCATTATGCCTTAATAGCCTTTGGAGTACATCCCATGCTTTCAGTGCCAGATCTGCTTTATCGCTTTTTCTTTTCCCTTCAGGGGAAAGAAAAGAACGAAGAATCTGTTAGAAAGACGGAGGCTCCTGGGTACCCCGATCAGCTGCAAGGCAGTAAGCGCGGACTTACTGACACCATGCAAAATGCTTAGAAAACCAACATTAATGTAATTGCTTTAGGCTAAGTTAGCAGCCAAAACACTTTCTAACTGCTCCTGCCATCCTGTGCCATCCCCGCTTCTCTGCTGATCAGCAGAACCAGCAGTGACATCTGCAGCACTTAAGTAACACAATTAGTAAGTAGACCAACTTATGAATGATTTTTACTCCTGATAAGTAGGCATCAGGCATAGTACTGTTCTCCTTGCAGTATTTTCCACGGAGACTTTATTTTTCTATTTGTACGATTAATTATTACTGTTATGTTGGTTCCTAGAGCAATAAATATAATTCGGCAGAGTCTGTGGGCACCTACCAAATGTGACATAACCTAGACCATAGTGAAAAAAATCTGTGCCAAATTTATAGTTACAAAAAATAAAAGGGTCATATCGTATTATGTTTTTCTCTATTCTACCATTCTTTTACTTCATATATTTTAAAATATTATCTAATATAAAGTCATATATAACCTGTAAGGCAATACATTCTTTTAAGTGCTCAAACTAGAGTTTTGGATCTTTAAGAAATTTTTTAAAAAATTACTGAGGTCAACACATATTAGCAAAACATTATTCTTTTGTCAGTTTGGATATTTTGTTGAAAAGTTTAATGCAAAAAGTTTCATTTAGCCCTCTGCCTTCATGAAGTTTCCGTTTACAGTCTGTTAGATGTATATCCTACGTTACCCTCCTACAGAAAGTATCTGTTAATGGGTCACCACTATGACTGAGAAAGACGAAATCAGATCTGTCTGAAATTAAATATTTCATTCTTTTTATTTACCACCATCTTAGCCTTCTGTAAACATTTTTATTTGCACCCACAGATTCTTCTGAATTACTTTTCCTGATTTGTGTCCATTTAACTCTTTTAAAGGAAGAATACTTTTTTTCCTCAAATATTACCTCTGCTAACACACCCTAAAAAATTATTTGAACAGTGTCTAGGTTGTACAGAAATAAGAAGTTATGAGCTAAATCTCCAAGGAAGGCTTCAAGCTATAGATCCTGAGGCAGAGACTCTGGGGAAAATGTTGGCTTCCAGCTGGGAGATGTGCAGGTGCCTGTGGCGCGGCAGAGACATCACCCTCCACTGCGGGGACCAGCCCCAATTCGGCAGGGACGGGTGGAGCAGGATGGACCCCACTTTGATTGTGACTGTCCTTTTTGCTACGTCCTTTCATTAGCCTATAAAAATATCAATAGCTAAAACGTCATCTCTTGTGCTACCTTGCAGGGCAATTAAACCATCAGAGACTGGTCGGCATTTTTAAGGCTAGTGATCCAGTGGCTTATATGACAGCAGGTGTTTGAAGTCAGATTGTTCACATTAATTGCTTTATGAAACAACGTGAGCCAAAATTTATTTTATAGTTTTGAAGTCAGATTGTTTATATTAATTGTTTTATGAACAACATGAAGCAAAATTGATTTTATCGTGTTGCAAACTGATTTATTCAGCAATGCATAAGTCATCACCCAGTGCCTACATCCTACAGTTAATTGGCTCTTTGAAAGTCCTTTCTAAGCCCTTCTTGCATCCGCTTGGGTATGATTACAAGTGGTACGTATAAATCAATTCACTTAATTATGATTAAAGATTTCCAAAAAAACCCTCCTGAAATGACTAAATTGATGTGAGTGAGAGGAGAAAGTGCAGCGTAAGAAAGAGTTAAACAAGTATAGCAATATCAAATATATACTAGGAAAAATAAGATCACATCATTGTAGCTACTGGTCTCTAATGAATAGGGACGATAAAGGATTTCCTCTCAGAGCTTTACAAAGTAGATGCCTATGATTCTATGATCTCTCCATGTACCTCCTTTTTTGAACAACTCCCTCTCAAGAGAAGGGCTCTTGGCCTGCAGACTCAGGGACCCTCTTGGATCCCTCTCTAACACCTATCACACTCACAGCTTTTCTTCCCATTGATTGGAAAGGGAGTCAACACCGAACGACTTCTCTCTATTCAACATGTCAGAGCCAAGGATACAAATTGACAGCAGACCAACGATCTTTCCTTCAGCCTGCTCTAACAACATTTCTATCCAAGCCAATTAGATTTAAGAGATGATCTCTTCATCGTATCAAAAGTGTTAAAAAAAATTAAAATTAGATGTCTTGTTTCTCATCTTTTTCATACTGGTATAAATCAAGTGACTTTTATTGAGTTTTATCAGATTTGCAGCACAGTAATTATTAGTAATAAGGGTATTATCGTAACATTTTGGTATGTCCTAAATATTCCCTTTGTTTTCTGCATATACTAATTTTAAAATTCTATCTAATTTAAATATATAAATAACACTAGAAAGCAATCAAGATTTCTTCACTATATGCCTTTCACAGGATAATTTTCTCATACATATGTATTATGACCGAAAGACATGTTCTGCATACTAAAAGTAGTTTTACAGCTCAGTGTTCTTGTTTGCTGTGATAGGTCAAAATTTTTTTATATTGAGTTTTTAAATGAGCACTTTTTTTTTTTTTTACAATAAGATATTGCTGGCTTTGGTAAAGTTCACTTTCTTATCAAAATAGGCAAATATCTCAATCTGGAAAAAAAAAATCAATACTTCACAGAAAATGAATGTGTCTTTTCCTCCTTTCTCTGCTTTATCTGCCATTAAATTACATTCACACATCTAGCACCACACTCTGCTAAGTCCCATTGCAAGAGAAAAATCATGATGCATCATTGAAGATAAAACCTGAGAGTGGCACAGACAAACACAAAACATCTAAATCACATCCCCAGAGGAAACACAGTGGTAATACAGAATTAAAATATTTTTTTTATTTGCAACTGGTGTATGTCTGGTTTTGATTTGCAGCTGTAAACAAAAAATATTTTCAGTTGAAGTTTTTATGGAAAGTTCCATGTTTTCCAGTTGTCACTTTTATCAATGATTTACACACCAGCGGAAGAATATGCATAAACTTGCAGTATTTCTGGAAGAGAAACTTCAATTCCATAATGAGTTGTTGATAAGAAACCTTATTACTACCACATCCATGATTCACGGTGTACAGGCTACAGCCAAACATAGCCATGCGTATAAAGGAGGAGGATACTGTTCTCTTCACAGATCTGGTTGATAACAAATAAATATGGTTTATGTCAGACACTGAAAGAACTTGTCTCCTGACACCACTGAAGTATGCTTAATAAATTACTGAGAGTGACAATATAAACTATCTAGTTGTTTTTCCTAGGGTCTCAATATGTCTCAGTGCATCTTTTTAATAAAGTTGTGTTTTAAAATAGCAAGTACCCCTTTTCAGCAATGATTTAGGTAGTGAGCTAGGCCTGATTTTCAGAAAGGACTAGACATTCCTCAGCAAACGCAGCTATTTTCAGAAAAACAATTTACCAATAGTGAATTTCACCAAGCATTTAGTGTTTGCGGATGCTGAAATTTCCTACCCTATATATCCCACTAGCATAGGAACTAGTCATTGAATGCCCTGAAACATGTAGTCTATGTAGTGATGCTCACACCTTTATATGCCCAACCTACATAATATCCACTACCATCACACAAAATAAAAGAGCTTCAACAGACAAATTTGGGAAGGTTATGCTGCAGGTTTTTACAGACCTGAATGGTAGGAGAGTTTACACGTGAGCAGGAAAGCAGCAGCCCAGATTACCTCCAACAGAGGAGGGCTTTCTGTTGACGTCTCTCATGGCTTGTGTGAGCCACCTCACAGAAGTCCTTCATTTCATACAGCATCTGGTCCTGTAAACATGGTTTAGATTTCTCAGAGCAGGATCTGAAGGTGAAGTAAGTAGCATTGTGCAGTTTATAGATCCTGATAATTCCTGCGTTCCAGCTGCCTCGCGTGTAGCGCTTTTCTAGGCATACCTTGAAGCTAAGCAGTGAATAATAAGGGAGTTTTCCTAAGAAAACCATGGACACCAACACAATTTAAAGTAGTCCAGTTACATGCAGAAGAACAAATTATGGTTCATTTATGTGTTAGGCTTTGTCATCTAGAGAAGCCATTAGACAAGGCATCTTCTATTTGTGGATCTAATCTTTATGTTATTTAGAGAAGTGTTTTGTTGCCAATAAGGAGGGCAAAGCAGTGGGAAATGAAGGTTGAGGTTTGCTTTGGGTTAAACCTTTGTACAATCTCTGCCTAGGACACCAGGAGATTCCAGGGAAACTCACCTCCCCCATCCTTTATTCCTAGAGTGTCACAAATTACAAAACCATCATTCAAATGATACTTCCCTACACCATCAATAAAAATCTGAAATACGCAGAAGAGAAAAACAAAAAAATACCACCCCACATATGCAAAAAAATGAACAGGACAGCCCCTTTGCTGATGGAAGTAGTACCCTTATTACTGACCTCTAGAAGAGGCAGGGAGGAAAGGGAAGGAAGTAAAAATAATAACCCTTCTTGCAGACAGCAGAGAGCTGTCACAAGTTATGTGACCAGGTATTTTTATCCACTCCCCCCATCTTCCAGAAAGACATAATTAATTTATAGTCATTTTAACCTGCAAATGACACTTGTACAGTTGGAGGACTGACAATCAGCTTCCCATGCTAGCAGCAGGGTGTAAAAGTCTGAGTGCTGCAGCATTCATGCAGATGCATTGAAAAACATAATTGATGGGACCTCCTACCTTGTTAAGTGCAGTGGCACTAGCTGTAACTACATGCAGGCATGAGGGATACACACATTTCTTTAGCAGAGAGAAACAAAAGTAAATAACACAAACTAAACAGTCCCTTAAAATCCTATCTTAAAGGACAGTTAACATTAATATCTACGTCTCTCTGTATTTTAACTGACAGGATGTGGTGGTGTGTGTACATATGCAAACTGTCTGGTACGCAATTTTATCTCATGTTTCAGATTGCAGTAAAATTGGGATATGATGTACACACCTTCTGCAAGAACCACTGTAAATAACAAAGGTCAACAAGACATCTGTGGGAAAAAAAAAAAGGAATATGAACAGTAGATGTATGTGCACATTTGTATAACAATTCAAGGAACCATTAAATGACAAGGTCTCCTTTGCTAAAAAATCATTCAAATAAAATGAGCCAAATTTAACAGGACTGTAATACCAGACAGCATTTTCAATACCTAGAATATCCAGGAAACAGGCCTAACCTACAAACCTCTCCAACTATCACATGTACACTTGGGGCTTGATGGTCAACATTGAGTTATCAGTTGGAACTGCTAGTCTGAAGACTGGGAGAGCCTTACAAAGGCATAACATCTGCTTTATTGAGCCAGGCTTTTTCTGTGACCTTCCCGAGTTACTAGTAGCATTAAAGTATTTGAGTTCGGCAAATATCTTTAATATTTTTGTTAATTACAGCATATATATTTACTGCAAGGTTTATCTTCATTCATGAACTGCAGTCTTGTCAGGCTAGGTGACCCTAAAGATACCCTCTTGTCACAATTACCAGAAAATCTGTGAACCAGTCTCACTCATTGCATTAGGTCCTTACAGTTACACCTTTCCATCCCCTCACCTCTCCTTTTTTATTCCCTCTACAGCCCGGCCTTGCTTCCAGCATATCCAGGATGATGAATACCAGTTACTCCAAAAGAATGGCTTCAGGTTAGGTTTTGCTCAATATCAAATAAAAGAGGTAGCACTGTTCAGTCCATTAAGCAAAAATTCTCTCCCCTTTACTCAGGCTGAAAAGTTTCCTTCATTTAACTGGGAAGAAAGACCTTCCCACCTTGCAAAAGTACCTTTACAACCAGCCTTCTTTGTACCACTTCTACCAAAGCAAGCTCTCCCCCTTCACACCCTCTTCCAGCCTTACTTATGGCAGTCAGCAAGTATCATGCTCCCTGGCACTACATTTTTATGGGACAGGGATAGCTTTCTGTCAAGCCGTTAAAGGGTCAATATTCTAATTACAAATGGACAGGTGCATGGTCATGTCCCCCACATCAGAAGGAACAGCCTCTGCCTAAGAAATCTATAGGGGCTGGCAGGCAGGGAAGATATCCACCCTGCTCTGAGTAGGAGAATATGCACAGTATAGTCTTTTTTTAAAAAGATTAGAGAAGAGTTTGCAAGCATAGATTTTCATATACTGCAAGAAATATATATATAGCATATGTAGCATACGTAGTCTGACAGAAAAACAGGCTCAAAAATTCAATGCCACTGATTTAAAGTGGTAGAGAAATTAAATAAGTGGTAATCAGTATGCTCTCTCCAAGCTCAGGTATGTAAAAACTCTCTTGGTTATAAAATGTCATGTTAGTCAGGAGTTCATTACATTTCTTGAGCAGCATAACAGATATGAGCCTGCCTTCCGGAGGTGGGAGTCCTCCTCTTTTCTGGGAGCCGTGGATACCCTTGGGGCACTTAGTCATATGATCCTGTACCACAGAGCTAAAAATAGGGAACCGTGTCAAACTAGATTTATAAGAGATTGCTTTCTCTGCGTGCAGACAGCAAGATTTTAGATTTACATCCAACCTGCGCTCCAGTTGCATGAAAGTGTTCCCTTCCGGACACCTTCAGAGGCCATAAAAAAGTCCAGAGTAATACAGCTTTAGGTACACAAGAACAACTGTCTCACTGCCACTCACCCAGTTGAAAAACAAACAAAAAAAAAGAAGCAGAAAGAAGGGAAACTTGTAAGAATAAGCAACATTCTCATGAGCACCAGCTTCTGATCCGTAAATACATACATATAACCCTGGACACTTTAAAAAGAGATATAATTTTTCAGGTCAAAACCAAAACACATTTGCTTTGGTCTTGGTGGTTTGTGTCGGCTTCTCTTCATCTAATCATGTTCCTTTTAATAACAGCTGAACTTATATTCTATTTTAATTCCTCCCTTAAAGGATCTACAGCATCCTTCTAGTATACCTCTGCCCACCCGAAGTGTAGAATATGTGACAGTATGGTATGAAATAAAAGTTTCATTGGCCTGTATTTTGGATGACCAAATTACTCACGAGCAGTGAACTCATGAATAAGTTATGAAAGGCATTACAACAAGTGCCAATAAAACCTTTTTATACAATAGTGCCATATATTCTACATATGCAACTTATTTTACAGGAAGGAAAAAAATATATGACACTTTTTAGAGTCTTAAAAAATTTTATGGGGACCATTTCTTGTATCCTTCCAAGACTACCTTATTTTAATTAAAATAAACCATGCTATACTGTGCTCAGAGGTACAGAAAATTTAAAATATCTCTCAAACTTACTGCTGTAGTTTTCACTTTCTCAGAACTCATGACCCACTAGAGCTTGAAAGAAGCACAGTCCCACTGGAAAATTATAGCTTCCCCTTTCCTAAAGGTGCAAAACTTCTAGATACAGTTCTGGATGGTCACATAGTTAGAAATTTTACCTTTATCAGTTACCCAGGATCAAATATGGTCTATTCTGAATATTAATCATTACAGTTTTCTACAGGAAGGAAGGTTTCCAAAAGGAAAAGAAGGATATGTTGTGGCTAAGCTGGCTTTATCAGAGAAATACCAACTTTCTGAAATACTTCAAAAAATCTAATCCCAAGCAGCTGAGTCACTAGAGTGTCAATGAAGAAGCTATTGATCCCTGCTCAATTTTAGTTTACCTCACAAGTATAGGACAACAACAGGGGAAGGGCAAAGAGGATATGTGTACACACACACTTTTTTCTAATTAAAAAAAGGAAAAAAAAAAGGAAAAATTACAAAAGAGTCCACTTTTAGTTAGCTAAATTGTGATAGCAAGAATGTTCCTTAATAAATGAATTTTTCCAACATTATTCTCAGAGTTAAAGTCCTGCAAGTATTTTTTTTCTCACCGAAAGCCTGAAAAATGTTCAAATCCCCAGGAGCTGGCAATTTGCATTGTTTCCAGGGGAGCTGTGGGCACACAGGGTGCAAGATTCGTTTATCTAAACATAGGTTTCTCCATCTGAGAAATGGATTGTCTACTTCTTTTTTTTTTTTTTTTTTTTTT